>NW_027361808.1:20292500-20772500 GCF_039654945.1 Dendrobates tinctorius | reverse complement strand
GGTGAGCAATTGTAAAGAAACCAGATCACGTCTGTGCACAGCTACTTTATGATAGTGCTGGTCTGAAATCAACTAGAGAGTATAATACAATTATTTATAAGGGCAATAGCCCAGTTGAAGTAGGAATAATACCTTAGTATATAAATATGATATATAACTAAGAGAACAACATCTGAACCAACACTTACCAAGTGGTTTGATAACTATTTTTGGGAAAAGTGCAATAAAATAATCATCACTAAATTATAGTTATTGATCGTGATTCTGAGGAAATTGGGAAGGATTTATACTGTTGAAAAGGATTTGAGAACAGACATCAAAATGTGAATATTTAGGGAGACTAGTATATGGAGATAGAGGAAATAACTAATAGTCCGCTAAATAAAACAAAAAGAAACGCAGTCATTCATAATATTTTGTGTTATTAGTGTCCATAGTATGATCTGTATGTTATTTGAAAGGCAATAGGGACAGACTGGATCAAACAGGGTGGATATGACAACTTTAAGCATAAAAGTTGTGTTAACCCATTAACAACTGTCGATACGCCTTCTAACGGAGCAGTTAAGGGGCCTTATTCCTAAGCGCCGTTTTTAACGGCACCAAGAAATAAGGGTATAGCACCCCCCCAGCTTTGGAAAATCTCTGGTGTCTCGATTATAGGGGGTTGCTGAGACCCTGTAGAAAATGATCAGTTGATTTTTATGATCCCAACACGTTACTCGGTGAATAGCCGCGATCACACAAAAAAAAAAAAAAGTCTGATATAAAATTAATTTCTCTCTCCTAATATATGATATGATTTAGCTTAGCAAAGAGAAATGGGGTCCTGCGATCCCCAGACCCTCCTGCTCTGTCACCCGGGCCTTCCGTGTTATCTTCCTGGGAAAAAAATTGGCGCAAGCAGGTACCCAACACTAGGGAATTTTTCCTATAGATTCCTATAGGTTCCTTTTGATTACTGTGATAGGATAGTGATCAAAATAAAAAAAAAAAAATAAAAAACTGTAAATCAAATCCCTCTTTGTCACCTCCTTAGTTACAAAAAAAAAAAAATATATATATATATATATATATATATATATATATATATATATATATATATATACACACTTTTTTTATTCTTTGCAGTGAGGATTGGGGTTAGAGTTCCAATTGGGGGGTTCTCAAAAGTAAAGATAAAAAAATGATGACAACATATAAAAGCTAGTGTTGAACGCAAGTGCTCACTACTCGAGTTTGCATCGGGTATGCATGGAGTATTGCAGATCCCCGCATGTTATTTTGGGGTGTCCATCAGCCGTTAAACATGCGGGGCCGCGAGCATGTGACTTGAGCGCCCACGATATTCGGTCCAGACTCAAGCACCCGACGCAAACTGTAGTAGCGAACACTTGCGCTCAACACTAATGACGACATATTCAATATGACAACTTAATGTTATCAAATTCTTTGTCGTACCTGTGGGTTCAAAATGCTCACTATACCCCTGGATAAAATCCTTGAGGGGTGTGGTTTCCAAAATGTGGGTCAATTGTGGGGGGGCTTTCCACTGCTTAGGCACATCAGGAACTCTCCAAAGGCGGCATGGTGCCTTCTCGATTTCAGTCAATTTTGCATTCAAAAAGTCAAATGGCGCTCCTTCCCTTCCAAGCTCTGCTGTGCACCCAAACAGCAAATTTCCCCATGTATGGGGTATCAGCAATCTCAGGAGAAATTGCATAACAAATTATGGTGTCCATTTTCTTCTGCTGCCCTTCTGAAAATAAAAGTTTGGGCCTAAAGTAAATTTTTTGTGAACTTTTCTCACCTTTGAAACTGCTAAGACTCTTACTGTCGCTCTTATTCATTCTCGTCTGGACTACTGCAACTCTCTTCTGATCGGTCTCCCTCTTACCAAACTTTCTCCTCTCCAATCCATCTTGAATGCGGCAGCCAGGGTCATATTTCTGTCCAGCCGCTTCACCGATGCCTCCATCTTGTGCCAGTCATTACACTGGCTACCTATTCGCTACAGGGTCCAGTATAAACTCATCTCTCTCACCCACAAAGCTCTCCACTGTTCTGCACTGCCTTATATCTCCTCTCTCATCTCTGTCTATCGCCCTACACGTGCCCTCCGTTCTACAAATGACCTAAGACTAACATCCCCCGTAATCCGAACCTCGCACCTCCGTCTCCAAGACTTCTCTCGTGCTGCTCCATCTCTCTGGAATGCACTTCCCAAGACGATCAGACTGATACCTAGCCCTGACCTATTCAAGCGCGCTTTGAAAACCCATCTCTTCAAACAAGCCTACCACATCAACTACTCAGCAAGCTAACTTTGCCCTGTTCCCTCCTTCCAAATATTATTCTGAATCTGCACCCTACTATTCATCTGTCTCCACACCCTTCATGCACATGATAACTGCACTTGATACTTGTCTATTGCACTTAAAACACACGGGCTGATGACCAGATCATGCAGCTTTATATGAAAATCCCTATTATAATTGCCAGACCTGAATTAACAAGCATTTCTCACCTACTGTGTCCCCCCATTTCCTTGTAGATTGTAAGCTTGCAAGCAGGGACCTCACTCCTAATGTCACTGTTTGAATTGTCTTAACTTGTATTGAATTTATTGTCTGTACATGTCCCCGCTTAATTGTAAAGTGCTGCGGAATATGTTGGCGCTATATAAATAAAAATTATTATTATTATTGGTTCTCATGAAGCAACTGAAGGGTTAATAAACTTCTTGAATGTGGTTTTGAACACCTTGAGGGGTGTAGTTTTTAGAATGGTGTCACTTTTGGGTACTTTCAGTCAAATAGACCCCTCAAAGTCACTTCAAATGTGATATGGTAGCTAAAAAAAAAAAAACAGGATTTTTGGTTGCTTACCGTAAAATCTGTTTCTCGGAGCCTTCATTGGGGGACAGAAACCATGGGTGTATGCTGCTGCCACTAGGAGGCTGACACTATGTACAGAAAAAGGTTAGCTCCTCCTCCGCAGTATACACCCCACCGACCGGCACTAATTTCCTCAGTTAGTGAGAAAGCAGTAGGAGAAGTAACAAAGCAGAATGAAAACAGGACAACTCAACTGTAATCAAACAAACATAAGAACAGGAGTTGCAGAATATGGGAGGGTGCTGTGTACCCCAATGAAGGCTCCGAGAAACAGATTTTACGGTAAGCAACCAACAATCCTGTTTTCTCCATCGCTTCATTGGGGGACACAGAAACCATGGGACGTCCCAAAACAGTCCCTGGGGTGGGAAACAAACTGCCATCAGGTCAGCGGACTCACCACCGCCTTCGGAAGCGCCGTCTGTTCCCTGCTCCACGGTCACACCGCACCATGTCTGAAGGTAATGCACTCTATTTGTAATGGGTGCGATATTCATGCCAGTACTTAGTTCTGAATAGTGTAGAGTAGAACTTAGCCATTATATATCCCACTCCGACTCGGTTAATTTAACCCTGACAGGCCCTTACTTATATCAGACTGGTATTTTTATTATTGATCTAATCACGGTGTCCTGTTTGGTAGATTCAGACGAGTGCTTTCGCCCCCCCCCCCCCCCTCCTTTTTTTTTTTTTTTTGTCTGGGGTGTGTTTACAATCTATTGGGTCACATAATGTATAAATGATTATTGTGAACATGCTTATCTTTATCACTTGACTCCGGACAAAATCTCTCTCCCCTTTTTCCCTTCTCCTACCTTTATGTGTGCATACCCAGACACTCTTTTTGTCACATTGTTTATGCTTAAATAAATTTTGTATTATTCTTGAAATCATTTTGAGCTTCTATTTCTTTGATGTTTACGATTACATTCTGAGCATTTAACCATATTAATATATATGACTAACATGTGAGCATGCTCAGTTAATACTTTTTTTGACATTTTTTCTGAATTGTTTTGGTTTTTCTTGGTATAATTAATTGGTCTAGAGGCTCTTCCACCTGACTATGTGGAATAGTTTTTTGGTTTAATTGGACTCACCACCGCCGCCTGCAAGATCCTACTGCCTAGGCTGGCGTCCGCCGAAGCGTAGGTGTGGACCTTGTAAAATTTGGCAAACGTGTGGATCGAAGACCAGGTTGCCGCTCTGCAGAGCTGCTGCGCTCTGTTGTGCACCGCCCAGGAGGCATCCACTGCCCGGGTAGAGTGAGCTCTAATTCCAGGAGGGGGCACTCGATGCTTGACCCGGTAGGCTTCCAAAATTGCTGATCTGATCCAGCGAGCAATGGTAGCCTTGGAGGCCGGCTGACATTTCCGCGCACCATCTGGAATGATGAAAAGAGAGTCTGTCTTCCCCGCAAGGGAGACGTCCTAGCCAAGTAGACCTTCATGGCCCTGACCAGGTCTAACTTGTTCAAGGAGCGCTCCAGAGGGTGGATTGGACACGGACAAAAGGATGGGAGAACAATGTCCTCATTTAGGTGGAAAGTGGACACCACCTTAGGAAGGAAGGCGGGGGGCGCAGGACCACCTTGTCCTGATGGAGCACCAGGAAAGGGGGGGGCGACAAGAAAGGGCCGCCATTTCCGACACGCGCCGGATGGAGGCGATGGCCACCAGAAATGCCACTTTCCAGGAGAGAAGGGACAGGGAGACTTCCCTGAGAGGTTCAAAGGGAGACTGTTGAAGATCCTCCAGAACCAGATTGAGATCCCATGGATCCACAGGAGTGCGGTACGGAGGTGCCGTATGAGCCACTCCTTGAAGAAAGGTTTTGACCTGCGGACGGGAGGCCAACGTCCTCTGAAAAAGAATGGAGAGCGCCGAAACGTGACCCTTCAAAGAACAGAGGGCAAGGCCAGCATCTAGGCCTGCCTGGAGGAACACCAGAATAGAAGGAAGAGAAAAGGACATGGGCGGAACGTCATCGGCCTCGCACCAAGTGAAATAGGCCTTCCACGTACGATAATAAACTCTGGAAGACGATGGTTTTTTAGCCCGGATCATGGTGTGAATACCCCGATCTGAAAAACCTGACCGCCTCAGAACCGCAGTTTCAACAGCCACGCCGTTAAATTGAGCGGCAGAGAATTGGGGTGGCAGATCGGACCTTGCCTTATCATGATCCTGTCTCTTTGATAGAAGAAGGTCCGTGCCTCTTCCAGACTGACAGGCTCTGGTGGGCGAGTGGGTGGGAGACGGGGGGCGAGGACCAGCTGGATCGCCTGACACGCATCCGTGCTCGGGCTCTTGGTCCTGACGTGTAGAGGTATGAGGATACGGGGTGGCAGTACACGCCGTACTCAGTCTCTTTGTGGGAGTACGGATGTGACTGTTCACTCCGTATCCCTCTGGAACCTGCAAAGAAACGACGCACACTGAGGTAGATAAGGGTCTAATGAAAGACCCGTGTCCACCTCCTACTGACACTAATCTAAACTGAGGAAATTAGTGCCGGTCGGTGGGGTGTATACTGCGGAGGAGGAGCTAACCTTTTTTTGTACATAGTGTCAGCCTCCTAGTGGCAGCAGCATACACCCATGGTTTCTGTGTCCCCCAATGAAGCGATGGAGAAAAATGGTTTTGTAAATTGTTGGAAAAATGAGAAATCGCTGGTCAACTTTTAACCCTTATAACTTCCTAACAAGAAAACTGTTTTCAAGTTGTGTTAGTGTAAAATAGACATGTGGGAAATGTTATTTATGAACTATTGTGTGACATAACTGATTTAAGAGCACAAAAATTAGAAGTTTAAAAATTTACAAAATTTGTTAACCCCCGTAGTGACAGATCCAATTTGGTACTTAATAACCAAGCCAATTTTTACAATTCTGACCACTGTCACTTTATGAAGTTATAGCTTTAGAACAATTCAACGCATCCCACTGATATGGAGATTGTTTTTTGTGACATATTATACTTCATGTTAGTGGTAATTTCTTCTATATAACTTTCATTTATGAAAAAAAATGGAAATTTGGCAAAAAATTTTGAAAATTCTGCAATTTTCAAACTTTTAATTTTTGTACCCTTAACCCCTTCCCGACCTTTCACATAGGCATCATGAAAAGTCGTGCCAATACGATCCAAGACGCCTAAGTGGCGTCATGAATTAATAGCCCCCCTGCGGGTTCGGTGACCGGGGTCACTTAAAGGTCACCCGACCCGCACACAGAGGACCCTTTATAGTTAATCCCAGGGGGCGTGGCTTAGCACCCACGTGCCTACAATCGCTGATTGGCTGTTTTACTTTTAACCATGGCTGGAGACACCGATCAGAACCCCCCACCAACTGACAGCGCCGATCGGCTGCCGCCACCGACTAACGGCATAGATCGACAGCCGCCGTCATAATCTGCTCTCCCCCTCCCCTTCCGATCCCCCCCTCACCCTCCACGGTGCCTCAGACATCCCTCTGGCTATCCCGGTGTCCCGCCGTCTTGGATCATGGGCGCCGCCATATTGGAAAATGGTGGGCGCATGCGCAGTGCTCCAGCTGGAATCTGCCGGCTGCAGATCCATTCATTTATTTTGATCATTGTGATAAACTCTCACAGTGATCAAAATAAAAAATAAAAAAAGTAAATAAACCCCCCGTTTATCTCCCCCATAGATAGGGACAAATAAAAAAGAAAATATTTTTATTTTTCCATTAGGGTTGGAATTAGGGTTAGGGTTGGAATTAGGGTTAGGGGTGAGTTGGGGTTGGGATTAGGGTTAGGCTTGTGGTTAGGGTTGGGATTAGGGGTGTGTTGGGGTTAGGGTTATGATTAGGGTTGGGATTAGGGTTAGAGGGGTGTTGGGGTTAGGGTTGGAGTTAGAATTGAGGGGTTTCCACTGTTTAGGCACATCACGGGGTTTCCAAACGCAACATGGCACCACCAAGCAGCCAATTTTGAGTTCAAAAAGTCAAACAGTGCTCCCTTCATTCCGAGCCCCGACGTGTGTCCAAACAGTGGTTTACCCCCATATATGGGGTATCAGCATACTCAGGAAAAATTGCACAACTTTGGGGGTCCAATTTCTCCTGTTACCATTGTGAAAATAAAAAATAGGCTAAAAAAAAATCATTCTTTGAGGAAAAAAATAGGGATTTTTGTGTACTCACCGTAAAATCCTTTTCTCCGAGCCAATCATTGGGGGACACAGACAGTGGGTGTTATGCTGCTGGCCACTAGGAGGACACTAAGTATACCGGAAAAAAAGTTAGCTCCTCCCATGCAGTATACACCCTCTCGCTGGCTGAGATTTCTCCAGTTCGGTGAAAAAAGCAGTAGGAGCATAAACAGTCAATAATAACCATAACAAAGTCAAAGCCTAAGAATGCTACAGTGAGCCAGCAGGCTAAACAGGGTGGGTGCTGTGTCCCCCAATGAATGGCTTGAAGAAAAGGATTTTACGGTGAGTACACAAAAATCCCTATTTCTCCTACGCCTCATTGGGGGACACAGAGACCATGGGACGTCCTAAAGCAGTCCCTGGGTGGGGAGCATATATCTGATAATACCCCATGTACCACTGAGTTAACCGTGAGGTACTGCCGAGTGCAGGCTGCATCCGCAGAGGCCTGAGACTGGATTAGGCAATGTTTGTAAAGGTATGCAGGCTGGATCAAGTCGCAGCCTTGCGGACAGGCCCAAGAATGAAATTGGAATATTTTGTAAAAAGTATGCAGAATGGACCAAGTTGCAGCCTTGCAGACTGGGACAGGCGTGTTCCTGATACAGTAGAACTACTGAATCGCCAGGGGAATCCACCTGGCTAGCGTTGCTTTGACACGGCTAGACCCTTCCTATTCCCCTCTGGAAGCATGAACAGGGCATCTTGACTTGTGGAAGGGAGCCGTCCGCGAGATGTACCGTCTCAGCACCTATTCCACATCCAGGGTGTGGAGGGCCTTCTCAATGCGATGGACTGGCGTCGGACAAAACGAAAGGCAAAACAATTTCCTCGTTGAGATGGAAGAGGAGATAACCTTGGGCAGGAAGGACGGGGACGTCCTGAGAACTACCTTTTCCTGATGAAAAATTCAGGAACGGAGAACGGCAGGACAGAGCTGCCAATTCCAAAACTCGTCTGATTGACATAATTGCCACTAGAAAAACCACCTTCCAAGAGAGGACGGACAGTGACACGTCCTGCGGCGGTTCGAAAGGAGGCTCCTGTAAGGCCCCGAGAACCAGGTTAACGGCCCATGATTCCAAAGGCCTTCTATAAGGAGGCACCACATGGGAAACTTCTCTGAATGAACGTCTTAACCTGAAGTTTGGTGGCAATTTTGCGTCGGAAAAGCACTGACAAGGCCGAAATTTGTCCCTTGAGCGAGCTAAGCGCGAGGCCCGATTTTAAGCCAGATTGAAGGAATTCCAATTTGGCCGGAATGGAAAAACACAAGAGGTGATCGACCATGATCCTTGCACCACGAAAAGAAGGTTTTCCAGGTGCGGTGATAGATGCACATGGACACAGGCTTCCTAGCACTAATCATGGTGGAAATCACGTCGTGAGAGAACCCAGCCTGTGCTAAAATCAGGGCTGTGGAGTCAGAGTCCATTTTGGTGGAGTCGGAGTTGGTAAAAAGGGTCCGACTCAGACTCCTAAAATATATAATAAATTGGGTACAGTAGTTCAATGCAGAATGTGCTGAATATTTTTTCATAGGAATTTGGGAAAGTTATGAAATGTCCTATAAATGGCTGTCCTATTCCTGATCTAAGGCTACATTCACACACAGCGTTTTTGCTGCGTTTTTTGAGGATACGTTTTTCAGCTGCAACAGCAGATCAGCTTTTTAAAAAAACGCACCACCTGAAAGGTTTTTCAGCTCATAATGTTTTCAATAGCAAAAGCAGATTAGAAATCTGCTCTATCCATCTATTTATCCATATCTGTCTATCCATAGCTTATCTGTACCAAAAAGAATGAAAGCCGGGTAGCACACAGACTAAATACTCTTTTTTTTTTTTTTTTTTTTTTTAGCAACAGTCAGGTACACCTCATAGCTGCCCAAAAGGACGCCCAGGACAGGCATTGTTCATCTTCAGTAACACATCAACATCAATTGATAGTTGGAATAAATAGACTGCATTCACCACATCTTAAGGTGCAGGCTTTATTTTCAAGTGTAGGGGTGTGCAGTATAAGGTTCTGCAGCAGCTGAGGTGTGCAGTATGAGATTCTGCGGAACAGTATGAGGTTCTGTCCCCCCCCTAGTTTTGATCCTGGCTAAAATCATTTCTTATAGATATGGCGAAACCTCAGGTAACCCTAAATGAAGGTCAATAGACACAGGTGGCTGAATTGAAGGAATTGCTTAATCACCTATTTACCGTGACTAAAAAATTACAAGCTGAGGATTTAACTCCTGGCATTTTCATAAGGGAGTGGAAGAACTTGCTATTTTGCCTGTCCCAAAGAGGAGATTTAATCGCAGATGGCATTTCTGCTTCAATGAAACGGAGAGACACAGCTATTGGAAAATAAATTTTTTCTGGCAGCTGTTTATGTGGACCCAAGTCATCGTATATTGCTTGATGATCAACAGCTTACTAAAGGAAAAGAAACTCTGACTGAGGTAGCAGTTAGGATGAGTGGCCTACATGAGGACTGCCAGGCGCAAGAGGACTTGGGTCCTGACAGTGCTACTGCTGCCATATCTTCATCCTCATCAGATGAGGAGTTTGACTTTGACAAGTATTTGGATGATATGGAGCAGGCAAAGCATTGCTGCAAGGAAAAAGATTTCACTCCGTCTCCTATAGCAAGCAGATTGACCATATTTCAGCAAAAAATTTCACTTGTTCTCAAAGAAAAATTCAACCGTTCATCAAAACTGACTGTTCATGAGGCAATTCCTTTATACTTGGAAATTGTTAGAGATGTTGCCCATGTGGTTACGGCTTTGCCTCCAACCCAAGTTAGTGTAGAGAGGTTGTTCTCTGTCCTTAAAATTATTAGGTCAGATTTTAGGTCATCTGTGAAGGAGGATCTGATGGAGGCAATTCTATTTCTTAGAACAAATTCATAAACTGCACAAATGTTATTTGGTATGTTTTTGTTGAAAACTGTTTTTTGCCACTTACATAGTTTATTACATAGTGTTTATATATATATAAATAGATATTACATAGTGTATTACATATTTACAATTTATTACAGTTTCTTGTGTTCTAAAGTTGTATTCCAATAAATATATATTATGTTCTATCTAAATGTCTTGATTATTGTATCATAAAAATGATTAAATGTCTGATGTTCACATTGTACTACAATAAATTTTTCACTTAAATATAAGCAATATATGTTGGAGTCGGAGTCAGGGAAATTGAGGAGTCGGAATCGCAGGTTTGGCTTACCGACTCCACAGCCCTGGCTAAAATCCAGGATTCAACGGCCATGCCGTCCAAGACAGGGCCGCGGAGTTCTGGTGGTAAGTCGGGCCCTACGAGTGTAGATCCATGCAATCTGGAAGTCGCCAGGGGATGTCGGCAACTAGTTGCATTAGTTCTGCATACCATGCTCGGTGCGGCCAATCTGGTGCGACAAGTATCAATGGTACTCCCTCCGCTCTGATCTTCTTGATGACCCTCGGAAGCAAGGGAAGAGGGAGGATGTACGGGAGCCGGAACCGTTGCCATGGCAGAACTAGGGCGCCCACTCAAATGGCGCATTGATCACGCGATCGGGCAATTAACAGAGGAACCTTGTTGTTTAGTCTTGAGGCCATGAGATACACATCCGGAGTCCCCCAACAATGACAAATCTGTTGAAAGACTTCCGGATGAAGAGACCACTTCCCTGAGGCAATGCCTTGGTGACTGAGAAAATCTGCCACCCAATTTTCTACGCTCGGCCCAATGGAGGATGTGACTCGCTTCGTGCACGGCCATCCTGCTCCGGGTACCTCCCTGGCGGTTGATATACGCTACAGCCGTGGCATTGTTGGATTGGATCCTGATGTGATCTGCGAGGAAACGGTGGAAACTCCGTAGAGCTAATCTGGTCACTTGCATCTCCAAAATGCTGAAGGGGAGACTGACTCTCGGGTTGACCAATGACGGTGTGGCGACCAAAGACCGCTCCCCAGCCGGGGAGACTTGCGTCGGTGGTTACTACCAACCATCTTACTGGGAGAAAAGACCTCCATTGATTCAAGGAGGACCTCAGTGTCCACCACCTGAGGGATTGCCTGACCCGCAGGGACAGGGGGATCCGATGGTTCAGGGAGATCGGAATGTGAAGGTAAGCGTCCTTGATGTCGCCGCGCGGGGACCGACCTGATCTGGAAAAGACGGTAGAGACGGACCAACCTGAATTGTTGCGAGAAAATCAAAAACTCGTCGGCTGTTGGTTGCGAATCGGCCGAACAGCCCCTATTGTTGAGGAAGGAATTTACTTTTTTCCCCCGGTAGTATCGGAAATGAGTTGGTCCAGTTTCTCTCCAAAACAACAACCCGTTTGAAAGAGGAGAGAAGACAACAATCTTTTAGATGTGGCATCCGCCCGCCAGCCGTGGAACCATAGGGCGCTTCTAATGGAGATCACATTAGCGGCAGTTTGAGCCGCACAATTGGCAGCATCAAAAGAAGCGTCCACTACAAAGTCAGCTGCGTGAATTATCTGCCTGGCGACAGTGGTTGCCTCCGGAGGAAGATTGGTGCCTTGGGAGGAAGTAATCAAGACTGCTGCTCAAGCGGCCACTGCCTTAGTGACCCAAATTGCCGCGAAAGATGGAATAAAACGCTGCTCTTGAAGCTTCAAAAGACTGAACGGGCAAGGTAGCCAATTTGACAATCGGAGGTGTTTCTAACTGAGGATCCCTCAGAAACAGATAGGAGCGTTTTAGAAGACGCGATACAGGAGGGTCCACCGGAGGGGACTGTAACCAATCCTACATTAGGTCTGGATGAAAAGGGTATTTAGCTTGAGTAGACTTTTGCCCTGTGAACCGCTCGTGTCAGATCCCTATGTTACTGGACGGCTGGTAAATAACGTGCGCACACGCTAGGTTTCCTTAAATGAGCTAGGGTGTGCTGGAGCTGGAATATTTTCCTCAGATCCAACCTCAGAATCCTGTTGACTGATTCTATAAGAGAATCAAGTGACTCTTGATCAGTTGGGGGATTCTGAGGGGCTGACGTGTCAGATTCGAATTCAGAGCCGTGCTCGCTGTGAACCTCAGGAGAGGGCGAGCGAGAGACAGGAGTCGCCGATGCTGCGGCGTTGACCGTCCCTTGGACGAGTATGGCCCTTGCTGGGGGACAGCTCCCAGCCGATGCCAGTGTCCTCCTCGGGAGGTAAGGACGCTTTCTGCCTGGGTCAGAGACTCAACCAACCATGACAGGGATGCAGCCCACTCCGGGTTACTAAAGGCCCGTCAGCAGCGGCGGTGAGGGACATTGGAACGCAGGTCAGAGCACAGTCCGTGCATAACAGATTAGTCTGTGCATTGGGTAAGGCAGACTTGCAAGTGGTACACATGGTAAAAAAAACGCAGTGTGCTTTTTAACAGCCCGTTTAGCCTCCTTAGATTGAGGCGAAGCACTCCTGAAAGGGTTAACGGCAGAGTGACTGCAGCTGCAGGGAATGTGCCGTGAAGGGGTTAAGCTTTAATCTGAGGGCAGATGCAGCTTACCCGGTCCTGTGCTGGGTCCCCAGGGAGGGAAAAACGGTGGCCTTGTGGTGTCACCCGGTATCCAGCTGTCCAGAGCAAGCATAGCGCTCATGAAAGGGTTAACGGCAGCTGAAGACATGGCCCCCGAGAATAGAATTGCGCGTCTCGTAAGTAATGAGAGGCGCCTAGAGGAGGTGGCGGCGACGTTAGCACGGGTGGCGCTAATCAAATTGCGGCCTAGTAGGCTGGAAAAGTCAGGGACTAAATTTTTGGCCTACCCGCGGTAGGCGCTGGGGGCAGAGAGAGGGCGGTGCTAGTGGGCGGCGCCATTCAAATTGCGGCCTAGCAGGCCGGAAAAGCCGGGAACTAGATTTTTGGCCTACCCGAGCGCCAAGAGCGGGGGGGACGCGATGACGTTAAGTCAGCGCTTCTCCCGGGGGGCAGGGCCTGAGCCCATACCTCCACTCCTGTGCTCAGGCAGGTCGTTGCTGCCCGGGGTCTTCTCTCATCCTCTGGGCGATGTAGCAAAGCTGGAGGAGGTCTTAAAGGGGTATGCTCAATTGATCCACCCTGTGGTAGGGGGATGAGAGCTCTGGGGCTGATTCAGGGCATCCGAAAAAGTGCTGCTTGAGTCCTTCTCCATGCACTCCTGTGCTACGTCCTGTTGCGCTTGCCCTCGTATCCGTGGAGTACCGACCTTAAGGGAACCATCGTCAGAGGAATCAGCCCCATTCGTCGCAGGAAAGTGTACGGGGAGATATACTCTGCGTGCTTGCCTGTTGTTGGTTCGGAGGAAAGCGGGCCGTAGAAAGGAACCATCGCCCCCTTCACTCCGTTAATTAAAAAATAAAAACGGTGGGGTCTGAAACCAGACCCAAGTGCCTCCTAATCTACACTAAGCAAAGAACTGGAGAAATCTCAGCCAGCGAGAGGGTGTATACTGCAGGGGAGGAGCGAACTTTTTTTCTCGCTTACTTAGTTGTCCTCCTAGTGGCCAGCAGCATAGCACCCACTGTCTTTGTGTCCCCCAATGAGGCGTAGGAGAAAAAATATTTTTATTTTCACGGCTCTGCGTTATAAACTTATGTGAAGCACCTGGGGGTTCAAAGTGCTCACTATGCATCTAGATAAGTTCCTTAGGGCAGGGTTCTCCAACTCCAGTCCTCAAGGCCCACCAACAGATCATGTTTTCAGGATTTCCTTTGTATTGCTCAGGTGATAATTGCATCACCTGTGCATTACAAAGGAAATCCTGAAAACATGATCTGTTGGTGGGCCTTGAGGACTGGAGTTGGGGAACTCTGCCTTAGGGGGTCTAGTTTCCAAAATGGGGTCATTTGTGGGGGAGCTCCAAAGTTTAGGCACACAGGGGCTCTCCAAACACGACATGCTGTCCGCTAACGATTGGAGCTAATTTTCCATTCAAAAAGTCAAATGACTCTCCTTCCCTTCTGAGCCCTGCTGTGCGCCCAAATAGTGGTTCACCCCTACATATGGGATACTAGCGTACTCAGGACAAACTGGACAACAACTTATGGGGCTCAAAGTGCTCACTACACATCTAGATAAGCTCCTTGGGGGTTCTAGTTTCCAAAATGGGGTCACTTGTGGGGGGTTTCTACTGTTTAGGCACATCAGGGGATCTGCAAACGCAACATGACACCGGCAGAACATTCCATCAAAGTCTGCATTCCAAAATGGCACTCCTTCCCTCCTGAGCTCTCCCATGCGCCCAAACAGTGGTCCGGTCCCCCCCCACATATGGGGCATCTGTGTACTCAGGACAAATTGCACAACAACTTTTGTGGTCCAATTTCTCCTGTTAGCCGTGTGAAAATAAAAAATAGTGTGCTAAAAAATCATTTTTGAGGTGTTCAAAGTGCTCACTACACATCTAGATAAGTTCCTTCGGGGGTCTAGTTTCCAAAATGGGGTCACTTGTGGGGGAGCTCCAATGTTTAGGCACACAGGGACTCTCCAAACGCAACCCTAAATATTCCAGCATATTTTCCATTCAAAAAGTCAAATGGCACTCCTTCCCTTCTGAGCCCTGTCGTGCGCCCAAACAGTGGTTTATGACCACATATGAGGTATCGGTGTACTCAGGAGAAATTGCCCTACAAATTTTATAATCAATTTTATCCTGTTGCCCATGTGAAAATGAAAAAATTGATGCTGAAAGAAAATTTTTGTTCAAAAAATTAAAATGTCCGTTTTTTCCTTCTTCTTGAATGTAGTTTTGAGTAGCTTGAGGGGTGCAGTTTTTAGAATGGTGTCACTTTTTTGTATTTTCTGCCATATAGACACCTCAAAGTCTCAAAGTGACGTCAAATGTGAGGTGGTCCCTAAAAAAATGGTTTTGTAAATCTTGTTGTAAAAATGAGAAATTGATGGTCAACCTTTAACCCTTATAACTTTCTGACAAAAAAAAAAATTTTGTTTCCAAAATTTTGCTTATGTAAAGTAGACATGTGGGAAATGTTATTTATTAACTATTTTGTGTCACATAACTCTCTGGTTTAACAAAATAAAGATTCAAAATTTGAAAATTGCAAAATTTTAAAAATGTTCGCCAAATTTCCGTTTTCTTTCCACAAATAAACGCAAAAATTAATCGACCTAAATTTACCACTAACATGAAGACCAATATGTCACAACAAAACACAATCTCAGAATCGCTAGGATGCGTTGAAGCGTTCCTGAGTTATTACCTCATAAAGGGACACTGGTCAGAATTGGAAAAAATGGCCTGGTGATTAATGTCAAAATACGCTGGGTCATGAAGGGGTTAAATCAGCGTGTGGTGTCACACAAAATAGTTAATAAACAACATTTCCCACATGTCAATTAAAGTTATTTATTTACATCAGCACAATTTTAGAAACAATTTTTTTTGTTAGGACGTAATAAGGATTAAAATATGACCAGCGATTTGTCATTTTTCCAACAAAATTTACAAAACCATTATTTTTTAGGGACCAACTCACATTTGAAGTGAGTTTGGGGGGTCAATATAACAGAAAATACCCAAAAGTGACGCCATTCTAACAACTCCACGCCTCAAAATGCACAAAACCACATTCAAGTAGTTTATTAACCCTTTAGGTGCTTCACGAGAACTAAAGCAATGTGGAAGGAAAAAATGGACATTTTACTTTTTTCACAAGAAGTTTACTTTGGAACCATTTTTTTTTATTTTCACAATGATATCAGGAGAAAATAGACCACAAATTTGTACACCAATACCCCGTATGTGGGGGGGAAAGCCACTGCAAATAATAACATTAATCAATTACATTTTTTTACACAACATTTTCAGGTATTTTAATATATTTTTATTTTTGCAAAATTACTTTTATTTTACTTTTCCAAAGGAATGTGTCCCTGGGAAATACTGTGCTATATTACATTGCAAATGTTTCATGCAAGTCTCTAAATGTGCAGGTACTCACAGATTTGGCTTGCGGAAAGTTCCCTTGACAGGCCTGCTTGGAAAGGTCCTGACGTCCAATGAGTAAGCACACAGCTTCCGGCCAGTCAGATGCAGGCTCTTGGCGACACTGATAGATGGCGTGTCGAATAGAAAGTGCAACTCCAAATGGAAGGGACTCCAAATCTTGCAGCGAAAATCCTTGCAAAAATTAAATAGTAAGAGACTATAAACAGTAGAAGATGAAATAAAGCAAAATTTAAAAAAAATCCATTTTACTTCTTTTCATGGCTCTGATGACACTTCTTACACTGACATATGTTGGCTGCAGCGCCGTCATGAAAGTCTTGTGTTATTCCAATCACCATGTATAATATGTAATTCTTACTTGACCAGTTGTAGTTTCGGGGTGGAAATAAAGACAAAATATTTTGTAATTAAAACCTACCACTCCCACCACTAAGAAAATAAACACACGAGCACAGTTGTGGTGGGCATTACTGGCACCCCTGAATACTAATTACAGTAAGTAAAAGATCTCCTGAAATAAAAATGATTAGCCAAACTGCTTAAACACTAAAAACTTATTAGGAAAAATCGTAGCTACTTACCGGTAACAGGATTTTACAGAGCCCATACCGGCACCACCTGAGAGAAGGTATCTGCCCATCAAGGACAGGAAACCGACTGAATAAAAGGGCGGTACCTCTCCTTCGCATCAGTTGGGTTTCAGAGCATGCGAAGACCTCCAGACAGTAACATAACCATCACCAATAAACATTCTTTCTTAAACACCCTTAAAGTGCACACCACTAGTGATAAAACAGGGAGGGAATACAAGGGTGCTGTCATGGGGGCTCTGTAAAATCCCGTTACCGATAAGTAACAAAGATTTTTTCTCCTTCTCCCATGAGAGCATGACCCTGAGAGATTTATAAAGATCAAAGCACCCTAGGGAGGAAACACCGCTTGTAACACCTTTCTCCCAAAGCAAAAAACAAATATCCTGAACTAAAAGTAAAAAATATATACTGCAAATAATGCATAAGGGTAATAATAATAATAAGGGTATTTAGTAAACATAATTTTGATCAAAATAATGTACAAGCCATCCCGCCACGTCACGGCAACCCTTGTGGGACAGTCCCTACTCTAGTATTTAAAACCTTTTCACTTGCCAAGTGGCGTGAATGTGAATAAGGGTCGAGCGGCTGAACCACTAGTAACAGCTTAGGCCAGACTGGATGGCTTTCCCAGCTCAGAAAGAGGGCGGTCACACCCATATATGCACTGAATGCACAATGAAATGAATAAAAAACAAATCTGAACTGAGAAAAGTAAGTAAATGTGTATGCACAATGTAAGTGCATATTAACACATGACCATTAACCAAAGAAAACAAAAAGCAAAAAACAAATATCCTGAACTAAAAGTAAAAAATATATACTGCAAATAATGCATAAGGGTAATAATAATAATAAGGGTATTTAGTAAACATAATTTTGATCAAAATAATGTACAAGCCATCCCGCCATGTCACGGCAACCCTTGTGGGACAGTCCCTACTCTAGTATTTAAAACCTTTTCACTTGCCAAGTGGCGTGAATGTGAATAAGGGTCGAGCGGCTGAACCACTAGTAACAGCTTAGGCCAGACTGGATGGCTTTCCCAGCTCAGAAAGAGGGCGGTCACACCCATATATGCACTGAATGCACATTTCATTGTGCATTCAGTGCATATATGGGTGTGACCGCCCTCTTTCTGAGCTGGGAAAGCCATCCAGTCTGGCCTAAGCTGTTACTAGTGGTTCAGCCGCTCGACCCTTATTCACATTCACGCCACTTGGCAAGTGAAAAGGTTTTAAATACTAGAGTAGGGACTGTCCCACAAGGGTTGCCGTGACATGGCGGGATGGCTTGTACATTATTTTGATCAAAATTATGTTTACTAAATACCCTTATTATTATTATTACCCTTATGCATTATTTGCAGTATATATTTTTTACTTTTAGTTCAGGATATTTGTTTTTTGCTTTTTGTTTTCTTTGGTTAATGGTCATGTGTTAATATGCACTTACATTGTGCATACACATTAACTTACTTTTCTCAGTTCAGATTTGTTTTTTATTCATTTCATTGTGCATTCAGTGCATATATGGGTGTGACCGCCCTCTTTCTGAGCTGGGAAAGCCATCCAGTCTGGCCTAAGCTGTTACTAGTGGTTCAGCCGCTCGACCCTTATTCACATTCACGCCACTTGGCAAGTGAAAAGGTTTTAAATACTAGAGTAGGGACTGTCCCACAAGGGTTGCCGTGACGTGGCGGGATGGCTTGTACATTATTTTGATCAAAATTATGTTTACTAAATACCCTTATTATTATTATTACCCTTATGCATTATTTGCAGTATATATTTTTTACTTTTAGTTCAGGATATTTGTTTTTTGCTTTTTGTTTTCTTTGGTTAATGGTCATGTGTTAATATGCACTTACATTGTGCATACACATTTACTTACTTTTCTCAGTTCAGATTTGTTTTTTATTCATTTCATTGTGCATTCAGTGCATATATGGGTGTGACCGCCCTCTTTCTGAGCTGGGAAAGCCATCCAGTCTGGCCTAAGCTGTTACTAGTGGTTCAGCCGCTCGACCCTTATTCACATTCACGCCACTTGGCAAGTGAAAAGGTTTTAAATACTAGAGTAGGGACTGTCCCACAAGGGTTGCCGTGACGTGGCGGGATGGCTTGTACATTATTTTGATCAAAATTATGTTTACTAAATACCCTTATTATTATTATTACCCTTATGCATTATTTGCAGTATATATTTTTTACTTTTAGTTCAGGATATTTGTTTTTTGCTTTTTGTTTTCTTTGGTTAATGGTCATATGCACTTACATTGTGCATACACATTTACTTACTTTTCTCAGTTCAGATTTGTTCACTTCACCTTTCTCCCAAAGGACACGTCATCAGAGGAAGACAGCCGAAGACGGTAGTGTTTATAGAAGCTTGAAGGGGAAGACACAGTTGCTGCCTTACATATTCTGTTGATCGACACCTCCGCCTTCTCAGCCCAGGAAGTTGCCATGGGCCCTGAAGGAAAGGGCCTTCAGGTTCTCAGGAACTGGTATATTATACTAGCTATCATTTCATTATTGATTCTCTGTTACAATTTCATGGGTTTTTTTTTGCTTGTCAACCTGTGTTTTCTTGCATCACATATGTTTTTAATTGATTGTTCAGGTGCACTACAATTGTTATTCCAATCGTGTGATTCATGAGGGGGAGTGTTTTTTTTTACTGAGTATGTATAAATTGTTTTTCTAAATGTCAATGTGCAGCTCTGACAAAGAACACACGTAGTGTTTCAAACGCGTTGCTGCGTTTCCGCTAATTGTCTGCGGGATGATGATCTTAACTTGAATTTTTTCAATAAATAGCCTTTTTTTTTATATTATACTATAGTCGTACGCTAGGCTAATGGCGTCCCTAATCCATCTAGCTATAGTACCCCTCGTTACCTTAAGACCTTTCCTAACTCCCTGAAAAGACATCCACTGACTTGTCGTGTCTAAGTACTGTATCAAAGCTCTCCTAACATCTAAAGTGCGAAGCCTGCGTTCCCCCGCGTTTTTTGGGTAACAAAAAAAAAAAAAAAAAAAAAAAAGGAGGGGAGAACCTGCATAGATGGGTGATTAATAAATAGAAAGAGCCTGTAAATCACTGACCCTGCAGGCTGGTGTTAGGGCCAACAATATCACAGTTTTAGTAACTCATTCAAGGGCTCAAAGGGAGATTTTGTCAGCGCCTCAAGAACAAGGTTTGAATCCCAAGGAGGCATCTTTGGGGCTGGTATTGGTCTCGGCCTATGACATACTTTAATGAACCCAACTACCCATCTTTCTTCCGCTAGGTTATAATTTTATAGGGATGCCAAATCAGACACTTGCACATTAAGTGTGCTAGTGGCTAGGCCCATCTCCATACCCCTTTGAAGAAATTCTAATATACCCTTAATCGGGACATTGCCCCCCCACGGTCTGTCCTGAACAAGCCAAGAATTTAGTCCATACCAAGGGGCATAGACAGAGACAAACCAGATCAGGCTGGGGTCACAAGCACAAGATAGTATGACAGTACCAAAGGATTAGACAGAACGGATAGTTAGGACGTAGCAATAGATCAGTAAACCAGAACGGGCAATAGACAATACAATAGGGACAAACTGTAACGGAGTAACAATAGCCAAGCCAGGAGGTCAGAACCGGAAAAGACAATAGTACCAAAATGTGAGAAAGAACATAGTGAGCGGACAGACCAGGTCATACACGGGAGGCAATCAAGCAATGCAGTATACACACACACCAGGAGGTCAGACACACAGCCAGAACAACAGTAAAGCTGACAGGGAATCCTAGTCAGGAGTGAGTATAAATACCCCTCCCAGATCCAAAGGGAGGCCAACAAAAGTTAACCCTGGGAAAGCAGGACATTAACCATGTCCTATATCATAACAGGAAGACTGCAAACACTGAAGGACTTGAGAGAATTGCAATGGAAAAAAACTGCCATCAGATGCAGTGGCTTGCAAAAGTATTCAACCTCTGCTTTTTTGTGTTTTGCTACCTTACAACTTGGAATTTCACCTATTCACCCCCCTAAAATCAGTAATTTGTAGAGCCTCCTTTTGCAGCCACAAGAGCTGCAAGTCACTTTGGATAAGTCTCTGAACTTTCCACATCTTGCCACTGGGATTTTTGCCCATTCCTCAAGGCAAAACTGCACCAGCTCCTTCAAGTTAGATGTTTCCTCCCATCAGCCTACCCCTACTGCTGTTGCTAACAGTGACAGCAGGAGAGACTGATGGGGGTATTCAACAGCTGCCGCCTGCGCTATAAATAAAAGAAAAAAAATGACGTGGGTTCCCCTGTATTTTCTATAACCAGCCAGGCAAAACTCTTGATAACCAACCTTGATGAAGCTGACAGCTGAGGGTTGCAGCCCCCAGCTGTGAGTTTGCCTGGCTGGTTATAGAACATACAGGGGAACCCATACAGTTTTTTTTTTTTCATTTATTTATTTATTTATTTATAGTGCAGGCGGCGGCTGATGAATACCCTCCCATCAGCCGCTCCTGCTGTCACTTATTAGCAGCAGCAGGGGTAAGCTGACGGCAGTAATAGTCCTATCAGCCGCCGTCTGATGTCTCTTTTATCACTTAAATGTAACTCTCATCATTCTCCCCTGCTCACGCCAATCGCCGACACAGCAGGGGAAATTGATGAGAGCAGTGTTCAGCACCCGACACCGGGGATCAGCGCTTACTGTACAGCTTCTTCCCCTTCTCCGATGCGTGTCACAAGGATGACATCATGTGTGTTATGCATATGCAGGTGTCTTCAGGGACATTTTGTGGCCCGTGCGGACATTAAAAAAACGGACATGTCAGAGTGTTTTGCCCACAGGCACACGGTACGTGGAAACACAGCGACATGGGCACAGACCCATTCACTTGAATAGGCAAATAGCGTTCCGTTCCTGCTGAGTCTCTCTGTATGGATAAGTAGTACAGTACAGCCACATGTTAGGTATTACACGTTCAGGAGAAATTGTGGGACAAATTTTGGTGCCATTTTTAGCCACTTCTTGTGTGAAAATGCAAAATCTTTAGCTGAAACCAAATTTTGGTGGTAAAAATGTAATTATTTTGTCTTCACTGCCCAATGGTATAAAATTCTGTGACACACACCTAGATGAATTCATTGAGAGGCGTAGTTCGTAAAATGGGATCACTTATGGGGGGTTCTGCTGTTCTGGCACCTCATGGGCTCTGCCAATGGGTTATGGCACCTGCAAACCATTACAGTAAAATCTGGTGCTCCTTGCCTTCTGAGCTTTGCACTGTGCACGAAAACTATTTCCCGATTACATGTAGGGTATTGGCACACTCAGGAAATAATGGACCTTTTTTTTTTTTTTTTTAACAAACTAAGTCCTATTAGCCCTTAGAAAAATTAAAAACTTGGGGCTAAAACAACATTTTAGTGGTAAAAATGTAATTTATTATTTCTTCGCCGTTTATTGGTATAAAAGTCTATGAGGCACATGTGGTGCACCCCTAGATGAATTCATTGGGGAGTGTAGTCTGTAAAATGAGTTCACATATAGGGGGTTTCTGTTGTTCTAGCACCTCAGGGCCTCTACCAATGGCACCCTCAAACCATTCCAGCAAAATCTGAACGCCAATATGGCGCCTCTTCCCTTCTGAGCTTTGCACTGTTCCTCAAAACTAGTATTCTTCTAAATATGGGGTATATGTGTACTCAGGACAAATTGCACAATAACTTTTGGGGTCCAATTTCTCCTGTTACCCTTGGGAAAATAAAAAATTGTGGGTGAAAAGATCATTTTTGTGGAAAAAAATATGATTTTATTTTTACGGCTATGCGTTATAAACTTTTGTGAAGCCCTTTGGGATTCAAAGTGCTCACCACACATCTAGATAAGTTCTTTGGGGGGTCTAGTTTCCAAAATGGTGTCACTTGTGGGGGGTTTCCACTGTTTAGGCACATCAGGGGCTCTCCAAACGCGACATGGCGTCTGGTCTCAAATTGCAGCCAATTTTGAATTGAAAAAGTCAAACGGCGCTCCTTCCCTTCTGCAATCTGCAGTGGTTTGCCCCCACAAATGGGGTATCCGGGTACTCAGGACAAATTACAGAACAACATTCGGGGTCCAGTTTCTCCTTTTACATTTGCTAAAATAAAAAATTGGGGGCGAAAAGATTATTTCTGTGGAAAAAATATGATTTTTACTCTTGGTAAAATAAAAAAATTTGGATTTGAAGTAAAAAATTTTGTGAAAAAAAGTTACCGTAAATGTTCATTTTTTTTTTAAACATTGCAAAAATTCCTGTGAAGCACCTAGGGTTAATAAACTTCTTGAATGTGGTTTTGAGAACCTTGAGGGGTGCAGTTTTTAGAATGGTGTCACTTTTGGGTATTTTCTATCAAATAGACCCCTCAAAGTGACTTCAAATGTAATGTGGTCCCTTTAAAAAAAAAAAAAAAAAAAAAAAGGCGTAATACTGAGAAATCGCTGTTCAACTTTTAACCCTTATAACTTCCTAACAAAAAAAAATGTGGTTCCAAAATTGTGCTGATGTAAAGTAGACATGCGGGAAATGTTGCTTATTAAGCATTTTGTGTACCATATCTCTCTGATTTAAGGGCGTGAAAATTCAAAGTCCATTGTGACATTTTCGCAAACATTTCTGTTTTTTTCCCACAAATAAACAAGTTATTTGAAAGAAATTTTACCACTAACATGAAGTACAATATGTCACGACAAAACAGTGTCAGAATCACCGGGATCCATTGAAGCGTTCCAAAGTTATTACCAAAGTTATTACCTCAAAGGAACAGTGGTCAGAACTGTAAAAACTGGCCTGGTCATTAAGTGCAAACCACCCTCGGGTGTAAAGGGGTTAAACGATCGCATGTATGGCAACAGGTCAACTTTTGTTGAATGTAGCTGTAGTTGATAATAGAATATTCCAAAGAAACACAGATGGTACATACCCTCTCATTTCTAAAAATGCTGCTTTTTTAAAGACCACAATCAAAATACTGCAACTGTATATACTATAAGGATTCACACTCTCAGGTAGGCATTAAGTAGGCAATGCAGTTTGGTCCAAATATGTGTTTCATTTCTTTCTTAAAACTCCAAAAATATTCAAACCCAAGAATAGCCTCTTCTGGGCACAAAGGTATAACAGCAAATAAACAGTTCATCTAGCAGGACACATACATGTCAGCGCATGCTCACAATTACAAGCCTTTTACCCAGAGCAAACTTCATACACAGAAGATGCACAATGCCAGCTGTTCTTGGTATCTCCTTCAGCCCGAGCTACAGCAGCTTCCATTGCCAAACATAACAGTTCAACAAAGGGCACAGTTCACACTGAACAAGCTTGCAGCTTTCACATGGTTCTCTGCAGCTTCATCCAGTGAACCTAGGCCCTGATTCTTAATCAAGGCTAGTCAGGTATCAAAACATGCAGCGCTAGTACTTATCTCTAGCCTACCTAGCATTGCTACAATATCTAAAAGGCCTTTGTTAGCCATTTACAGAGAATCCTATGTACAGCAGATTATATATCTTCATTCAATAACCTCACAATTTTTTAAATATTTTCTTGTATCTTTCCAGTGGACATCTCTTAAGATATGACACTTTGATATAATGTAAAGTACTCAGTGTACTGCTCATCAGTGTATATATGGTGTGCTCTCTAAACAACAACACACAGCTATTAATGGTCTTAAACCGCTGGCAACAAAGTGAAAAATTGTGCCCAGTTAACCATTTTCCTTCTCCGGTATCATGTGACTTAGTTTTATAAGGTCTCAGGTGTGAATGAGTAGCAAGTGTGTCATATGTAGTCATCGCTCTCACACACTCTCATACTGGTCACTGGAAATTCAACATGGCACCTCATGGCAAAGAACTCTCTCAGGGCCTAAAAAAATGAATTGCTGCTCTCCATAAACAAGGAAAACTTATTATAGCCTAGGCCAACAACCTGAAACTGAGCTGCAGCAATATGGCCAAGACTATACAGCGGTTTAAAAAGACAATTTACAATCAAAACTGGAACTGGCTCAGCGTTATATCGACTTTAGCTTTTCAAAATTGATATGAGTGCTGACAGCATTGCTACAGATGTTATGGGGGTGGGGATATATCAGCTTGTCACTGCGCAGACCATATGCAGCATACGGCATCAAATTGGTCTGCATGGCTGACGTCCTAGTAGGTAGTCTCTTCTAAAGATGATGAGCAAGAAAGCCTGCAAATGCTTTGTTGAAGACAAGTAGACTTAAGGACATGACTTACTGGAACCATGCCATATGGTCTCATGAGACCAAAAAAAGACTTATTTAGTTCAGATTGTGTCAAGACTGTGTGACGGCAATCAGTTGAAAATACAAAGACAAATGTGTCTTGCCTACAGTCAAGCATGGCTGTGGGAGTGCCATGGTTTGGGGTAGCATGACTGCTGCTGGCAGTGGGGAGCTGCTGTTCATTGAGGGAACATGAATGCAAACATGTACTCTGACACGCTGAAACAGAACATCATTCCCTGCATTCGAAAATTGGGCAGCAGAGCAGTATTCTAGCAAGATAATAACCCCAAACAAACCTTCAAGATGACCACTGCCTTCCTAAAGGAAACTGGGGGTAAAGGTGATAGACTGGCCAAAAATGTCTCCAGGCTGGAATTTGCCAAACTACATGTTGACAAGCCACAAAGCTTCTGGGAGAATGTCCTATGGACAGATGAGATCAAAATGGAACTTTTAGGCAAGGCACATCAGTTCTATGTTCACAGACAGAAAAATTAAGCATATAAAGAAAAAAACACTGTCCCTACTGTGAAACATGGAGGAGGCTCTTATGTTCTGGGGCTGCTTTGTTGCATCTGACACATGGTGTCTAAAATCTGTGCAGGGTACAATGAAATCTCAAGACAAGACAATCAATGGATTCTAGAGAAATGTGCTGCCCTGTGTCAGACGAAATGCTAGTCTAAGGGGGTCATATTCCTTGTAGGAATGCTCGGACCTGACACCCATAATGTGGTGGTGCACCATCTTGCTGGAAAAACTCCGGGAACAGGCCATCTTCAGTGCATAAAGAGGGAAACACAATCATATAGCAATTTCAGATATCCAGTGACATTAACGTTTCCACTGATGAAGAATGGCCACACTATCTTTGTACCTCAAACCACACCATACCATCAATTATGGGTGTCAGGTCCGAGCATTCCTACATGAACAGTTTCCTGGAAAGTGGATTGGTCGCATGGGCCAGGTGAATGGCCACTAACGTCTCCCGATCAGACCCCCTTAGACTTTTATCTTTGGGGGCATCTGAAGGCAATTGTCTATGCTGTGAAGATACGAGATGTGCAGTATCTGAAACAGATACTGGACACCTGTGCTAGCATTTCTTCTGCGGAGTTGCTATCAATGTGTCAAGAGTGGGAGAATAGGGTTGCATTGACAATCCAACACAATGGGCAGCACTTTAAACACATTTTATAAGTGGTCATAAACTTGTAAATAACTCATGAAAGATTAAAGTTACATTAAAACCAAGCACATCATTGTTTTTCTTGTGAAATTCTCAATAATTTTCATGTGTCACATGACCTTCTTCCCATTGGAATAAAGTTGGATCCAAAATGGACTGACGACCTCAAAATGGCCGCCATGGTCACCACCCATATTGAAAAGTTTCCCCCCCTCCCATATGCTAATGTGCCACAAACAGGAAGTTGATATCACCAACCATTCCCATTTTATTTAGGTGTATCCATATAAATGGCCCACCCTGTATAATTTTATATATATATATATATATATATATATATATATATATATATATATATATATATATATATATATATATATACACACACACACAGTCATATGTAAAAGATTGGGCACCCCTATTAATGTTAACCTTTTTTCTTTATAACAATTTTGGTTTTTGCAACAGGTATTTCAGTTTCATATATCTAATAACTGATGGACTCAGTTATATTTCTGGATTCAAATGAGTTTTATTGTACTAACAGAAAATGTGCAATCTGCATTTAAACAAAATTTGACCGGTGCAAAAGTATGGGCACCCTTATCATTTTCTTGATTTGGACACTCCTAACTACTTTTTACTGACTTCCTGAAGCACTAAATTGGTTTTGTAACCTCATTGAACTTCATAGCCAGGTGTATCAAATCAAGAGAAAAGGTATTTAAAGTGGCCACTTGCAAGTAGTTCTCCTATTTGATTCTCCTATGAAGAGTGGCATCATGGGCTCCTCAAAACAACTCTTAAATGATCTGAAAACAAAGATTATTCAACATAGCTTTTCAGGGGAAGGATACAAAAAGTTATCTCAGAGATTTAACCTGTCAGTTTCCACTGTGAGGAACATAGTAAGGAAATGGAAGAACACAGGTACAGTTCTTGTTAAGCCCAGAAGTGGCAGGCCAAGAAAAATATCAGAAAGGCAGAGAAGAAGAATGGTGAGAACAATCAAGGACAATCCACAGACCACCTCCAAAGACCAAAGTATAGGAGTAACCCCGGCACACTAATAACATGAAAGTAAAGTCTTCTCAACGACAGTCTTTAATTGTTGTGATTTTATTGATTGTGAAAAAAAAGGGTGGTGTTACAATGCAAAAAAGGGTGGTGTTACAATCCAATGTTTCAGCTCTACATCTCGAGCTTTCATCAGGGATATGACTAGATCCTTGGTTTTGAGGTGTGTGTATAAGTGGTATAGGTTTGCCTTTGTAATCCAGCTGCTGGAACGGTACCTATAGTAACCACGATGTGTAGGGTCAGCACGTGACTCCCGTCCTTGTGTCCTAAATCTAGTCAGGTGTGGAGGAGGCCTCCTCCACACCTGACTAGATTTAGGACACAAGGACGGGAGTCACGTGCTGACCCTACACATCGTGGTTACTATAGGTACCGTTCCAGCAGCTGGATTACAAAGGCAAACCTATACCACTTATACACACACCTCAAAACCAAGGATCTAGTCATATCCCTGATGAAAGCTCGAGATGTAGAGCTGAAACGTTGGATTGTAACACCACCCTTTTTTGGATTGTAACACCACCCTTTTTTTTCACAATCAATAAAATCACAACAATTAAAGACTGTCGTTGAGAAGACTTTACTTTCATGTTATTAGTGTGCCGGGGTTACTCCTATACTTTAGTCTTGTTTTTTCCCAGAGCACCTAAGTTGGGGTTTG
Source organism: Dendrobates tinctorius (assembly GCF_039654945.1). Taxonomy (NCBI): domain Eukaryota; kingdom Metazoa; phylum Chordata; class Amphibia; order Anura; family Dendrobatidae; genus Dendrobates; species Dendrobates tinctorius. The sequence continues at coordinate 20,744,648 of NW_027361808.1, read as the reverse complement.
AGCCTGTCATATCTACTTTATATACACCTCCAAAGACCGGCAGCATCATCTTGCTGCAGATGGTGTCACTGTGCATCGGTCAACAATACAGCGCACTTTGCACAAGGAGAAGCTGTATGGGAGAGTGATGCGAAAGAAGCCGTTTCTGCAAGCACGCCACAAACCGAGTCGCCTGAGGTATGCAAAAGCACATTTGGACAAGCCAGTTACATTTTGGAAGAAGGTCCTGTGGACTGATGAAACAAAGATTGAGTTGTTTGGTCATACAAAAAGGCGTTATGCATGCGCTGTATTGTTGACCGATGTACAGTGACACCATCTGCAGCAAGATGATGCTGCAGGTCTTTGGAGGTGGTCTGTGGATTGTCCTTGACTGTTCTCACCATTCTTCTTCTCTGCCTTTCTGATATTTTTCTTGGCCTGCCACTTCTGGGCTTAACAAGAACTGTACCTGTGTTCTTCCATTTCCTTACTATGTTCCTCACAGTGGAAACTGACAGGTTAAATCTCTGAGACAACTTTTTGTATCCTTCCCCTGAAAAGCTATGTTGAATAATCTTTGTTTTCAGATCATTTGAGAGTTGTTTTGAGGAGCCCATGATGCCACTCTTCATAGGAGAATCAAATAGGAGAACTACTTGCAAGTGGCCACTTTAAATACCTTTTCTCTTGATTTGATACACCTGGCTATGAAGTTCAAAGCTCAATGAGGTTACAAAACCAATTTAGTGCTTCAGGAAGTCAATAAAAAGTAGTTAGGAGTGTTCAAATCAAGAAAATGATAAGGGTGCCCATACTTTTGCACCGGTCAAATTTTGTTTAACCCCTTCATGACCCAGCCTATTTTGACCTTAATGACCTGGCCATTTTTTGCAATTCTGACCAGTGTCCCTTTATGAGGTAATAACTCTGGAACACTTCAACGCATCTTAGCGATTCTGAGATTGTTTTTTCGTGACATATTGGGCTTCATGTTAGTGGTAAATTTAGGTCGATAATTTTTGCGTTTATTTGTGAAAAAAACAGAAATTTGGCGAAAATATTGAAAATTTCGCAATTTTCAAATTTTGAATTTTTATTCTGTTAAACCAGAGAGTGATGTGACACAAAATAGTTACTAAATAACATTTCCCACATGTCTACTTTATATCAGCACAATTTTGGAAACAATTTTTTTTTTTGTTAGGAAGTTATAAGGGTTAAAAGTTGACCAGCGATTTCTCATTTTTACAACAATATTTACAAAACCATTTTTTTTAGGGACCACCTCACATTTGAAGTCACTTTGAGGGGTCTATATGGCAGAAAATACCCAAAAGTGACACCATTCTAAAAACTGCACACCTCAAGCTACTCAAAACTATATTCTAGGAGATTATTATCCCTTCAGGTGCTTCAGAGGAACTAAAGCAACGTGGAAGGAAAAAATGGACATTTTATTTTTTGCACCACAAATTTTCTTTTATCATTAATTTTTTTTCATTTTCACATGGGCTACAGGATAAAATGGATCCTAAAATTTGTTGGGCAATTTCTCCTGAGTACACAGATACCTCATATGTGGTCATAAACCACTGTTTGGGCGCACGGCAGGGCTCGGAAGGGAAGGAGCACATTTGACTTTTTGAATGGAAAATATGCTGGAATATTTAGCGCTTGCCATGTCGCGTTTGGAGTCGCTGCGCGCCTAAGCACTGGAGATTCCCCCCAAGTGACCCCATTTTGGAAACTAGACCCCCCAAGGAACTTATCTACATGCATAGTGATCACTTTGAACTCCCCAGGTGCTTCACAAATTGATCGGTAAAAAAAAAAAAAAGTACTTTTTTTTTCACAAAAATTTTCTTTTGGTCTCAGTTTTTTCATTTTCACATGGGCAACAGGATAAAATGGATCCTAAAATGTGTTGGGCAATTTCTCCTGAGTGCACAGATACCTTATATGTGGTCATAAACCACTCTTTGGGCGCACGGCAGCGTCCGTAAGTGAAGGAGCGCTATTTGACTTTTTGAATGGAAAATTCGCTCCAATCGTTATCGGACACCATGTCGCGTTTGGAGAGCCCCTGTGTACCTAAACATTGGAGCTCCCCCACAAGTGACACCATTTTGGAAACTAGACCCCTTAAGTAACTTATCTAGATGTGCAGTGAGCACTTTGAACCCCCAAGTGCTTCACAAAAGTTTATAACGTAGAGCAGTGAAAATAAAAAATCATTTTTTTTCCTCAAAAAAGATTTTTTAGCACGCTATTTTTTATTTTCACAAGGGTAACAGGAGAAATTGGACCACAAAAGTTGTTGTCCAGTTTGTCCTGAGTACGCTGGTACCCCATATGTGGGGGGGAACCACTGTTTGGGCGCACGGCAGGGCTCAGAAGGGAAGGAGTGCCATTTGACTTTTTGAAATGAAAATTAGCTCCAATCGTTAGCGGACACCATGTCGTGTTTGGAGAGCCCCTGTGTGCCTAAACTTTGGAGCTCCCCCACAAATGACCCCAGTATGGAAACTAGACCCCCTAAGGAACTTATCTAGATGCATAGTGAGCACTTTGAACCCCCAGGTGCTTCACAGAAGTTTATAACGCAGAGCCGTGAAAATAAAAAAAAATTTTTTTTCTTAAAAAAAATATTTTTAGTCCGCAATTTTTTATTTTCACAGGGGTACCAGGATAAATTGGACCCCAAAAGTTGTTGTACAGTTAGTCCTGAGTACACTGGTACCCCATATGTGGGGGGGGACCACTGTTTGGGCACACGTTGGGGCTCAGCAGGGAGGTAGTGACATTTTGAAATGCTGACTTTGATGGCATGGTCTGAGGGTGTCATGTTACATTTGCAGAGCCCCTGTGTGCCTAAACAGTAGAAACCCCCGGCATGTGACCTCATTTTGGAAACTAGACCCCCCAAGGAACTTATCTAGATGTGTGGTGAGCACCTTGAACCCTCAAGTGCTTCACAGAAGTTTATAACGCAGAGCCGTGAAAATAAAAAATCATTTTTTTCCTCAAAAAAAAAAAAAGATTTTTAGCCCGCAATTTTTTTTCACAACAGTAACAGGATGAATTGGACCCCAAAAGTTGTTGTACAATTTGTCCTGAGTACGCTGATACCCCATATGTGGGGGGAACCACTGTTTGGGCACACGTCAGGGCTCGGAAGGGAAGTAGTGACATTTTGAAATGCTGACTTTGATGGCATGGTCTGCGGGCGTCATGTTACATTTGCAGAGCCCTTGATGTACCTAAACTGTTGAAACCCCCCACAAGTGACCCCATTTTGGAAACTATACCCCATAAGGAAGTTGCCTAGATGTGTAGTGAGCACACTGAACCCCCAAGTGCTTCACAGAAGATTATAACGCAGAGCCATGAAAATAAAAAAAATTTTTTTCCTCAAAAAAATAATTTTTTAGCTCGCAATTTTTTATATTCACAAGGGTAACAGGAGAAATTGGACCCCAAAAGTTGTTGTCCAGTTTGTCCTGAGTATACTGGTACCCCATATGTGGGGGGGAACCATTGTTTGGGCACACGTCAGGGCTCGGAATGGAAGTAGTGACGTTTTGAAATGCAGACTTTGATGGAATAGTCTGCGATCGTAATTACGTTTGCAGAGCCCCTGATGTGCCTAAACAGTGGAAACCCCCCACAAGTGACCGCATTTTGGAAACTAGACCTTCCAAGGAACGTATGTAAGATGTGTTGTGAGCACTTTGAACCCCCAAGTGCTTCACAGAAGTTTATAATGCAGAGACGTGAAAATGAAAAAATAATTTTTTTCCACAAAAATAATTTTTTAGCCCCCAATTTTTTATTTTCCCAAGGGTAACACGGGAAATTAGTCCCCAAAAGTTGTTGTGCAATTTTTCCTGAGTACGCTGATACCCCATATGTTGGGGTAAACCACTGTTTGGGCACATGTCAGGGCTTGGAAGGGAGGGTGCACCGTTTGACTTTTTGAACGCAAAATTGGCTGGAATCAATGGTTGCACCATGTCACGTTTGGAGACCCCCTAATGTGCCTAAACAGTGGAAACCCCTCAATTCTAACTCCAACCCTAACACACCCCTAACCACAGCCCTAACCCTAACACACCCCTAACCACAGCCCTAACCCTAACACACCCCTAACCACAGCCCTAACCCTAACACATCCCTAACCACAAGCCTAACCCTAATTCCAACCCTAACCCTAATTCCAACCCTAACCCTAATTCCAACCCTAACCCTAATTCCAACCCTAACCCTAATTCCAACCCTAACCCTAATTCCAACCCTAACCCTAATTCCAACCCTAACCCTCTTTCCAACCCTAACCCTCTTTCCAACCCTAACCCTCTTTCCAACCCTAACCCTCTTTCCAACCCTAACCCTCTTTCCAACCCTAACCCTCTTTCCAACCCTAACCCTCTTTCCAACCCTAACCCTCTTTCCAACCCTAACCCTCTTTCCAACCCTAACCCTCTTTCCAACCCTAACCCTCTTTCCAACCCTAACCCTCTTTCCAACCCTAACCCTCTTTCCAACCCTAACCCTAACCCTAACCCTCTTTTCAACCCTAACCTTAACCCTAATGGAAAAATAAAAATAAAAATATTTTCTTTACTTTATTAGTTGTGCCTACCTATGGGGGTGATAATCGGGGGGTTTATTTACTTTTTCTTTCATTTTGATCACTGTGAGAGTGATCAAAATGAAAGAATGGAATCTGCAGCCGGCAGATTCGGGCGGGCGCACTGCGCATGCGCCCGCCATTTTCAAGATGGCGGCGCCCATGAACCGGACCCGCCGGACACCGGGAGCGACAGGGGGACTTAGAAGGTGCCGGGGGAGGTGAGATGGGGTGAGGGGGTTATCGGAAGCTGGCGGGGAGCAGAGGGAATGGGAGGGGGGCAGATGATGACAGCGGCGGCAGATCGCCGCTGTCATTCAGTTGCGGGGGGGGGCGATCGCCGGTGGGGGGGGTGGAATCGGTGTTTCCAGCCATGTCCGATGCTACAGCAGCATCGGCCATGGCTGGATTGTAATATTTCATCAATTTTCATTGATGAAATATTACTATCGCTCTGATTGGCTGTTTCACTTTTAACAGCCAATCAGAGCGATCGTAGCCACGTGGGGGCGAAGCCACGCCCCCTGTGGCGAAGAACAAAGCCCCCTGTATCTGCGGGTCGGGTGACCTTTCAGTGACCCCGGTCACCCGACCCGCGGGGGGGCTTTAAAGTCATGACGCCACATAGGCGTCATGGGTCGTTCTGGCACGACTTTTCATGACGCCTACGTGGCGTCTGTTAGTACAATAAACCTCATTTGAATCTAGAAATATAACTGAGTCCATCAGTTATTAGATATATGAAACTGAAATAGCTATAAAGAAAAAAAGGTTAACATTAATAGGGGTGCCCAAACTTTTACATATGACTTATATATATATATATATATATATATATATATATATATATACACACATACATATACACACATTTGGCAACACTAATCCCAGTGACCTAGAGATTCGTATTGCAAGGTCAATTTTAATATGTAATGAACCCTGCAATAAATAAAAAAAAACATTCAAAAGTACAACCTGTACTGGGAAAAACATGCCCTCACATATCCATGACCATGGAGAAGTAAAAAAAATAGTTAGAGCTCCTGGAAGAAGGGGGAGATGGAAGAAACAACAACGCAAAAACTAAATATTGCACGGTAAAGGGTTAAGATACATGCATGTAAGCAAACATGTACGTAAACTACTTACAGAATATATAGAGTTAAGTTCAGAAATATTTGGACAGTGACAAGTTTTGGCATTTTGGCTGTTTACCTAACAAATATTCAAGATAAAGTTCTATAATCAACATAAGCTTTAAGGGGTCGTATGGTCCAAATCCATAAGTCTGCACTGAGTGTGTGTGACTGCAGATTTATGAATCCACAAACAGAAGCAGACGGATGGATTATGAAGTGTACAGGGCTATACATTCTGTTCAGATTCAGTCAAATATAACAAGGTTGATTGGACGGCGCTTCACAGTACAGAAGGAAAAATGACATAAAACATACCGTGAAAGCAACCCAAGAATTTTACCCCTTCATGACCCAGCCTATTTTGACCTTAATGACCTGACCATTTTTAGCAATTCTGACCAGTGTCCCTTTATGAGGTAATAACTCTGGAACGCTTCAATGGATCCTAGAGATTCTGAGATTGTTTTCGTGACATATTGGGCTTCATGTTAGTGGTAAATTTTAGGTCAATAATTTTTGCATTTATTTGTGAAAAAAATCAGAAATTTGGCAATTTTCAAATCTTGAATTTTTATTCTGTTAAACCAGAGAGTTATGTGACACAAAATAGTTAATAACATTTTCCACATGCGGAAACATTTTTTTGTTTTGTTAGGACGTTATAAGGGTTAAAAGTTGACCAGCGATTTCTCATTTTTACAACAAAATTTACAAAACCATTATTTTTAGGGACCACCTCACATTTGAAGTCAGTTTTAGGGGTCTATATGGCTGATAATACCCAAAAGTGACACCATTCTAAAAACTGCACCCCTCAAGCTGATCTAAACCACATTCAAAAAGTTTATTAACCCTTCAGGTGTTTCACAGCAGCAGAAGAAAAATGGATGGAAAAAAAATGAACATTTAACTTTTTAGTCACAAAAATGATCTTTAAGCAACAATTTTTTTTTTATTTTCCCAAGGGTAAGTGTGCCTCAACTTTGGAGCTCCCCCAAAAATGACCCCCATTTTGGAAACTAGACCCCCTTAAGGAACTTATCTAGATGTATAGTGATCAATTTGAACCCCCAGGTGCTTCACAAATTGATCCGCAAAAATGAAAAAGTACCTTTTTTTTTTTTTTTTTTTTCACAAAAATTTTCTTTTAGCCTCAGTTTTTTAATTTTCACATGGGCAACAAGATAAATTGGATCCTAAAATTTGTTGGGCAATTTCTCCTGAGTACACCGATACCTCATATGTAGTCATAAACCACTGTTTGGGCGCACTGCAGGGCTCGGAAGGGAAGGCGAACCATTTGACTTTTTGAATGGAAAATTAGCTCTAATAGTTAGCGGACACCATGTCGTGTTTGGAAAGCCCCTGGGTGCCTAAATATTGGAGCGCCCCCACAACTGACCCCATTTTGGAAACTAGACCCCCGAAAGAACTTCTCTAGATGTGTGGTGAGCACTTTGAACCCCCAAGTGCTTCATAGAAGTTTATAATGCAGAGCCGTGAAAATAAAAAAAAATCTTTTTTCCCTCAAAATGATTTTTTATTTTCACAAGGGTAACACAGGAAAAATTGGACCCCAAAAGTTCTTGTCCAGTTTGTCCTGAGTACGCTGGTACCCCATATGTGGGGGGAACCACTGTTTGGGCACACATGGCGGCTCGGATGGGAAGTAGTGACATTTTCAAATGCCGACTTTGATGGAAAGGTCTGCGGGCGTCATGTTACGTTTGCAGAGCCCCTGATGTGCTTAAACAGTAGAAATTCCCCACAAATGACCCCAATTTGGAAACTAGACCCCCCCAAGGAACTTACCTAGATGTGTGGTGAGCACTTTGAACCCCCAAGTGCTTCAGAGAAGTTTATAAAGCAGAGCCATGAAAAAAATCAAATTTTTCCACAAAATTAATTTTTTTAACCCCCAAATTTTTTTTTCCCAAGGGTAACAGGAGAAATTAGACCCCCAAAGCTGTTGTGCAACTTTTCCTGAGTACGCTGATACCCCATATGTTGGGATAAACCACTGTTTGGTCACACGTCTGGGCTTGGAAGGGAGGGAGCACTGACTTTTTGAACGCAAAATTTGCTGGAATCAATGGTGGCGTGATGTCGCGTTTGGAGACCCCCTGATGTGCCTAAATAGTGGAAACCAAAAGCCTAACCCTAATCCCAACCCTAAGCCCAACACATCCCTAACCTTAACCCTAATTCCAACCCCAACCCTAACGGAAAAATAAAAATAAATTATTTTTCCCTACCTATGGGGGTGATAAAGGGGGGTTTATTTCCTTTTTTTATTTTGATCACTGTGATAGGGTTTATCACAGTGATCAAAATGCACCTGGAATGAATGAATCTGCCGGCCGATTCGGTGGGCGCACTGCTCATGCGCTCGCCATTTTGGAAGATGGCGGCGCCCATGGGAGAAAACGGGGGAAAACAGAGGAACACCGGGACTCGGGAGGTATGGGGGGGAATCGGAAAGCGGGGGGAGCGGTGAGGGGAGCAAATACTGACAGATTGCTGCCGTCAGTCGGTAGCGGGCGCAGATCGCGGTCTCCAGCCATGGCCAATGATATTGCAGCATCGGCCATGGCTGGACTGTAATATTTCACCAAGTTGCATTGGTGACATATAACAATTGCTCTGATTGGCTGTTGATAGTGAAAAAGCCAATCAGAGCGAACGTAGCCACTTGGGGGCAAAGCCACACACCCCCCCCCACCCAGGGTGAAGTACAATTATTCCTGTACCTGCGGGTCGGGTGACCTTTCATTGACCCCGGTCACCCAACCCGCAGGAACGCGATATCCCCTTGGCACCACATAGGCATCACAGGTCGGATTGACACCGACTTTCATGACGCCTACATGGCGTCAAAGGTCGGGAAGGGGTTAAAGCAAACAAGTGAAATATTCTGCAATGGCGGAGTCAAATCTCACCCCCGTCGAGCAACGTTTCATATGCTGAAGACAAACATAAGGCAGAAACACCCACAAACAAGCAACAACTGAAGTCAGTTGAAGTAAAGGCCTACAAAAGAATCACAAAGGAGGAAACCCAGAGACTGGTGACGTCCATGGCATCCAGACTTCATGTAGTCATTACTGTCAAACGATTTGCTACAAAGTATTAAAAGTGAACATTTTATTTAAGGTAAAGTTATTTTGTCTGTTTAATTTTGAGCCCCAGAAATGAGGAGGCCTTTGTGGAAAAATGGTTTCAATTTCTAAACGTTCCACAAGATATTTTTGTTAAAAAATTAACTCCTTCAAGCTGCAGCCCTTTTCCGATTTTGCGCTTGTTTCTCGCTCCCCTTCTTCCCAGAGCCATAACTTTTTTATTTTTCTGTCAATATGGCCATGTGAGGGTTTGTTTTTTGCGGGACGAGTTGTATTTTTGAATGACACCATTGGTTTTACCATATCGTGTACCTGAAAACGGGGAAAAAAATCCCACGTGCGGTGAAATTGCCAAAAAAGTGCAATCCCACAACTATTTTTTACCATGTTCACCAAATTCAAAAACTGACCTGCCATTATGATGCTCCAGTTCATTATGAGTTCATAGACAACAAATATGTCTAAGTTCCTTTTTATTTAAATGGTGAAAAAAAAATCTTAAGTTTGCAAAAATAAAAAAAAGCGTAATTTTTGCTAGACCCATAGTGTATTTTTTGTGATGTGGGGCTGAGTGAGGGCTTATTTTTTGCGAGCTGAGCTGACATTTTAAACAATACCATTTTGGTGTGGCTACGATCTTTTGATCGCCCGTTACTGCATTTTTATGCAATGTTGAGGAGAACAAAAAAACTTAATTCTGGAATTTAATTTTTTTCGCTACGCCGTTTACCGATCGGATTAATTCTTTTTATAGAGTGATAGCTCGGGGGAGTTTTGTACGCTACGATACCAAATATGTGTATTTTTTCTTAATTGTTTTATTTTGCATGGGGGGGGTGATTTGAATTTTTTTTTTTTTTTTTAAACATGCTTCAATAGTCTCCAAGGAAGACTAGTAGCTGAAGCTGTCTAATCGCTTCTGCTACACACAGGCGATGATCAGATTGCCTGTGTGTAGCAGAAATGCTCACTTGCTATGAGCGCAGACCACTGTTTGGCATTCATAGCAATCCGGCAATAACAACCACAGGTGTCTCCTGCAGAACTCTGGTTGTTATGCCAATCCAACGGCGACCTGCAGTCATGCGACACGGCCGCAGGATTAGTGACGAGCTTCCTGCGCAAACACAAAAAATGCCGCTGTCAGAGATTGACATTTAATGAGTTAACAGCCGCAGGTGGATCACGATTCCTCCCGTGGCTGTTTAGGGGCACATGTCAGCTCTTCAATTCAGCTGACATATGCCAGGAAAAATGTGGGCTCAGCACTGGAGCCCACATCAAAAGAGAGGGACACGACATGCACTGTACATGTACGGCGCATGTCGTAAAGGAGTTAAACCTGAACCTTTACACTTCAATTGCATCTCAGTTAATTTTAAGTAAAAAAATATTGGCATGCAGAGCACAAATCACAAAGATTCAGTCAATGTCCAAATATTTCTGGACCTAACTATGTGTATGTGGTATATTATTCCTTGATTTATAATTTAGCTTTAAGAGAAACTTATCAAACTATTCACATGCTTCCTGATCTACAGGCAACACGAATAAAAGGTCCTGCATTACAGACATGTTGTGGCGCTGCAGAGATAAACATAGAGATGATTGGTAATCTCCCTCCTGGCTTTCCACTCCTCATTTAGCTACACTGACAGGTCTCACCCAAACCACACAATACAGAGAGACCCTCAGTGTAGCTGGGCAGGCAGAGAGTCCAGCAGGGATGATCCTCTTTAACTAGACACCTGGTTCATGGCCATGCTGTCCAACAATGCCACAGACATAGGTTGTAGTTTATAAACATTTCAATAAACATCCTTGTTAAGCAGACTGTCATACATTACATGGTGAGACTAACCAAGTATTCACCCTAGATCAGAATTAGTCAACTTCCTAAAGTGAAAACCTGCATTCAGCCAATGGGCTTAATTGTACAAATGTAAAAGGTTATCAAATATGCTTGTGCCGACTAGTGTAGTGTTGCTCACCTATGTTAGTCATCCATACTACTAGCTTTTCAGCAAGACTTGACACAGTTGGAGTGGGCTTTAAGCTACACCTACAGTGGAATACAAAACACGAAATTAGTGAATGTCCTAATTGCTACATTGGTAATAATGTAATAAGTTCCCACCTTCTATCGTCCTCCAGCTGCTGTTTTCTCTGCCCTGAAAAACAAATTGGTCTGATTACATCTAGATTACATGTGGCTACTACCATTAGGGTAGGGAATAGTGATGAGCTAGTGTGCTCAGATAAGGTGCTATCAGAGCCTGCTTGGGTGCTAACAATGTCTTTGGCGTGCTTGAATAAAGGCCTCATCTCACATAGCGAGATCAGTGATGGGTCACCGATTTTGTGACGCAACAGCGATCTCGCCACATGTGACACATGCGCCCCCCCTTGCTGGATATCGATGATCGTGCTCAAATGTCCTGGGCCATTTTTTCATCGTCGGCGTCCCGCTGGCCAGCATGCATCGCTGTGTTTGACGCTGACGAGCGACCTCGTTGGCGACGCATAACTCAAGGACGCAGGCTGGAATCATTCAGAATAGCTGCTGTGTGACAACGCACCAGCGATCCTTACCAGGTTGCATAGTTGTTGGGATCGCTGGTGCGTCGCTATGTGAAATGGGATCATAAGGTATTATCCAAGCTAGGCAAGCTAGTGAGAAACAACAGTGTGGCCGAAATGAGTGCACAAGCTTGCAGTTTACATCTGCTTGAACAGGTGGACTAAACTTTAGGCCACAGGAGGCATCTGCACCATCAGATCCCCCTCCTTTACCAAATAACCATTCACACATGTATGCTCACTTTACCTGCTGTTATTTTGCACAAGTACTTTGATGTTCCGTTTGAAACCGCAGTCTCATCTCCAAGAATGTACTGAGCAAAACTCTAATACAATAAGAGGAAAGAAAGCAAAGTATTAAAGATACAGAACAATACACTGCAGGGAGAAAAGTAAGAACACTTGTTTTTTTGTTTTTTTACATTAAGCCACTAAATGGTTACATAGTTAACTAGTTAAATAGTTACATATGTCAGGGTCAGGGGTTGTTGACCATTCGCCGCACACGGCTATAACATGTGCACGAGGGGCTTATCTTCGTTATCCCACCTCTGCCACACTGTGATGAAAACAGCAAGCTAGTCTTGCCCTAACAATTTACCGCAGGGGTTTATTGTAGTTATCCCACTGCTGCCACAATATGTCACGAACTGCCGGGATTTATGTATATCCCACTTTTCAGCTTCACTTTGGAATTTGCAGCTCTCCGGCGCCCACTTTACCCTCAGGTCAGTCAGGGAACTGCATCTAGGATAGTTAGTTGCCGGACGGGCTACTTGTTGTGCACTGGCTATTAGGCCCGCGAGGGAATTATAAAAGCCTCTGGCTGCAGCCAGACAATCAGCTTATAAAACCCCTTCCGTCACTGCCAGCTAGCTCACCTAGCCCAGAGCACACTTCGCTGCCACCAGCTTCCGATTTCTCTATTAATATTCAAATTAATAAAGGGGTACAAAGCCAACCCAAATTAGTAGCGTAATCGCTTCAGGCACGTAGAAGTTCAGTATAGAGCATGGAGACGGAACTAATAATTTTATATTTTACTCCCAAAAGATAGGCAAGCAGTGTTTACAGAAGATATAAAAAGATCTTACAATATGAGACAATTAAAATATGTACAATGTGAATACAAATAAAAGGGGATTAAGAAATAAAACTCACTTATTACTTAATTCATCTTAGGCAGAACCATGCTGGTAGGAGGAGCCAGACGTCACAATGCATTGAGGTCTGGTTGCAGCATCTTCCCAGGCTAGAAGGCTACAGATTCTTTCTTCCCTTGGCATCAAAGACCTTGCCCTTTCCTGGTTTGCCTCATACTTTTCTGACCGCACATTTAGCGTTTCCCACTCCCACACTACCTCCTCATCCTGCCCTCTCTCTGTTGAAGTCCCCCAAGGCTCTGTCCTGGGGCCCCTACTTTTTTCCCATCTATAACCTTGGCCTAGGACAACTCAAAGTCACATGGCTTTCAGTACCACCTGTATGCGGACGACACTCAGATCTACCTCTCTGGCCCAGATGTCACCTCCCTGCTGTCCAGAATCCCAGAGTGTCTATCAGCCATATCCTCCTTTTTCAACTCTCGCTTTCTAAAACTCAATGTAGACAAAACTGAACTCATCTTTCCTCCATCTCACATATCTTCTCTACCTGATCTATCTATTATGGTAAACGGCATCACGCACTCTCCCGCACCTGAAATCCGCTGCCTCGGTGGAACTCTCGACTCTGCCCTGTCCTTCAAACCACACATCCAAACTCTTGCCACCTCCTATCGCCTCCAACTCAAAAATATTTCCAGAATCCGTGCCTTCCTCAGCCCTCAATCTACTAAAACTCTTGTACATGCCCTCATCATCTCCCGCCTTGACTACTGAAACACTCTCCTCTGAGGCCTCCCTGCTAACTCTCTTGCACCACTCCAGTCTGTCCTTAACTCTGCTGCCTGACTAATCCGCCTCTCTCCTCCCGTCTCTCCCCTCTGCAAATCCCTCCACTGGCTCCCAATTCCCCAACTAATCCAGTTCAAACTACTAACACTGACCTACAAAGCCATCCACAACCTGTCCCCTCCCTATATCTCTGAACTAATCTCCCAATATCTTGCCTCATGCACTCTTCGAACCTTCCAAGACCTCCTACTCTCCTCCACACTTATTCGTTCCTCACACAACTGCCTCCAAGATTACTCCCGAATATCCCCCATCCTCTGGAACTCATGTCTCAACACGTCCGGTTATCTACCACCATCGGAACCTTCAAACAAAACCTGAAAACCCATCTTTTCAGGAAAGCCTAAAGCCTGCAATAACCATTCTGCCGCCTCACCACCGCCCGAGCTGCCGCCTCATCACCACCAGAAGCTGCTACACCCCACGACCTTCTGTCTCTTGCCCACTATCCCGTAGAATGTAAGTCCGCAAGGACAGGGTCCTCTCTCCTCTGTACCAGTTTGTCATTGTAAATTTGTTTACTGTTAACGATATCTATAACTTTCATGTAACCCCCTTCTCATGTACAGCACCATGGAATTAATGGTGCTATATAAATAATAATAGTAACATGCTGTATATACTCGTGTATAAGCCAATTTTTTGGGCTGAAATTCCCCCCCAACCCCATTTGACAGCTGAAGCAGGAAGAGAGCAGCGCTGACAACATGGAACAAGCAGGGGAGCTGCAAAGAAGGGTGAGTATGATCTGACACCCCCTCCCCCCCGGCTTATACACGAGTCATATACCGGGGGGGGGGGAATTGGCGGGGGAGGGGGTGTCAGATCATACTCGCCCTTCTCTACAGCTCCCCTGCTTGTTCCATGTTGTCAGCGCTGCTCTCTTCCTGCTTCAGTTGTCAAATGGTACCCGCTCATTAAACATGCACATATTTAATGAGCGGTACCACATGACCGCTGAAGCAGGAAGAGAGCAGTGCCGCAACATGGAACAAGCAGGGGAGCTGCAGAGACAAGCGCCAGGACCGCTTGAGTATGAACGGGGGGAGGCATATTCACCTGTCTCTGCGCTCCGCTGGTTTGCATCCTCTGCAGTGACATTCAAGTCAGAGGGCGCGATCGTGCCCTCTGCCTGCACAGTCACGGCACAGCCCGCAACGCTGAGGAGCAGGGGGCAGCGACGGAGGTGAGTATACAGTTTTTTTCTTTTTTTGTAACGGCAGCAACATGATGGGGACACACACTGTGCAGATAACTGGGGCCACTCACTGTGCAGCCTCGGCTTATACGCGAGTCAGTAAGTTTTCCCAGTTTTCTGTGACAAAATTAGGGGGTCGGCTTATACACAAGTATATACGGTAGGTTGAAAAAAGACCTAGGTTCACCTTTCTCCACCAATTACACATTTTGCCACTATAACTCACAAAGTTATATGTACTCAGTAATAGTGAAAGCGGATGAGCTAAATCTTAAAGATAACTTATCAGCACGGTTTTGTAATGCAAAGTAAATCTGTAATGGCGCTGTAAAGGCCCCGTTACACACAGCGATCTCGCTAGCGAGATCGCTGCTGAGTCACAAGTTTTGTGACACAACAGCGATCTCACCAGCGAGATCGCTATGTGTGACAGCGATCGGGCCCCCTGCCGGTATCGCTGATCGCTCTTGGAAACCTCTGGACATTTCTTTCGTCGCTGATCTCCCGCTGGCCAGCACGCATCGCTGTGGGTGACAGGCGGGAGACCAGCGACCAGCGATAAAATAAAAAAGAAAAAAAAAATTACTATTCTCCCCTTCCGACGTCCCGCGCAGCATTTCCGCCTCTCTCCACGCTCCGGTCCCAGTAATCCTTTGCAAGAATGACCGCGAGACTTCGCGATCCAGCGAGAACGGACGTCATCGTGGTAATTCTCGCAAAGGATTACTGGGACCGGAGCGTGGAGAGAGGCGGGATGGCTGCGCGGGACGTCGGAAGGTGAGAATAACAATATTTTTTATTTTAATTCTATTTTTGACATGAATCAGCGCTGAACACAGCGATACCGCACGCGCGGCGTCGCTGTGCTAATCGCTGGTGAAGCTGTCTGTTTGACAGCTCACCAGCGATCACATAGCGATTCACCAGCGATCCTGACATGTTGAGATCGTTGTCGGGATCGCTGGTAAGTCGCTTAGTGTGACGGGGCCTTAACACATGTAATCAGCATGTGAAGTTTTGTGCCAATTAGATGATGCACAGGGGCCGGACTGTACCCTGGGTCCTCTCCTCCCTGTCTGATTACCCGACCCCTCCACCTGCCTCCGGTCTGTGAACGACAAGTCACTGCTGAGATATCAAACAGAGGAGGCTCGTCACTCACAGACCGGAGGCAGGCGGAGGGGCTGGGAAGCACTGCAATCCTCACATTTGACAAATGTTAAAACTCTGAATATGTGATCACAGACAAAAACCCATCAACTCATTTTTACCAGTGTTACAAGCTTGCTTCTTTCACATATCCCAGGAAGGTAAGGGTAAGCTAGCAGCTTTTCTCCCTTTAGGCAAGAGCTCAGCCATTGATAGATACTTGGTGGATCAGAACTAAAAAACAATGGATAATTCATGAAACCAATCTGGGCTGAAAGAAATAAAAAAAAAAAAAAATGAGTTTAGAAGAATATCATTGCTTACGTATACAACATTGCAGCAGCGATCCAGATACCTCAATATATATCCCTGCAAGGTATTAAAGAGGTTGTACATGTCCCTTCCATGTGCACTAACTTCAATAGATTAGCAATTCACCAAATACCTTGCCTTGTCGTATCCCGCTGTAACCTGAGCTGGGCTGCTGATCACATCTCCTTCCTATGATGTCATGTCAAACTGACATGATGAAACTGATGAGGTGGGGGGAAGCATTTAGGAGAGCTCACTGTTTCTGTGAATGCTGCCAGCTCAGCCCGCAGAGCCCGACCCAGCTCAGCCTGCAGACCAGGGCTATGGAATTGGTAAGACAAACGTTTCACTCGGACTCCTCAATTTTCCTGACTCCCAAGCACTGGTCACTACGGAGATAGATATATATATATATATATATATATATATATATATATATATATATATATATATATATATATATATATATATATATATATATATATATATATATATCTATCTATCTATCTAATGGGCAGTGCCGTACATCAAAAGACAACGGCCTAACGGGCAATGCCGTACATCAAAAGACAACAGCCTAACAGGCAATGCCGTACATCAAAAGACAACGGCCTAACGGGCAATGCCGTACATCAAAAGACAACGGCCTAACGGGCAATGCCGTACATCAAAAGACAACGGCCTAACGGGCAATGCCGTACATCAAAAGACAACGGCATAAAAGCTGCAACCTGACTAACCTGCTACCAATATTTGAAAATGTTACAAGAACCTGGTAGGAAAATTATGACGCATCACAGATTAAATAATAAAAATAAAATATAAATAACATACTAAGGTGATAGGTGGTAAGTAAATTACCCACACTATATGTGTTATAGAAGTTTAGCGTGTGTTCATATGATGAAAGAGCTGTAATAGTTGTCCAGTGGACATAGGTAAATTCAATCCCACTCAAAAGATTGGATGACATGCATCATGGATTTGTAGAGTAAAAACGTATCCATGCTATGGCACCCCGGTCAGCAGCGTTCAGAAAGTTAGTGTATATAGTCCGTATTGTGCCGCAAAGATGACGTCACCACCCCTTTCTTTTATAAACATGTCTTCAGATCATTGTACTTGCAGTGGCGTCTGCCTGCTCAGCAGATCTGTCATCATATGGACACACACTGAACCTTTATAACATATGGTGAGGATAAGTTACTTACCACCTCTCACCTAAGTATGCAATTTAGATTTTGCTCTATTGAGCACCTTATTTTTATTTAGTCTGTGATATAGCCATCAATTTCCTACCAGGTGCTTTTAAAATGTTGTTATTGGTAGTAATTTAATCAGGGTACCACTTTTAAGCAGTTGTGTATGGTGTATGGCAATGCCTGCTAAGCAGTTGCCTTCATTATACTAAGAGTGCGGAGATTCTTTACATTCACATCTCTCCCCATCAATCCATGTCAGTGAGGGGGAGTAGAGGATAATCTTTTTTGTCAAGGCTGGAGTAATGGCGCTTTATGCAATACTTCCATCCCTGCCATGTCCTCTCCAGGAGATCATGCTGTGTGTAACTATGGGGGAAAGTAGGAGGGGTTTAGGTGGAGATACAGGTCTGTGCTCACTGCTGGCTTGCAGCCCAGAACAAGGAAAGATGGGAAATGTAGTAAGAAGGGAGCAGAGGAACTTATCGCCATGACAGCAGAGCTGGTGCCAGGGCACAGGAAGAGAGGCAGAAAGCAACAGGAAACATGGCAAAAAAGGTACAGTGGGGTAAAAAAGTATTGTGCAAATTCTCCCACTTAAAAAGATGAGAGAGGCCTGTAACTGACATCATAGGTAGACCACAACTATGGGAGTCAAAATGAGAAAACAAATCCAGAAAATCACCTTGTCTGATTTGGGAACATTTATTTAATTTTGACACCAGAACTTTTCCCCATTAATCTGCAGTACAATCCCTGTACCTCCTGTAGAATATGATGTTTTTCTTGCAGAGAAGTGACCGTCTTGACACCAGGCCAGGGAGTGGAAAAGGGGGAAGATTCCAACTTTCACATTTTGTTAACTTTTTTTTTTTTTAAAAACTTTGTGTTTTTTATCTTTTAGGCTAATAAGGGGGGGTTGAACCTATGGTTGATTGCCTCTATACCAGGGTTCCGCAACTCCAGTCCTCAAGGCCCACCAACAGGTCATGTTTTCAGGATTTCCTTAGTATTGCACAAGTGATAATTGCTTCATCTGTGCAATACAAAGGAAATCCTGAAAACATGACCTGTTGGTGGGCCTTGAGGACTGGAGTTGGGGAACCCTGCTCTAGACTATTATATTGTAGAATAGAGAGAAAATTACGTTTTCTCTATAAAGCATACAAGTTGAACTTGAAGGGAGGATGATGGTAGCAGACCATTACAACCCATTGGCATCCCGTGATTGCATTGCGATTGACAGCAGCATCTACATGGATAAACAGCAGCAATTGTAGCTAGTTCCGGTCACCAATGATACAGGCAAATGCTGGCTGCCTAAGGCTATGTTCACACGTTACGTTTTAGCAGCTGCGTTTCACAGTACCAGCAAAGTCTATGAGATTTCAGAAATCTAAGGCACACATCTTGTTTCTTTTTTGTTCCTGACTGTTTTATCATAAGAGAGTTTTTGCAACATGCAGCAGGTCACTTCTTTCAGCGTTTTTTTTAATCCATTGAAAGCAATGGGTAGTGCAAAAAATGCTGCAAAAACTAAGCAAAAGAAGCGGGTTTCAGGTTTTGCTGCCTTTTTGGTGCCAAAACTTGATGAAGTTGAATCAGATTTTTTTCTATCTACTATCAGCGTGCACATGAGACAAAATGTACCATGACAAAAACGAAGCAAAAAAAAAAAAAAACACCACAGAGAAAACTAAGAAAAAAACCACAACAAAAACTAAGCAAAACCTGCATTTCGTAAGAAACTTAAAACACAGCTTAAGCTTGGCATAAAAAAAAAACCACGCCGTAAAAACGCAACGTGTGCACATTGCCTAGCCTAGTACTGCTGGGATCTACTTGGAATGGAGCAGGCTATGTACTATGGCCTACATCAGGAAGGTGTTAAAGCAGAGTGTTGCAAACTTTTTGATACTGACTAACATAATACCTGGGTCTCACCCAACAGACCAAGATGATTCATGTAGTGGAAGTTTATTCAGAAATTTAAAGCATCACCCAAATTTTTCTATTTTGTCCTTTGAAGTCAGAACAGCAAAATGCCAAAATGAGTCAATGATGTCGTTACACTAAAGATTGTTCCAGCAGCTGACAGGACTGTGCAACTCACAAACAGCTGGGTAGTGCCTCACCAACAGCTAGATGGCACCACACTAGAGAGGCCAGCCTTACAATTCGACAAGCACTAGGATAAAATATAAAACGTACTTGGCTCCATGCAATACGTCTGCCCGGAGTTCTTGAGAAGAGCTGGATAGTCTCTGAAGTAAAAATCAATATAAGGGGGCAAGTTCAAATCCCTATGAAAACAAATAATTAGATATATAAATAAATTGTAAAGCATCTTGTATTCTTCAACCTAGCATGATGCACACACTCTGTTATATGGCTAATCTTGTATTTAAAAAATAAATATATAATGGCAATAAGTTTTCCAGGAATAAAAGCACGGGCTGCTTTGTGGTCTGCATTTACGACGGGAGTCAGAAGAACCGCAGCTGCCTGTGACTGGCTGCCACAGTCAGTTAACATCCAGAGCACCTCAACAGTGAAGTCACAGATGACACGCTGTGTAACTCACCCGACCATGGTAGCCAAACACAGGACGCACTGGTCCTGCAGCCCATAAATGCAGACTACGCAGCAGCGTGCGAGTCATCTAGGTAAAAAATATAGGCAAATACGGCTTCATGAATTGTTTTTTTAACCTACCAAGAATATGGTAAAAATTTAAATTTTGCTCGGAGAACTCCTCTATAAAAAGGATGTTGCACCAATTTATGCAATGTTAAGGCCTTATATGCAGTATGTATAACTAAGCACCTTGCCAGCTGCAGCAGCACGGTGACCAGGGAACGAATCCCTTCTCTCATTAATGTGTTCAGTTTAAGCTCTTCGTAGGTCAGATGAAGCACATAGAATATGGATGGGATGTAACTGAACAGGAGAGCAGTGGTGTCCAGACTAAAAACCTGCTGCATATCTTCTTTACAAGCACACACTTCCACGGGGTCCAGCTGCAATGCTTTCGCCAGCACATGAAACTCAACATTTCGGTGATAGTCTGAATTTATAAGGTACTCCCAATCCTAGAGATGCAAACAAACAAGTTAATGCATGAGAAATTGGAAGGAATAGTTTACAGGAAGCTGTACAACAGTTAGAATTGATCCATTTTTAATTCAATAAAGTACTCTGTGGTACCCTGAGGAAGTATACTTGTGGACATCAAAAACCCGAAAATCACATAAGTGCATTGGTATGTTCACCCTTAGGCTACTTTCACACATCAGTTTTTTGCTGTCAGGCAGGATCCGGCTATTTTTAGAAAAAACGGATCCGGCGTAAATTTTGCAGAAATTTTAGAAACGGATCCGTTTTTTTGCCGGATCCGTCTAGCAGGTTATATCTGTTTCCTGGGGGCTGGCCAATCGGATCTGAGCATGCGCAGACTTAAAAAAAACGGATCCGGTGGCTGGATCCTTCTTTTTCTGGATCCGGCGCCAATAGACTTTCACTGTGGCAAAAAGCCGGAAGCGTCGGATCCGGCGCTTACGGCTTTTTCGCCAGAGACAAAAAACGTTACAGTAGCCGTTTTTTCCAGACGCCGGAATGAGACAAGTAGCTGGATCCGGCAAAAAACGGATGAAACGCAATGTCATCCGGCGCGATCCGGCGCTAATGCAAGTCAATGGGGAAAAACTGGATCCGGCATTGCATTTTGCTGGATCCGGTTTTACAAAAAAACACAGGATCACGCCTGACGGCGAAAAACTGATGTGTGAAAGAGGCCTTAGGGGTACGTGCCCACGATCAGGAAGCAGAATTTTGGATGCAGCTCAACTTCACTGTCCAAAACGCTGAGTTTTAAGAAAATTAGCACAGTGGATGGGATTTATAGAAATCCCACGCCCACTGTGCTATACTTCTGCTCTATTTGACGCTGTGTACACTCACCCACAGTGCGGGTTTACGAGCCACAGCATGAGAATTTATAGCCTTCGCAACAGGAATTTCCACAATAGAATGTATTGGATGCAGTAAATCCACATTGTTCAATGAACAGAACACATGAGGATTTAACTGTGTGATTGAAGGCATTTTGGACGCAGCAAAAATATACTGCATCCAAACGCTGCTATTTCCTTACTGTGGGCACGTATTCTAACTTACTAATTAGAATGATAAGATTTTATCGCTTCCTCACAGTAGTTTTCTTCCTTACCAGGCCAAGAACTATACAAACGTAATATGGTTGTGTAATAGCAGCCTTATAGAACATCTTTTACCTCATCACATCCAGTTTCTGATGGTCGGGCCTTCTTAGGAGCAATTACTGGAGACAATAAATTTTCAAAATCAAGCTGAAAAGGAAAAAAAAGTGAGTGAATGTTCAATAAAATCCTGGAAATAAACAAGAATCCAACATGGTTTGGACAACTCCACTACAATTAGATACGTTGGCTGCCTAAAGACATAACCACATAGCAGTTCTCGGTCAGAACCAAAAACAAAAGTGGATTAAAAAATGCACAAGTGGAATAGTTTGCACAACTCTTGGTTTTAGCTTACAAATACTGATCAAAATACCGACATGTTAAGTTGTACTGAAGCAGACAACCTCATTCTATGCTGCCAAATGCATAACCAAAGTACACCTCCTCTCATTCAATGCATCCTTCACATCAAAAAAAAAAAAGTCATAAATGCCTAAATGCTTTTGTGATGGTGTGATATGTTATGTGGATGTCATTTTTTGTATATTCCTATTTTTAACAATTCCAGTTATTTTCATAGTGTTTTTCTTATTACATTGTAAGTCTACAGCCTCACTGTATCTGTCTCTTGATGACCCCCTGTAGTGCATTAATCCCTAAGGCCCTTTGTTCTCTTCTGGGAGGCAACTTGTTTGACTACCCCTGGACAAGGAAGGGGGTGGGGGGGGGAAGAACGGCAGCTGGACAAGTCAGTTCCGGTAGAGACAAGATGGTGAAAAGGCTGCATTTCAGAGAGAAGGACCCATTTTTATCCTCTGGTGCTAGAGTTGTGGAATCTCGTTTCCCTGGACAATTTATCCTGATACTGGACTGCATTCTTATTCTGGACTATATTATCCTTTGTGTGGTGGACTGAATATGGACCTTTTCGTATTTTTGCCTGAATAAAGGTCTTGGAATTGTTCACTCTCCGCTTGCTCTGTTGATTGTGTGATACCAGAGAAGGACCCCATGACAACTGGTGGCAGCGGTGGGATCAACAGAGCGTCACTCAACGGAGAACCACCCACAGAGTGAGTACAGAAATTGGACTGTATGCAGTTTACAGGAGAGAGCCAGAGACCTGGGCCTGAACTACCAGGGACTGACTAAAGAGGCCCTAATAGATCTACTGGTGGGTGCTAGCCCGGCCACCTCCTCCCAGATGTCTGAAGGACGAGCACTGGAGACAGGGATCCCCATCCAGAAAAGCCAGTGGTTGGTGTGGTATGAAGAGATAGCGGTTCTGGGCCCCGGCGTCTCTCAGGAGTACAAGGAGGAGGCTGCCCTCCGGGCACAGCGGAGACAGGAAGCAATGGAGCTTGAAAAAGGGAGTAACGCAATGTGGAGTGTAACCCCAACAATCCGGGAGCCTGTACGGATCACCCGGACAGAGTTTAAGCCATTTGATGAGGCTTCTGGAGATGTGGAGGGGTTCTTCAAAGACTTTGAGCAGCAGTGTGCTGTGATGGAGGTGCCCCACTCTAGCTGGATGCGTTTGTTAGTGGGGCACCTGAACGGAAACTTGGCGGAGGCTTACCGAACCATTGATGCACTGCGGAATCGGGATTATAACATTGTAAAGCGGACTATGCTGGATTACCATGCTATCACCCCAGACTCATATAGGGCCAAGTTCCGAGACCTCCCATGCACCACGGGGGGATCGTTTAGGATGTATGCACATAAGATGTCCGAGGCATGTCGGAGATGGCTGGAAGCAGAAAACGCCTTTACTGTGGAAGATGTTATAGAGGCGTTCCTTATAGAACAATTTCTTGCCAAGTGCCCTGCAGAGGTACGGGAATGGGTCCGGGAGCGCACGCCGTGTACCGTGGATAGAGCTGCAGCCCTGGCCGATGAAGCCCTTACTATCCGGCCGCAATGGAGGAGGCTTCTGGACAATGAACTACGGCCTGCTCCCGCGCCCCGTCCCCCTCCAATTATATCTGCCCTTCCACCTAGTCGCAAGCCGATGACAATCACGCCTCACAATCCTAGGCCCCAACAGTTCCGACCACGACCTGGGGGTATCACAGAGAGGAGGTGTTATGGGTGTGGGCTACCTCGACATTTGCAGTCTGGCTGTCCCTCCAAGATTCGGAGGGTGCCCCACGCAGCCCCACCTCGTCCAGTGCATCTTGTACATTCCATCACACCTGAGGAAGAGCTACCACCACCCCCACCAGAGTGGACCACCGACCACGGCACCATAGATACCCCTCCTGGAGTGTACAGACTCCGGCCTCTGTCCTTTAGCTACTCAGAGCAACGGCAACGCCACCTGCAGGATGTCTTTATTGATGGATACAAAGTGTCAGGATTTAGAGACACGGGGGCATTCTTGACTATCGCTGACCCCCGTGTGGTTCAACCTGAGGCAATTTACCAGGGTCCGGGAATTCCCATTGTCCTGGCGGGCGGTGCCCGCAAATATATACAGCGAGCTTCTGTGCGTTTGGATTATGGTTGTGGAGAAAAACTGTGTTGGATTGGAGTTATGGGAGGACTTCCTGCAGATATCCTCCTTGGGAATGACATTGGGGAGTTACAGTGCCAATTTGTGGGAGCAGTCACCCGACTACAGGCCCTTCAAGCACTACGTCATCCGGACCCCACCGGGGAGCAACCACCACGAACCGCATCAGAGTCGGTAAGCAATACTTTCGCTGCTACTACATTGGGAGAGTCTTGGGACAGAGAGGAGTTTAGGAGAGAAATAGAGGGTGACACTACCTTAGCAGCCCTTAGGCGAAAGGCAGAAACTGGGCACATGGGAGATAATGGGGATGGCTTCACTCGAGAAAACGGACTGTATTATCGTGTAACAAAGGGCAGTGACCAGGGCAACCCTGACGCAACGACCAGGCAACTCATTGTCCCTCAGAAGTACAGGGCACAGCTACTTCAACTGGACCATGAAATCCCCTTGGCTGGGCATTAAGGGAGAAAAAGGACTGAAAAGAGACTCACCCAAAGTTTTTACTGGCCGGGCGTCTCGCAGTCGGTAGCCCATTATTGCCGCACCTGTGATGTGTGCCAGCGAATGCGGCATCCAGGAGCTCGACATAAGGTACCCCTGCAATCCCTGCCCATAATTGAGGAACCATTTCAACGTGTAGCCGTCGACATCATAGGTCCTCTGGCCCAACCCAGCAGGTCGGGGAAAAAATATATCCTGACCGTGGTGGACTATGCCACTAGGTATCCTGAAGCTGTGGCCCTGTCCAGTATTACAGCAGTAAAGGTAGCCGAGGCCCTTGTTACCATCTTTACCCGGGTAGGGTTTCCTAGTGAAATATTGTCGGATCAAGGCACTCAGTTCATGTCAGATCTGGTCCAGTCCCTATGGCATACCTGTGGTGTTCGAGCCATTCGCACCACCCCATACCACCCGCAGACCAACGGACTATGTGAACGCTTTAATGGAACCCTAAAAAATATGCTGAGGGCTTTTGTTGACGTTGAAAAAGACTGGGAAAAGTACCTGCCACATCTCCTCTTCGCCTATCGGGAGGTTCCCCAAGAGTCCACAGGGTTCTCTCCCTTCGAACTACTGTTTAGCCGGAAGGTCCATGGGCCTCTCACTCTTCTGAAAGAACATTTGGAGGGAGACATCTCAGATACCGGAATGCCCATCGTTCCCTATGTTCTAGAGCTCAGACAGTCTCGCCCAGCTAGCTACCTTCGCTAAAGAACATCAGCGAATGGCCCAGTCCAGACAAAAAACCTGGTATGATCGTAATGCCAGGAACCGGGAATTTATGGAAGGACAGCAAGTGCTCATGATTACTGCTTCCCCTGCCAACAAGCTTCAAGCAGTGTGGGAAGGCCCTTATCAGGTTGTCAAGAAAATTAATGACACTATGTTATTGCCCTGGACTCTAGTGGTCGACGACAGAAAACCGTCCACATTAACATGCTGAAAGACTACCACGACCGATCTCTGCCTGTTCTAGCTGTCTGCCACCCCCTTAGTGATACCGCCGACGACGAGCATCTCCCAGATCTCCTCCAGGTTGCCCAAGCGGGAGGATCACTGGAACAAGTGCCCCTGGGCTCCCATTTATCGGATATACAAAAGGACGATATTGTCGCCGTACTAAGGCCGAGGGCTGCTGCTTTCTCCTCAAAGCCGGGGGAAGACTACTCTCACCAGCCACCATGTGGAAACCCCCGGACAACACCCCATCCAGCAGGCTGCCTACCGGGTTCCAAAGGCTGTTCAAGGTATGATCAAGAACGAACTGGAGGAGATTAAACAACTGGGAGTTATTCAGCCATCTCACAGTTCTTGGGCCTCTCCTTGTCATGGTATGCCTAGGTTACTTTAGGCTAAGACCCCGGGACCCCTGCGGAGTCCCTCAGACTAGGGAAAACCCTGTCTGTCCCTCAACCCAGGGTTTACACTGAAGGTGTGCCTGCCTGGGCCTCCACCCTGTCCCTGTCTCCTGTCCAGCCCTAAGCTGAACCCACCACCCTCCACCCAGTGAGGGGACCAGACACCAGACCACACAAACACGTATGGACAGGGGTAAAAGAAACACCACACCGTTAATACACAAGGGAATACAATAATGTGCAAGGGCAACCAAATATATATATATAACAGATTGGAGAAAGAACCACTGAGGGATATACTGCACCAAATATCAGACGCTCCAAAACCACCACTGCTGACCGGTATTGCTAGCACTAGGCAAAAGCTATAGTCGGCGACGCCCATAGTCAGGACGGACTATTTAAAGACCAAGGGCGTGGCCCAGCCCTCAGCCAGCATGACAACCTGGTTAACCCTATCCCGACTGGAACAGAACACCCAACAAGGTCCCTGAGCATACTGTAGTGGAATAGGGTATTACCTCTGTCTGCCGGACACCCTGGTGTGAACAGTGTCCGACATGACAGTACCCCGCCTTCTACGAGGGACCTCCGGAACCTCACCATGTCGAGGACCTGGCTTGTCCGGATGGCGACGATGGAACATAGTAACCAGTCGATCAGCATGAATGTCTGAGGCCGGCACCCATGTCCTCTTCTCAGGGCCATAGCCATGCCAGTGGACCAGGTACTGTAGAGTGCGACGCACAACCCTAGAGTCCACCACTTTGGACACCTCAAATTCCAACGCGCCATCCACCAAGACGGGAGGTGGTGGCCCGGGAAAACCATTCGCCAAACCCATGACCTTTTTTAGCAATGCTTTGTGAAACACATTATGAATCTTATACACAGCCGGCAACTCCAAACGAAATGCCACGGGGTTGATCACTGCGGAGATCCTAAATGGGCCAATGAACCTGGGACCCAACTTAACTGAAGGTATTTTGAGCTTGATGTTCCTTGTAGATAACCACACCCAATCACCCACACACAGGTCCGGACCTGGCACACGTCTGCAGTCAGCCACCCGTTGGTACCTGGAACCCACCTTCAACAAGCGCTGCTTGACTCTCCTCCACACAGACAATTGAGCTCCCAACTGGTCCTCCTCAGGGACGCCAACCGAGCACCCCTGACGCAAGGTACAAAATTGAGGATGTTGACCATACACACAAAAAAAAGGAGATTCCCCAGACGATTCCTGGCAATGGTTGTTTATTGCGAATTCTGCCAGAGGAAGAAACGCTGACCACTCTTCCTGATTGTCGGAAAAGCAGCGCAAGTATTGCTCCAGGTTTTGGTTCATCCGCTCAGTCTGCCCATTCGACTGAGGGTGGAAAGCCGATGAATGAGATAATTTGATCCCAAGGCAAGAAAAAAAAGCTCTCCAAAACTTTGCCACAAACTGCGTACCTCGATCAGACACAATGTCAGACGGGACACCATGAAGTCTGACCACCTCGCGAATAAATATCTGAGCAAGAGTCTTAGCATTGGGCAAAGATGGTAAAGCAACGAAATGTGACATTTAGGAGAACCTATCAACAATTACCAAAATGACCGAGTTCCCCGCCGAGGCGGGCAAGTCTGTAATAAAATCCATGGAAATCTCAGTCCATGGCTTACTGGGCACCCCGAGAGGCTGCAACCTACCAGCGGGAAGGGAACGAGGAGTCTTGGCCCGTGCGCACTGCGCACGTGGTACAGGCAGACACATATGAGGCCACATCCTGCCGGATTTTAGGCCACCAAAAACGACGCGATACCAGTTCCAGAGTGCTCTTAACCCCTGGATGACCTGCCAGTACCGTGTCGTGATGTTCGCCTTTCACTCTAGAGCGTAGATGTAGTGGCACAAAAGATTTATTAGCAGGCAACCCCGGCGGTACCTCCTCCTGAGCCTCCGCAATCTCTGCCTCAATTTCTGTCGTGATGGCAGATACCACCACACCCTTTTGGAGAATAGGCACCAGCTCTTCACATAACTCTCCACCAGGAAAACACCTGGATAAAGCGTCTGCCTTAATATTCTTCGAACCAGGTCGATAGGTAACAATGAAGTTGAACCGGGTGAAGAATAATGCCCAGCGAGCCTGTCTGGAGGACAGGCGCTTAGCAGATTCTAAATAAAGCAAATTCTTATGGTCGGTTATCACAGTAATCTGATGAACAGCCCCCTCCAAGAAGTGTCGCCACTCCTCAAATGCCAATTTGATGGCCAACAATTCCCTGTTGCCAATATCATAATTACGCTCCGCAGGCGACAGCTTCTTGGAGAAGTAGGCACAAGGATGCAACTTGGCCCAAGATGGGCCCTGAGACAGTACAGCCCCCACTCCAACCTCCGACGCATCCACCTCCACTACAAACGGTAAGGAGACATCGGGCTGCACCAGAATGGGCGCTGAGGCAAAACTATTCTTGAGGAATTCAAACGCCTGTACCGCAGGCTCAGACCAGTCAGAAAAGTCGGTACCCTTTTTAGTCATGTCAGTAAGTGGTTTGGCAATCAGAGAAATTCTTAATAAATTTCCTATAGTAATTGGAGAAGCCAAGAAATCGCTGAAGCGCCTTAAGATTATCAGGCCGATCCCAATGTAGTACCGCCTGCACCTTTGCGGTGTCCATCTTAAACCCTGAGGCGGAGATTATATAACCCAAGAACGGTAGCTCCTGTACGACAAACACACATTTTTCAAGCTTGACATAGAGCCTGTTCTCTCTGAGCAACTGCAGGACCTGTCTAACATGCTCTATATGTGTATCATGGTCGCGAGAGAAAATGAGGATGTCATCTAGATAAATTATAACAAATCTCCCCAACAAATGAGAAGACATCATTTATGAAATGTTGAAAGACCGCCGATGCCATAGTCAACCCAAACGGCATTACCAAACTCTCAAAGTGACCCTCAGGGGTATTGAATGCCGTCTTCTACTCATCCCCCTGACGGACTCTTATAAGATTGTACGCCCCCCTGAGGTCCAGTTTGGAGAACCACTTGGCACCAACCACTTGGTTGAACAAATCGGGTATAAGTGGCATAGGGTAAGGATCACGAACCGTCATCTGGTTGAGTTCTCTGAAATCCAGACACGGGCGTAAACCGCCATCCTTCTTTTTAACAAAGAAGAAGCCAGCAGCCAGAGGAGAAGAGGAAGGTCTAATATGACCCTTGCTCAGACTATCCGCAATGTACTCCTTGAGAGCTAGCCTCTCGGGACCTGAGATATTAAACATTCTAGCTTAAGGTAACTTGGCCCCTGGTTTCAACCTAATAGCACAGTCATAGGGGCGATGCGGTGGTAGTTCTGAACAAACCTTCTCAGAAAATACATCCGCATAGTCCAGCAACGGCTCCAGGATACTGGGAGTCAAAGCGAAAATACATGTAGCCAGGCACCTCTCCTAACACTCCCTGCTCCACTGAATTATGTCCTGGGTCTTCCAATCAATAACAGGATTATGCATTGACAACCATGGAAAGCCCAGAAACATCTGAGCCGGTAAGTTACTAAGCACCTTACAAGTTACCCGCTCTGAGTGTAATACTCCAATGTGGAGTTGTATATCCAACATACACTCTGTGATCTCCCCTTGAGACAACGGGGAAGCATTGATGGTAACCACCCGGATGGGGTTCGGCAATTTCTCCACCGGAAATCCCGCTGTATGCGCGAACTTCTCATCAATGAGATTGGCAGCTGAGCCACTATCAACAAACACTGTAATAGAGAGCATTTGCCCCCCAAGTGCTACCCTACCAGGGAGCATACACTGGGAAACCATGACGGAGGATACACAAAGGCTCAGACTAGACTCCTCCAAACCCTCTGAGCCTATCAGTTTTCCGCCGGCGCGCCCTTCTTAGGTACCAGGGGGCAAGTGTTAATAAAATGTCCTCCTTTGCCACAAAAAAAACAAACCCCCTGCCTTCTGTGCCAAGGACGTTTAGACTTGTTACTCGGTGACTGTGCTATACCAGCGATCTGCATGGGTTCCACGGATTCACCCGAGACAACCTCACCTACAACTCCCCCACCTCCCGGAGGCAACGAAACCAGCGCCCCCTGACGGAGACGGCGGTCTATGCGTACTACAAGTGCTATCGCAGCCTCCAGAGAGGCGGGAGTCTCGTACATTAGGAGAGTCTGTTTAACCCTTCCAGAAACCCCATGCAAAAATTGACTTCTAAGCGCAGGGTCATTCCACTGCGTGTCCACCGCCCAGCGCCGGAATTCCGTGCAGTAATCCTCAGCTGGTCGCTCACCCTGTATTAGTGAGCGTATCTTAGACTCTGCTAAGTTTAATCTATCCGGATCGTCATAGATCAAACCCAGAGCAGAGAAAAAAAAATCTACAGACTCAAATGCCGGTGAGTCAGACGGGAGTGAAAAGGCCCAAGCCTGTGGATCACCACTCAGCAAAGAAATCACCAAGCCCACGCGTTGAGCCTCATTACCTGAGGAATGTGGACACATACGGAAATACAATTTGCATGATTCACGAAACACCGTGAACTTACCACGATCACCAGCAAATCGTTCAGGAAGGGGAAACTTGGGTTCAGCTGCCCTGGCTGCAGCCTCAGCAGGTACTGCAGGAGCTGACAGGCCTTGTTGCTGGACCGCCCCCCTAAGTTCAGTGACCTGTATGGATAGAGCCTCCAGCTGCTTGGTTAGGGAAAGTATAGGATCCATAGTAAGTAACCCCTATATTCCCTATCTATACTTTTTTTTTTTTTTTTTTTCTTACTTTAGTATTTGGGCCGACTATAATGTCATGGTATGCCTAGGTTACTTTAGGCTAAGACCCCGGGACCCCTGCGGAGTCCCTCAGACTAGGGAAAACCCTGTCTGTCCCTCAACCCAGGGTTTACACTGAAGGTGTGCCTGCCTGGGCCTCCACCCTGTCCCTGTCTCCTGTCCAGCCCTAAGCTGAACCCACCACCCTCCACCCAGTGAGGGGACCAGACACCAGACCCCACAAATACGTATGGACAGGGGTAAAAGAAACACCACACCGTTAATACACAAGGGAATACAATAATGTGCAAGGGCAACCAAATATATATATAACAGATAGGAGAAAGAACAACTGAGAGATATACTGCACCAAATATCAGACGCTCCAAAACCACCACTGCTGACCGGTATTGCTAGCACTAGGCAAAAGCTATAGTCGGCGACGCCCATAGTCAGGACGGACTATTTAAAGACCAAGGGCGTGGCCCAGCCCTCAGCCAGCATGACAACCTGGTTAACCCTATCCCGACTGGAACAGAACACCCAACAAGGTCCCTGAGCATACTGTAGTGGAATAGGGTATTACCGCTGTCTGCCGGACACCCTGGTCTGAACAGTGTCCGACATGACAATACTGTAGTGGAACAGGGTATTACCGCTGTCTGCCGGACACCCTGGTGTGAACAGTGTCTGACATGACACTCCTGTCGTCCTGGTCCCCAAGAAGGATGGTACAACACGATTCTGCGTTGATTACAGACGACTAAATGATGCCACCAAGAGTGATGCTTATCCCATGCCCAGGATTGATGACCTATTGGATCGTCTGGCCAGTGCCCAATTTGTGACCACGTTAGACTTGAGCAAGGGGTACTGGCTGATACCCCTCGGGAGCGCTCAGCCTTCATTACTCGATTTGGGCTTTATGAGTTCCTGGGAATGCCCTTTGGGATGAAAACTGCCCCCGCTACTTTCCAGAGACTGGTGGATCGACTGTTACAACAATGTCAGAACTTTGCCTGTGCTTACTTAGACGACATCGCCATTTTTAGCACAACCTGGGAGGAACATCTTAAACACTTGGGCATAGTGCTGGACTGTATCCTTACTGCAGGACTGACCTTTCGCCCTGATAAGTGCCAAATAGGGATGGCTGAGGTGCAGTACCTCGGGCATAGAGTAGGAGGTGGGACACTAAGGCCTGAGCCTGCCAAGGTGGAAGCCATTAGCAACTGGTGTAGACCCCAGACTAAAAAGCAGGTACTTGCGTTTTTAGGAACTGCTGGTTACTATCGCAAATTTATTTCTAATTTCAGCACCTTGGCCAAGCCCCTAAACGACCTGACCCGCAAGAACATGCCTAGGAATGGGACGTGGACGGCATGCGAGGATGCCTTTTCAGCGTTAAAGACTGCCTTCGTTACTGCTCCTGTCTTGGCTGCCCCGGATTATAAACGCAGGTTCCTCGTGCAGACAGATGCATCCACCTTTGGGATTGGGGCAGTACTTAGCCAAGTGAACGCCGCCGGAGAAGAACATCCTGTTGCTTTTGCCATTCGGAAACTACTGGATCGGAAAGTTGCCTATGCCACTATTGAAAAGTAGTGCCTTGCCATCGTATGGGCGCTAAATAAATTGCAGCCCTACTTGTATGGCAGAGACTTTACAATTGTTACAGACCACAACCCCCTCACATGGCTGAATCGCGTATCAGGGGACAATGGAAGATTGTTGCGGTGGAGCTTGTCCTTACAACCCTACAGCTTCTCCATCCAATACAAGCGAGGAAGTCAACACCAGAACGCCGATGGACTGTCTCGACAAGAAGAACCATAGGCTCCCCAGGCCGACCTACCCCTGCCACTGTACAAGGAATTATAAATAACTGAGCAATGTGGACTAAAGTGAGCAGGCCAGAGGTCTGTGTAGACCTCATGGCGTGCTCACTTATTATGGGGGGGGGAGAGGTTGTGATGGTGTGATATGTTATGTGGATGTCATTTTTTGTATATTCCTATTTTTAACAATTCCAGTTATTTTCATAGTGTTTTTCTTATTACATTGTAAGTCTACAGCCTCACTGTATCTGTCTCTTGATGACCCCCTGTAGTGCATTAATCCCTAAGGCCCTTTGTTCTCTTCTGGGAGGCAACTTGTTTGACTACCCCTGGACAAGGAAGGGGGTGGGGGGGAAGAACGGCAGCTGGACAAGTCAGTTCCGGTAGAGACAAGATGGTGAAAAGGCTGCATTTCAGAGAGAAGGACCCATTTTTATCCTCTGGTGCTAGAGTTGTGGAATCTCGTTTCCCTGGACATTTTATCCTGATACTGGACTGCATTCTTATTCTGGACTATCTTATCCTTTGTGTGGTGGACTGAATATGGACCTTCTCGTATTTTTGCCTGAATAAAGGTCTTGGAATTGTTCACTCTTCGCTTGCTCTGTTGATTGTGTGATACCAGAGAAGGACCCCGTGACAGCTTTTATTAGCAAGCCCGACTAATTTTGTATTAGGTAGGTTAACTACTAAGATACATTAAAATGACCACTGCCTTACACGGACAAATGCCATCCCTAAAATGTTCATAGAACATGTGTCTGTGGGCAGGTGCAGTAGGTAGCCCTTTGTGTGTAGTAAAATAAGTTTCAAGTGAATATTCCGATCCAATACAGCAGATGCCAGGGGTGCTGAGGTAAGAGGAGGCTCACACTGCTGTCCACCATATCTCATCTAATATTGGAGATACCAGGGGTGCTGAGTTAAGAGGAGGCCACACACTGCTGTCACCTATATCTGATATAATATTGAAGATACCAGGGGTGCTGCAGTAAGAAGAGGCTGCTCACACTGCTGTCCACAATGTCTAATCTAATAATGGAGGGGTACTGAGATAAGAAGAGAACGCTCACACTGTTGTCCACCCTGTATATGTGATCTAATACCTTATCACAGCTGGTATCTCCAGTAAGACAAGGTTGCGCACACTGCTCTTCACCCTGCAGCTGATCTAATGATGGAGATAGTGGTACTGATGTAAGAAGAGGCTGCTCACACTGCAGTCAACCATGTCTATCTGATCTATTACTGGAGATAGCAGAAGTGTTGAGGCAAGAGGAGACTGCTCACTTCTCTCCACCAGGTGTCTGATCAAATACTGGAGATACTAGATGTGCTGAGATAACAAGAGACTGCTCACACTGCTGTCCATGCTGAATGCTAAGAAGCTGCTGAATCCAGGAGATAACAAGTATGTGTTACAGGTTTCTCTCTAAATCATAGAAGTGAAGTTTACTATTGCACATGCATACAGACACCTGCAGTATTAACGTAGATCAGTGCGAAAAAACAACGGTTATTTTAATAGTGAATATGTAGCTAGACTAAACAAGTGCAATTTGTATTTAGCAAATGTGTAATGATACTTGTTGTGAATTCCCTGGCTCAGACTTCTGAGCCAAAGCTCCCCATGCTCCCTCCGGTGGTTACTGGAGGTAGTGGAGCTGGCCAGATTGACAGAGGTCTGGCACCTGATGATTATGACGACGACTGGAGGTCTGGGGTTACAGATTGTCGTATTTAAGTCTGCAGACTTCCTTCAATCCCTGCTGGTGATTGCTTTCCTATGCATTCTGAGGTCTGATGTCTCCTGCCCTGATCCTACATTGTTCAGCTAAGTGGTTATTTGCTAATCCTTTGCTTCTGATGTTTTTGTCTCTTTCTGCTTGTTGTGCAGGTTCAGCTTGCTCCTCTGGGGGCTGTGCTGGACCACCGATCCATATGTTACAGCCTCTGTCTGTTTGTTCAGTCCCCTGTTATATTGGTCTCTTTTGCTTAGCTTCCAGTTGATACTGGAGTGCTGATATTGTGGGGGCAAAGTCGTGTGACTTCAGTATTTTTTGTACATCAGACGTGTTGGATTTTTCAGGGTTTTTTTGCGTGATTGCCGACAGTGTCTTTCTTTTCCTGCCCTGTTTATTCAGTTTGGGCCCCATCATTTGCTCAGTCTATTTTTCTGCCTGCGTTTGTGTTTCATCTTGTCTCTCAGAAAATATATGTTTGGGGGCTATCTATTCCTTTAGGGTCTGCTCTGGGGCAGTTTAGATTTCCCCTTTCTTGCTTTAGGCTTAGTAAGCTCTCTGGCTGTGCCGAGGCATCTAGGGCATCGTAGGTACGCTCCATGGCTACAACTAGCTGTGTGGATAGGACCAGGGGTCTGCAAGCCGCTTAGTTACCAACCTCTCTGGTTTTCTGGTGGCTTAGCCAGTTCCTGCCTTCCTCCTCGGTGACCCATTCATAACAGATACGGTTTTCATTTTTTCTATAGCTAGCGAACCCCAATAAGCGTTGCTGAATTCTACATCTACTAGGATGATTACTATAGCAATGGAAAGAAGAGGGTAAAACCCACAACAATTACACGATGTGCAGTGTTGTACAATGTCTGTAGGCTTTACTCATCATTCAATCTCATGCACACACTTACATTGTGAGTCCAGGACAGTTTGTCAGTGTTATATCCCATCATATTCATGAGGCAGGTAACAAACAGATTCCATTCAGAATGATTACTGGGGCCTCCTGGTGCATTGAGGCAGTTATACCATTTCACAAGCATCTGTACAGCTACTTTTTTTGGCAAGATGTATTTAACGGCTTGAAGACATTTTTTTACTGCAAAAAAAAAATATAGAATGTAAATAGACATAATTTACAGCAGCAGATGAAAAACAAACTCCGTCAAGAGCGAGCAAATATTTTTTAAAGCCAAAATAATATCTTTTTGGGGCCGGTTTCACACGCCTGTGGCTCCGGTACATGTAGTGACAGTTTCCTCACATACCGAAGACAGTGACATACGTAGACACATTAACATGAATGGTTCTCTGCACATGTCAGCGTGTTTTCACGGAAACATGGTCCGTGTGCAAAACACAGAGACATATCAGTGTCTGTGGGAGCGCACGGACTGCAAAATGTGCTGAACACGGCATACGGAGAACAGTTCACACTGTCCTCCGTGTTCACAAACGGCCGCCGGGGAATAAGCGCTACTGTAAGCCGCTGTTACATGGCGGCTGGTGCTGAACGCGGTTCTCATTCCTCTCTCCTGCTCTGCCGGCAACAGCGAGTAGGAGAGAAAGAATGAATGAAAACCCGACGTGGGGTCCCCCTCTGTTTGTGAACCAACCCGGCAAAACTAACAGCTGGGGGCTGCTATTCTCAGGCTGGTAAAGGGCCATTGATCTTGGCCCCCCACAGCCTAAAAACAGCAGCCCACAGCTGCCCAGAAAAGGCGCAACGATTAGATGTGCCTATTCTAGAGCTTTGTCGGGTTCTTCCCACTTGCCCTGTAGCAGTGGCAAGTGGGGTCAAAAGGGGTTAATGTCACCTTTCTATTGTAAGGTGACATTAAGTCCGGATTAGTAATGGAGAGGTGTCAATAAGACAGCTATCCATTATTAATCCTACAGTTATTCATGGGTTAAATAAACACACACACAATAAGAACAAAGTATTTTAATGAAAAAATACACTACACACATTGTTTAAATCTTCATTATACTCCTAATTCCATATCGACGCCATCGTTCTCCTGTAAAAAAAAAAATTATAAAATAATAAACCAACATTATCCATACCTGTCCGGCAAACAATCACGTCCCACGGCGTTAATCCATCTGGGGGGGTTGATCAGTTTATAGCCAGAGCGCTGCTAATGCGACCGCTCTGACTATAAACTACTGGGGAATGAATGGAAGCAGTGCGCACAGGCTCTGTGATGTCACCGCTAGTTACTGAGCATGCGCCGACTGCTTCCATTCATTCCCCAGTAGTTTACATCACATTTGAAGTGCAATTTCTCCTGAGCATGCCGATACCCCTTATGTGGCAGAAAACCACTTGGACGCACATCAGGGCTTGGGAGAAGGGAGGGCCATTTGACTTTTTGAATGCAAAGTTTACTGGAATAATTAGCAGAAGCCATGTCGCATTTGGAGAGGCGCTGATGGGCCTAAACAGTGTAAACTTCCCCCCCAAGTGACACCATTTTGGAAACTAGACCCCCCTCAGGAAAATTATCTAGATGTGTGGTGAGAATTTGAACCTCCAAGAGCTTCACAGAAGTTTATAACATTGAGCTGTGAAAATAAAATCACATTTTTCCCATAAAAATGTTTTTTAGCCCTAAATTTTGCATTTTCACAAGGGTAACTGGAGAACATTTGTTGTGCCGTTTCTCCTGAGTACACCAATATCCATTTGAGGCACACTGCAAAGCCCAGAAGGGAAGAAGCACCATATTTCGAGTTAAGATTTTGCCGTAATGGTTTTAGGGTGCCATGTCACATTGGCAAAGCCCCAAACAGCGTAGCGAGAAAAAAAAAGTCAAAATGTCAGAGTTATGTTTTTTTTTGGTCCCTGCGACATTGAATTAAAATGCACTAACAGGCGATCAAAAAGTCGGTATCTGCACCAAAATGGCATAATTAAAATCCGCTCAGCACGCAAAAAATAAGCCCTTACCAAACCCGAAATCACGAACAATGGACAGGTATTGGAAAATGGCGCAATTTTTTTTTGTTTTTTTAGCAAAAGTTTGGAATTTTTTTAACCACCTCGATAAAAAAAGAACCTAGACATGTTTGGTGTCTACAAACTCGTAATGACCTGGAAAATCATAATAGCAGGTCAGTTTTAGCATTTAGTGAACCTACCAAAAAAGCCAAACAAAAAACAAGAGTGGGATTGCACTTATTTCACAATTTCACCGCACTTGGAATTTTTTTTCCCATTTTCTAGTAACATGGTAAAACCAATGGTGTCGTTCAAAAATACAACTCATCCTGCAAAAAATAAGCCCTCACATGGTCATATTGACAGAAAAGTAAAAAAGTTATGGCTCTGAAAAGGAGGGGAGCGAAAAACAAAAAAAGTTCTGGGGGTTAAGACACTGTTGGCATTAAGGAAGTTCCATACAGTCATAGGAGACCTCAGTAACACGCCATTTCAGAGCAGTTGGGAGGTTTTGCAGTACTTGTGATCTGTGACATATAAATGTGCTGCAAATAGAATTTTTAGAGAAAAGCTGGAACTAGCGAAATTTTAATTTAATAAAGTTTACGGGTCTCTATTAGATACAAACTTACTTTTTGGTTGCATACATGAAGGAACTTTACTGTGCGTGGAACTTAAAACTCACCCAGTTCAGACGTAGCAATATCTGGAATAGATACCCTCACCATAGATCCATTTGTCAGCTCCTGTAATGAAAAACAAAACCAAATAAACTGCAGTTCACTAGAAAAAAAAAAAAACGATGTGAATGGTGACAATGTGTATTAGGTGACTATCAAGGCAGACTATTGAAAATAAAAACTTTAACCCCTACGCCCCCAAGCCATTTTTCGTTTTTTTTCTTCCCCTTCTTCCAAGACCTATACACTTTTTATTTTTATGTTATTATGACGGCATGAGGGCTTGTTTTTTTTACATGACACCATTCATTTTCCCATATAATGTACTGGAAAACATGAAAAAAATCCAACTGTGGTGAAATGGCAAAAAAAAAAAAAAAAAAAAAAGTACACTTCCTCAATTTTTTTTTTATTTTTATTTACCATGTTCACTATATGGTAAAACTGACGTGGCAATTTAATTATCGAG
This sequence comes from Dendrobates tinctorius, assembly GCF_039654945.1. Taxonomy (NCBI): domain Eukaryota; kingdom Metazoa; phylum Chordata; class Amphibia; order Anura; family Dendrobatidae; genus Dendrobates; species Dendrobates tinctorius. Next base: position 20,706,330 of record NW_027361808.1, on the reverse strand, counting down.
GTCAGTAAGAGTACACAGATAACAAACATATACTTTTTGTTATTTACAAAGTGAAAGAAAAATTAGTAATTTGCAAAAAAAAAAAAAAAATGTTGCTTATGTCTCCGTTTTTTGGGATCTGGAGATGGGTGATGGCTTAAGGCCCCTTTACATATCGCTATGTGTAAAGCCCCCTTTATTTTATGCACCCTGATCTCCCGTTTTCACCGATATCATTTTAGGGTAGATAATGTTTGGATTGCCTGTTATGGCAATGTTGCAGCAGACAGTAAAAAAATTATAAAAAAAAAAAATTAATTCTGGCGTTTCAATATTTTTCTCGTTACACACTTTACTGATAAGCATTGATTTTGGGGGGTGGAGGATACAGAAAACCATAAATTCAGGTTTGCTTGATTTTTTTTTTCATCTGTGGCCTTTATTATACTGGTCAGGCAATTTGGTATTTTGAAAGATGGGACTTTTACAGATGTGGCAAATCCAAAAAAAAAAAAAAAACTTATTTTTAGATTGGAAAAAGGGAGAGCAGGCGATTTGACTTTTTAGGTGGTGTTTATCCCTCAATTATTTTATAGCTTTCTCTCTCATCCACCAGGGCAAGTGAACCTGTGCTTGCACAATGTACTGCAATGCTTTAGTATGTCATAGGCAGTATGACAGAGCCACTGTGAAAGTTGTGGGTGAAGAGAGAGCACCTGCTGCATACAAGCCTATTAGACATCCCCAGCACTTTTACAGTTTATTTCGGGAAGTAGCTAAATAATCTTTAGAGTAGTTCATTCCTGAAGCTCGCAAAATCAGAAAAGCAAAGTTAAACAGACATTTCCTGGATCAGGGGTTCGGAATATAATGGATTGATGCATACTATAATATCAGATTACCCACCAGCGTTAATCTGTTGTGCACAGGATCGCGGACAGAATGTATATAAATTCCAAACTGATGAAAACTACAGTCATCAATATAATTAGACTCATGGATTCTGCCGGAATCCCGAAGTTCGGGTACTGGGGAAGGCATTCCTGCCTGAAATGGAAGGAAAAAAAAAATTGAAAAAAGTAACATAGGTATTCCATATAATATGCAACATAAAAAAAAAAAAAAAATCACAGAATGTTACAGTTAAAAATATTGTAAAAGGGGTTGTTTGGTCAGAAGATATTGAAGACCTATCCTTAGGATAAGTCACTAATCAGTGTGGGTCAGACATCCAGCTACCTCAACCTTCCGAAAGGAGTTGCACTGTGTTGTTACATTAAATGTATAGCAGCATCTGCAAGGTACAGCAGCAATAATTAAGCTATATTCACACCTTGCCTTTTTCCTGCATTTTTATCCGCAGCCAAAACCTGATATCTTGACAGTAAAAAAAAAGCTGCAGCCAAAGCACAGGGTTTGTGTTGCCTTTCTTGCCACTTTTCTTGCTGCATTTTTCTGAATCCTAAAATTCGACTTTTATTCCAACCCAAGGTTACATTAGTTCATGAAAAAATACAAAATTTCAAGTGTAAAAACAGTAGGGGAAGTAGAAGTTCATACTGGTAGGGCATTGAGTTGGTCCAGCATTGTTTTCACGCACTCGTACGGCACTGAGTGGGTAGGGCATTGTTTACTTTAACACATATCACCAATTTAAAATGCACTTCTACTAGCTGCCATGCTCATGTGACTCCTCCATGACATTATGGTTTAAATTTGGAAAAAGAATAAGAAAAAAAAAAAAAAATCAGGGTAGTTATCACTTTGTCGGACAATCCTCTTGATTTTAGGACCTGCTTCTCAGGATCCATGTTGATAGTTGAAGACTGTCCGGATTATGATGGAGAACTGGGTCCTGGTAGAGGAGGCCTATTCTCCTTGGAAGGAGGATGGGGTCTTCTTCCGCCATCTTTCTCAGCAGAGGGGAATCAACTCCTCTTCGGCCAGAAGGGCCCCACCAGGATGATCTTCATCCTTTCTTCCTGCACTTTCCTCAACAGTCTCTGAACCAAAGGAAGGGGGGGGGGGAAAGCATAGGACAGCTGCTCTCCCCATGGTTGGGATAGTGCATTGATTCCTACTGAACTGTCTAGGGGGTTTAGGGAGAAAAAAAATGTTGCCCTTAGCATTTTCTCTGGACGCAAACAGATCCACTCGTGGCAACCCCCAGCCTTGACACAGGATACTGAACACTCCCTCGTTCAGTTCTCACTCCGTGGGGGATAACTTTTGCCTGCTCAGGAAGTCTGCCATCTGGTTCGTAGATCCTTCCAGGTGTACTGCAGAGACGGATAGGACCCTCCTTTCTGCCCATTTGAAGATCTTCCTGGATAGGTGTTGTAGGGCAGAATGTTTTGGTCCCCCTTGATGGCATAAGAACACAACCGCCATCATGTGGTTGGACAAGATCTTTATATGTCTGCCTCTGAACTTCGACTGGACCTGAAGTAGAACCTTCCATACCAAATACTGAAGTTTGAAGATCTGGATCTCATCTCTGGACTCCTTTCTCCCTGGAAATATCTTTCTTCCGAATTGCCGCCCCAGCCTAGATGACTTGCGTCAGTGGTGACCACGATGCAACGGGAGAGAATCCAGGGAAGTCCTGCCTGGAGGTTTTCCGCAGTGGTCCACCAGCGTCATCACAGTCTCGAGTGACAATTGACATTTGTCCCAGACAGAGAACCGTGCCCTGGAGCTCTCGTGAGTGGAACTGACTCCACCGTACGTAGGGGATACAAGAGGTCATCAGTCCCAGGATTCTCATCGCTTCTCTGATGGAACAGTGGCTTCCTATAAATTGGTGGATTCTTTCCATCATGGCACTCTACTTCTCTTCTGGTAAAAAAAAGATGTTCTTAGTTGGAAGTCTAGCATAACACCTAGGAATCGCTTTCTGGATTCTTAAACGAGATCCGACTTTTCCCAATTTATGACCCATTCCAGCCTCAGAAGCGCATCCAGATTCCTCTGTCTTGATGTCCTCGCTGGATCCTTCTTCCTGCGTTCCACCGTGGAACGCATGCTAGCCAGAACCTGGAAGTGCTATGCCCGGCTTGCAGAGATGACGTCGCCAGAAGCGCGCCCGCAGTGTTTCAGCGTGCCAGAGGCAGACGTCGGAGCAGAGAGCCTCCAGACAGGAGGAAGCGGCTCACAGAGGTAGGCTGAAGGACCCCCCACCAGAGGGTGTCGGCCGCAAATTGCTTGACAGCAGGAAGAGAAAGGCTGGGCTCTCCGATCCACAATCATCTGCCCAGTACATCCAGGAATAGGAGCTTCCTCTCATCGTTCTTATACTCACTGGGACAGGAAAAAAAATCACTGAGGGGTGGAGATGGGAGGGTCCTTTTAATCTCTCAATGTTTCCTGTCCCAGTGAGGATAAGAAGAACGTCCTCCATTGTGCTGTCAGGATTGATGACCTTGAAATACAAGTATGACTTATTCATATCAAGATTACATTGTTCTATAAAACCTGCCGTAGCAGCGTTGCTTATGCAAAAACAGTAATATAACATAGGAGCAGAATAATACAGATAGAATACGCTTACCACTTCATCCATTGGGACTAAATGCTTGCCAAGTGGTTTTGTAGGGGTGCTGATGCTTTCTAGAGGAGTGCTTGGCCGAGGCATGCTCAGAGATGGTGCAGGCAATCCCTGAATGAAAATCTTTCCTACCTTTGGCATAAAAAATAAATTATATTTGTACACATCTTTTGGTGACACTGATAAACAGAAAAAAACAAATTCAATATCAGAGTGAAGCAGTAAGATCTTCCAGTAAGCTCCTTTGTATTACGGCAGAAGACTATGCATGAGTTTCAGGGGAAAGCTGTAATAGAGCACATCTTAGGTAACAAGCGCACATCAAACTAACGATTTGCTGATAAAGTGTTTCTAAAGAAATAGTGGAGTTTCAAGAGGTCAAGCTTTTCATGTGAAAAACCCAGAAGCGGTTAAAAGTACCACCATGCTAATTCTTCAGTCAGCTTCCACTAGGAGTCCACCCGCTCTCTATACTTAACAGTATAGAGTGAAAGTCGCCACAAGAATGACACCTCAGGAAAACAACCGGCAGCATTTTCCTAAGGCAGTTTTGCCTGGGAAAACTTGACAGCTGCTCTGATATCCAAATACCGCTGTGTGCACAAACCATTAGGCTAACCCCAACACTAGAGTTGGGCTTAGGACTAGAGCTGGGCTTAGGGTTGAGCTTGGGGCTAACCCTAAAGCTAGAGTTGAGTTTAGGGGCTAGGGCTAGAGTTGGGCATAGAGCCGACCCCAATGCTAGAGATGGGCATAAGGCCACCTCCAAAGCTAGAGACGGGCAAAGGGCTAGGGTTGGCCATAGGGTCGACTCCAACGCTAGAGTAGGGCTCACCCTAGGGTTAGGCTAGGGTTGGGCTCGGCATAAGGTTAGGGTTGGGCAAAGGACTGACCCCAAAGCGTCAAAGCGAGGGTTGGGCATATGGCCGACCAAAGATAGAGTTGGGCATAGAGATAGGGTTTGGCTAACCCTAGGGTTAGGGTTGGGCGCTTAGGGGATAGGGTTTTTTCAAAAGTAAAAAAAAAAATAAAAATATATGCTGTCTAATGTTGAGTGCAAGAGTTCGCTACTCCAATTTGCATCAGGGTCGCACGACCATGAAGAACCCCGATGCATACTGGAGCAGCCCTTGCACTCAACATTAAATCGGCATAATCAATACGGAAACTTAATGTTATCAAATTCTATGTAGTACCTTTGGGCTATAAATCCTCACTATACCCCTACATGAAATCTTTAAGGGGTGTAGTTTCCTAAATGGGGTCACTTGTGGAGGGCTTTCTGGTGCTCTGAAAACATGACATGGCGCCTGACATCGATTCCAGCTATTTTTGAGTTCAAAAACTCAAACGCTGCAGCTTCCCTTCCGAGGCTTGCTGTGTGCCCAAATAGTAGTTTCCCCCACATATGGGATATTGGCATACTCAAGAGATATTGTACAACAAATTTTGGGGTCCAGTTTCTCCTGCTATCCTTGTTAAAACAAAAAATTGGGGCTAAAGCAAAATTCTTGTGAAATATTCATTTTTTTCATTCCCCATTCCAGTAATTCATATGAAATACCTGAAGGGTTAATAAAGTTCCTGAATGTGGTTTTGAGGACTTTGAGGGATGCAGCTTTTGGGTATTTTCTGTCACATAGGCCCCTCAAAGTCCTATTTGGTTTGGTAAATTATGTTGGAAAATTGAGAAATTACTGATCAACTTTGAACCCTTCTAACTTCATAACAAAAAAAAAAAAAAATTGTATTTCAAAAATTGTGCTGATGCACAGTAGACATGTGGGAAAGGTTATTAATTAAATTATTTTGTGTGGTATAACTGATTTAAAAGGCATAAAAATTTAAAGTTTTAAAAATTGCAAAATATTCAAGTTTTTGATATTTTCATAACTATATGCAAATCATTTCAGTCAAAAAAACAACAACATGAAGTATAATATCTCACAAAAAAAAGTCTCAATCACTGTGAACCGTTGAATTGTTCCAGAGTTATTACCAGATAACGTGACACTGATCGGATTTCAAAAATTTGGCTTGGTCATGAACGTCAAAATTAGCTCCATCACTAAGGGGTTAAATTGCACAATAAATATTAGAAAAAAAATGAAACCTCCCAAAAAATGGCGAAATAGCGTTTGTGGTTTTTACCATTTCAAAACACTTTTTTTTTTATTTTTCAGTAAATTATATAGTAAAATAAATGCTGTCATTTCAAATTACAACTCATCTTGTAAAAACAATCCCTCAAACAGCTATGCCGACGGAAAAATAAAGTAATGACTTTTGAAAGAACAAAAAAGCAAAAATGATAACTGTTCATAAGGGGTGGTATATTGAATCACCATTTTTTTTTTTTTTTACATACATCAAAAATACAGGGTTGGCCAATTTGCATTTATAGTAGCTGAAGCTCTGAGTGATTGAGTGTAACAATCCCCTCATTGGGACAGATATTACAATTTTGTCCATTGGCTGCAAAATGTAAGGTTACTTAGTAGCCAAATACATACAGATTACACACTGAACTCAATAATACAGCAGTGTGCAGCTAGCTCCATCTAGAAGTGGCTGCAGCATGAATGAAAGAGTTTTCACCAGAAAATTAGTTAACCCAGAACATGACATGCTCTTAAAAAGGTGGAAAATTCATGTATTAGAAAACGCGATATACAGTGGGGCAAAAAAAGTATTTAGTCAGTCAGCAATAGTGCAAATTCCACCACTTAAAAAGATGAGAGGCGTCTGTAATTTACATCATAGGTAGACCTCAACTATGGGAGACAAACTGAGAAAAAAAAATCCAGAAAATCACATTGTCTTTTTTTTTTCCTTTTATTTGCATATTATGGTGGAAAATAAGTATTGGGTCAGAAACAAGCAATCAAGATTTCAGGCTCTCACAGACCTGTAACTTCTTCTTTAAGAGTCTCCTCTTTCCTCCACTCATTACCTGTAGTAATGGCACCTGTTTAATGGGCAGCACGGTGGCTCAGTGGTTAGCGCTGCAGCCTTGCAGCACTGGGGTCCTGGGTTCGAATCCTACCAAGGGCAACATCTGCAAGGAGTTTGTATGTTCTCCCCGTGTTTGCGTGGGTTTCCTCCGGGTACTCCGGTTTCCTCCCACACTCCAAAAACATACTGATAGGGAATTTAGATTGTGAGCCCCATCGGGGACAGTGATGAAAAATGTGTGCAAACTGTGAAGCGCTGCAGAATATGTTAGCGCTATATAAAAATAAAGATTATTATTATAAACTTGTTATCAGTATAAAAAGACACCTGTGCACACCCTCAAACAGTCTGACTCCAAACTCCACTATGGTGAAGACCAAAGAGCTCTACCAAGGGCAACATCTGCAAGGAGTTTGTATGTTCTCCCCGTGTTTGCGTGGGTTTCCTCCGGGTACTCCGGTTTCCTCCCACACTCCAAAAACATACTGATAGGGAATTTAGATTGTGAGCCCCATCGGGGACAGTGATGAAAAATGTGTGCAAACTGTGAAGCGCTGCAGAATATGTTAGCGCTATATAAAAATAAAGATTATTATTATAAACTTGTTATCAGTATAAAAAGACACCTGTGCACACCCTCAAACAGTCTGACTCCAAACTCCACTATGGTGAAGACCAAAGAGCTGTCAAAGGACACCAGAAACAAAATTGTAGCCCTGCACCAGGCTGGGAAGACTGAATCTGCAATAGCCAACCAGCTTGGAGTGAAGAAATCAACTGTGGGAGCAACAATTAGAAAATGTTAGACATACAAGACCACTGATAATCTCCCTCGATCTGGTGCTCCACGCAAAATCCCACCCCGTGGGGTCAGAATGATCACAAGAACGGTGAGCAAAAATCCCAGAACCACGCGGGGGGACCTAGTGAATGAACTGCAGAGAGCTGGGACCAATGTAACAAGGCCTACCATAAGTAACACACTACGCCACCATGGACTCAGATCCTGCAGTGCCAGACGTGTCCCACTGCTTAAGCCTGTACATGTCCGGGCCCGTCTGAAGTTTGCTAGAGAGCATTTGGATGATCCAGAGGAGTTTTGGGAGAATGTCCTATGGTCTGATGAAACCAAACTGGAACTGTTTGGTAGAAACACAACTTGTCGTGTTTGGAGGAAAAAGAATACTGAGTTGCATCCATCAAACACCATACCTACTGTAAAGCATGGTGGTGGAAACATCATGCTTTGGGGCTGTTTCTCTGCAAAGGGGCCAGGACGACTGATCCGGGTACATGAAAGAATGAATGGGGCCATGTATCGTGAGATTTTGAGTGCAAACCTCCTTCCATCAGCAAGGGCATTGATGATGAAACGTGGCTGGGTCTTTCAACATGACAATGATCCAAAGCACACCGCCAGGGCAACGAAGGAGTGGCTTCGTAAGAAGCATTTCAAGGTCCTGGAGTGGCCTAGCCAGTCTCCAGATCTCAACCCTATAGAAAACCTTTGGAGGGAGTTGAAAGTCCGTGTTGCCAAGCGAAAAGCCAAAAACATCACTGCTCTAGAGGAGATCTGCATGGAGGAATGGGCCAACATACCAACAACAGTGTGTGGCAACCTTGTGAAGACTTACAGAAAACGTTTGACCTCTGTCATTGCCAACAAAGGATATATCACAAAGTATTGAGATGAAATTTTGTTTCTGACCAAATACTTATTTTCCACCATAATATGCAAATAAAAGGAAAAAAAAAAAACAGACAATGTGATTTTCTGGATTTTTTTTTCTCAGTTTGTCTCCCATAGTTGAGGTCTACCTATGATGTAAATTACAGACGCCTCTCATCTTTAAGTGGTGGAACTTGCACTGACTGACTAAATACTTTTTTGCCCCACTGTATGTGCATATTAAGAAGCACTCAATCTTTTTACCCTTTTCATATATTGCAGTCATTATAAAGCACTGTACATTTACAATTGCTCATTTTGCCTTTCTACCAAGAAAATTCTTCTTTTCTCTGATAGAGAATATATATATATCTCTATCTATATCTCTAATGTATAAAGCTCAAAGTGTGTGTGTGTGTGTGTGTGTGTCCGTGATAGGCATCCGCACCGTCACAGCTACAGCCACAAAATTTGGCACAGTCACACGTCTGGACCCCGAGAGCGTCCTAAGCTATGTTGTGAGGCAAAATTTTAACCCCGCGTGTTCCAATTCACCAAACAATTTTGCCCATATCTACATACTGGGGGGAAAAGTGTGTGCGTGTCAAGCCCCGCCCCTCATTATGTCATAATGCCCCTATTTGCATACTGGGGAAGCAGTGTGTGCGTATCAAGCCCCGCCCCTCATTATGATGTCACAATGGTTGCCATGGCGACGCTGATGTCATCATAGGTTGCAAGCCCTGCCGCCGCTCATTATGATGTCATAATGGTTGACTATGGAATGGAGGATGTGTGATGGGTATATGGGCACTGGACTATGGGATGGAGGATATGTATGATGGGTATATGGGAACGGGACTATGGGATGGGGGATGTGTGATGGGTATATGGGCACTGGACTATGGGATGGCGGATATGTATATGGGCACGGGACTATGAGATGGAGGATGTGTGATGGGTATATGGGCACGGGACTATGGGATGGAGGATCTGTGATGGGTATATGGGCACTGGACTATGGGATGGAGAATATGTATGACGGGTATATGGGCACGAGACTATGGGATGGCGGATATGTATATGGGCACAGGACTATGGGATGGAGGATGTGTGATGGGTATATGGGCACGGGACTATGGGATGGAGGATGTGTGATGGGTATATGGGCACGGGACTATGGGATGGAGGATGTGTGATGGGTATATGGGCACGGGACTATGGGATGGAGGATGTATGATGGGTATATGGGCACGGGACTATGGGATGGAGGATATGTATGATGGGTATATGGGCACGGGACTATGAGATGGAGAATATGTATGATGGGTATATGGACACAGGACTATGGGATGGAGGATGTGTGATGGGTATATGGGCACTCGACTATGGGATGGAGGATATGTATGATGGGTATATGGGCACGGGACTATGGGATGGAGAATATGTATGATGGGTATATGGGCATGGGACTATGGGATGGAGAATATGTATGATGGGTATATGGGCACTTGACTATGGGATGGAGGATGCATGATGGGTATATGGGCACGGGACTATGGGATGGAGGATATGTATGATGGGTATATGGGCATGGGACTATGAGATGGAGAATATGTATGATTGGTATATGGACATGGGACTATGGGATGGAGGATGTGTGATGGGTATATGGGCACTCGACTATGGGATGGAGGATATGTATGATGGGTATATGGGCACGGGCCTATGGGATCGTGGATATGTATGATGGGTATATGGGTACGGGACTATGGGATGGAGGATAATTATAATTTTCTATAACCACAGTTACTATGCCCGGGCAGCGCCGGGCTCTTCAGCTAATATATATATATATATATATATATATATATATATATATATATATATATATATATATATATATATATATATATATATATATCTTATCTATATATCAGGAAGTCTCTTGTCCCTAAATTATTATTTATATATATAAAAATGAATGTGTATGTATGCGTGTATTGGCCACACCCACTCCACATAACCCCACCCAATCACTAAGAAGCTTTCATTTCACCAGAGCTGTTTAAAAGATGAAAGCTGAGCTGTTATTGGTTGCTATGAGCAACTGTTTTCCTTGCAGACAGTAGTGGTAACTGGGGCCTATTATTCTTATCATTTCTATGATGTTATCAGCTTCTGTAAAGCTGGAAATACAATTTATTACCATACCGACCCAGACCACCCTCTGACACAGACTGCAGGGGGAGCCCAGTATCACACAGGATAGGATTAGATACACAGCTCAGCAGTCAGTAACAGGATAGGATTAGATACAAAGCTCAGCAGACAGTATCACACATGACAGGATTAGACAGCTCAGCAGAATGTATCACACAAGGGAGGATTAGTTACACAGCTCAGCAGTCAGTAACAGGATAGGATTAGATACACGGCTCAGCAGTCAGTATCACACAGGATAGGATTAGGTACACAACTTAGGAGACAGTATCCCACAGGATAGGGTTAGATACACAGCTCAGCAAACAGTATCATACAGGACAGAATTAGATACACAACTCTTCAGACTGTATCACACATGACAGGATTAGATACACAGCTCAGGAGACAGTATCACAGGACAGGATTGGATACACAGCTCAGCAGACACTATCACACAGAATAGGGTTAGATACACAGCTCAGCAACAGGATGTGCCAAAGGAGAGGGCATTTTCATTCCAAGAATTCCACTCATTCCATCTGATTTGTTTTTTTATTTTAAACGTCTCCAGTTTCCAGTTCAACTGGCATTTGCAATGTCCATTAACAAGGCTCAGGGACAGTTCTTGAAAGTAGTAGGGATCGATTTACAATCTCCATGCTTTTCTCAGGGTCAACTTTACGTGGCCTGGTCAACAGTTTGAATTGCCAAAAATCTTTTCATCTTTGCACCAAAAGGAAAAAACAAAAATGTTGTTTATCAAATGGCTCTTGAATGAGTTGAAAATAAAATACTATCAATACTTAGGTAATAATTTAATTAAATTTGTGTTGCAAATCTGTAGTGTTGAATATATGATGTGAAATGTTTTTATGTGCAATATAATCATCATAATTTGTTATACCTAGCCCAAGTTAGTTACTATGCCCGGGCAACGCTGGGCTCTTCAGCTAGTTAATGCATTTTATTTCTATAGCACCAACATATTCTGCAGCACTTTACATTTTAGAAGGGACTTGTACAGACAATACACATTACAACATAACAATAACACCTAGATCAAGACAGATATCAAGAGGAATGGGTAGAGTCAGTGATAAGCGGTCATAAAGGAGCAGACAAGGATGTCAGGTCTCCACCGAAGCTCCAGCCAAACACCTCCAATGGAGGATAGGAGCAATGAGAAAATGGAAAACAGTCTTAGGAGCGGAGGAAAGAGACTCAGACAAGAGATGGGTTTAAACCAGGGCTGTGGAGTCGGTAAGTCACAGTTGCGACTCCGACTCCTGGATTTTATCAGGCTCCGACTCCGACTCCTTCATAAATGGCCAATTCATAACAACAAATTTACTGTTGTAAAATATTAAACATCGTGCTTATTCAGTTTCTCACCATCATAAGTAATCAGACCACTTAGAGCAAAAACTACATTTATTAGAATACAATTAAAATATAGCAAATAACTTTTTTTATAAACTTTTCTAAACTAAGTAAATATGCAATAAACACTTTTATGCAGTTAATAAGAAGAAATCTATAAATTTGTCCTCAGAAAAAGTATTGCCTCTGTCAGATCCTCCTTCATGGATGCCCTCAAATCTGATCTAATTATTTTGAGAGCAGATAACAACCTCTTTACACTAACTTGTGTTGGTGGCAAAGCAGTAACCACTCGGGCAACATCTCTGACAATGTCAGGATACAGAGGAATCGCTTGTTGCACTGTTATTTTTGATGAACGGTCAAATTTCTCAATTTCTTTTAGTGCACATGAAAAATTCTGCTGAAATGTACTGGCTGTGTTCCTTGATGGGGATGACTCTTCTTCTATGCGGGAACGATTTGCACGGTCCTTGTGATCCAAATATTTTTTGAAATTAAATTCTTCATCAGTTGATGATGAGGGTGAAGATGTGGCAGGACGTCCAAATTCTTCTTGTTCCTCCTGACTGTTCTGCAACCCTTTCATCCTTACTGCTATTTCAAACAGAGCTTCTTTTGCTTTACTTAGCTGTTGATCATCTAGAAGAATCCGATGCATTGGGTCTACATAAACAGATGCCAAAAGAATGTTATTTTGTAATAGTAGCTCCTCTCTCCGTTTCATTGATGTAGCAATGCCACTTGCAATTAACCCTCATCTTTCGGACAGGCGAAACATCAGGTTCTTCCACTCCTTTAAGAAAATACCTGGAGTTAAGTCCTCTGCTTGTAATTTTTTAGTCACTGTAAATGGGTGCTCTAGCAATTTTTCCAGCTCAGTCACCGGATTCCACTGACTTTCATTTAGCGTCAGTTGAGGGTTAGCCATGTCTACAAGAAAGGTTTTCAGTTCAACCAAGCGCTGAATCATTAAGTAAGTACTGCCCCATCGTGTGGCTTGATCAATAATTGCCCCTTTTCCAGCACGTCTCTTCAAAATTGAGTCAACTTTAGGGGTTCTGGCAACAGTAGCCAATTTTCTCACCTTGCCAATCAGTGCAGCAGCATGTCCTTCTTGCAGACTGTCTCTTATAGCCAGCTGTAGCGTATGCACAACACAGCGCATGTGATGAATGAAAGAACATATTGACACAGTGTCAACAAGATCATCTAAACTATCATGTTGCTGTTCATCTGAAGCAACTTCAGTTTGCTCCTCAGTTACAATACTGTCTTCCTCTATTTCAAACATTTCTGTGTCTGTGGACCCAGAATGTTCTTCTAGCTGCTGGTCACCATCATTACTCTCATTCATTAGCTTAATAGTACTTATCATATTTGAAGCATTGTCAGTTACGACAGAAAGAACTTGCTCTTTTTTAAGTTCATAGTCTTGCAGAACCTTTTCCACCAAGACCTGGAGAAACTCACTGGTGTGATGAGCTTTGGTGTCTTTTACTGCCAATGTCTTGGTAACTATTTCATTTTTGTCACAAACAAATCGGACATTGATGGCAAAATAGTTCACTCTGTGATGTGTGCAGGCATCCATTTTAAGAAACAGAAAGCGTCCCTTGAGAGTTTTTTTTAAGTTCTTCCTTTTGTTTAAAAGCTTCTTCGATTACTAATTTTCTAATACTCTCTCCAGAGAAACACCAAGCTTGCGGGCCATTTCCCCATTCAGACACATAAAAGCTGGTCGTGAAAATAATGAAATAGGCACACTATCCTTTACAACAAGCTCTATGATGTTTTTTAAATGTATCTACTGTCATTGTCACAGTAACTTTGTCACTGACAAAATATCTTGCAACTGATGGCTGCAAAGTTCTCTGCTCCTTTGTTTGGCTGGAAGAGCTGGGCACTGGTTCATTGGTTTGGATGCAGTCTCTCTCATCCACTGCTTTCAGTACTTCTGGATCAAAGCGCTGTAAATGTCTCTTTAGAATAGAAGCTCTGGTAGGAGCATTTTTATCTTTGCCTGAATATGCACTCATCTTGACTTCACAGCATTTGTTTTCGTTTGGATCATTTGTCATACACTGACAGACATAATGTTTTCTATCTTGAGTGATGGTGAAATGTTCAAATACAGCTGATTTAATGTGATGCTTCTTTGACATTCTCAGGTTTTTAATTCTGCATTCACAATCCAAATGACAATTGTTTCTCCTAAAAACAATTGTACAAAATTATTGCCAGGTCGTACAACTGATATAGTGGTCAGTAATACTGTTATTATTCCTCATGTACTCACAGTTAACTGATGCAAAGTTTGTTGAAAGGATAATACTTTTTACAGTCTTCCTCTTCTGAGTAGCAGGCAGCTGTGAGATGCTTGGAAGACGCACACCTAGTATGATCTAGTCTAGAGGAGGAGCTTTACTACTAAGAATTTGCAACACATTTTCACTTTCAGTTTCACACATTGTAAGTAGGGGGGTTGGGGCAGCATGAGGTTAACCAAGTATAAGATTAGATAAGGGCAGTGGAGAACAGTGACACACAAGAAGTAAGAAATGTCTCTATCTCCAGCAGAACTGCTTATCACTGTTGTTCATAGTTTGATAGAACATATATATTTGAGTAACATTTATAAAATTCATATGAAAGTTCAATTATGAAATATTAATACTTTTTTTTTTTTAAAGCTGGAGTCGGTACATTTCTACCTACTCCGACTCCAATCAAAACTAACTCCGACTCCAACTCCACAGCCCTGGTTTAAACCACAACGGAAGACGGATCCTCCGTCGAAACACGTTGTGGTTTAAACCCATCTCATGTCTGAGTCTCCTTCCTGCGCTCCTAAGACCGTTTTCCATTTTCTCATCACCAAGAGGAATGGGGGCCCTGCTTGCAAGTTTACAATCTATGAGGAAATAGGGGAGACACGAAAGGTGGATGGTAACAATTGCTTTCATTGTTGAGAACAGCCATAGTATAAGAATCGGGTGTTCATGTAATGCTGCATGAACCGGTTTCATCTTATTCATCATTCCCCTCTTCACCTCCTGACCCAGTTCCATCCCCCCCAGGCGGGTACTTCTGTAGTGACTGATGACTCATACAGGGAAATTTGTCCTCCTGTTTCTACATAGATCTTAAGGATTCAGCAAGCCAGTTTTTAATCACACAATGTCAAAGACCTAATGGAAAACAGCATAATAATATGGGTAGAAAGTCAAAATAAGCAATTGTAAGAACACAGTGCTATATAATATGATTGCAATAAATATTAAGAGGATAAAAATTTTAACGGGAGTGCTTCTTTAAGATTTGAATAAATGCATAGAGATCTATTAATGCAGCAGCACAATTTATCATGGATAGATAACACTTACCTTTACAACACCAGTGTACAGGATCAAATTCCCATTTATTTCCAACACCACCATCGTGTTAATACTCTAAAAAGTGAGAAAGTAGAGTCAAATGTAATGAAGCACAGAGAGTTTATATTTAAAGAGTTTATTTTATAAATCTATAATAGGTACGAAAATAATAAACTTGGCAATATCTCCCATGAAGAGGCATTTGTTTCTTTCTCCTCCTGGACTGTACATTCCATCTCATTTCATACCTAAAATTTGGAAAATCTGTTTTTAGTCAAGACTGTTTACATTTACAGAGATAGCATTTGACAACTGGTGCTTCTAAAATTCTATGGAGAGGAGGTGGGAAGAGCTAGAGCCAGACAGACATTCTGCTGCAAGATCTCCTGAATTGACAGTTACAGTCCTCCATAGAACTTTATGAGCACCAACTGTCATCTCCTATCTCAGTAATGGGAATATCTACATTTAGGTTCAATATATACAACAGTGACAGATTCTTTGTGATTTGTGCTCTGCATGCCAGTATTTTAGGTTTAAAATCAAACAACCGAGATGCAATTGTATATTTTCAGGTTTAATTAAAGGGGGTTGAACAAAAATATCTTGTGAAACATTTAGGAATTGCAACCATTTTTCTACAAAGCCTCCTCTCATTTTAGGGGCTCAAAAGTAATTAGACAAATTAACTTTACCATAAAGTGTACGTTTTTAATACTTTGTAGAGAATCCTTTGCAGGCAATGATGCCTGAAGTCTGGATGCCATTGTATGTTAGAAACGCGTATATCTGCACAGAGATTGAAGCTTCAGAGACTGGGAGTTCTGTGGAAACTGTTTGGGTAAGAATACAAGGACAGAACAATGGAAAGGACACCATTGTAGGCATTTACTAAAGGCCGCCAGTGCAAGCTGAAGATATGGATGAACTCTTTATGCATCAAATGGCCAAGTTCTCCAAAAAATATGACATAGTTGTCATGGGAGATTTCAACTATCCAGACATTTGTTGGGAATCTCTCTCAGGCAAAACTAACAGGTCAAGGAAATTCTTATCCTCTCTTGCTGACAACTTTATCTTCCAAAAGGTAGGGGAGAAAACAAGGGGAACTGCTACCTTGGATCTAATCCTTATAAACAGGGAGGAAATGGTTGAGGAGGTAAAAGTGGCTGGGACCCTAGGAGGTAGCGACCATGCTATTTTAGAATTTTGGATAACTAGAGGAGGAAGACCTGTGAAGACTCAGACATCAAGGTTAGATTTCAGAAAGGCAGATTTTAAGGGATTCAGAAAGAGAATTGGAGGGATCCAATGGCTGGATATCCTTAAAGACAAAAATGTCCAGGAAGGATGGGAAATCTTGAAAAATGAAATTCTCACAGCACAATTGTTAACAATTCCGAAAAGAGGGAAGAATAGGAAGCATTTAAGGAAACCAGGATGGATGAACACAGAACTTAAGCACATGCTAAAAAGGAAGAAAAAAATGTTTATAAAATGGAAAGAGGGAGGCATATCTAAAGAAGAATATAATGCTGTCTGCAGAACCTGCAGGGCACAAATCAGATTATCTAAAGCTGACAATGAATTGAGGCTTGCAAGAGATGTCAAAAGCAATAATAAAGGATTTTGGGGATATGTCAAAAGTAAAAGAAAAGTCAAAGATGCTATAGGATTTTTACAGGATGAAAATGATGAAATGGTAAGACAGGATGTTGAGAAGGCCGAACTTTTAAATTCCTATTTTGCATCTGTTTTCTCTCAGAAAGGAAATGTAACATCAACTGTTCTTCACTGTCCTATTAAGGGAATAGAAGAATCCAGGATATCTATAAACAGAAAGATAGTGAGGAAACACTTAGCTAACCTAAATGAATTCAAGTCTCCGGGTCCAGATGAATTACACCCCAGAGTACTGAAGGAGATAGCAGAAGAAATTTTTGAACCCCTCTCCATAATCTTTGACAATTCTTGGAGAACAGGAGAAGTGCCAGAAGACTGGAGAAGAGCAAATGTTGTTCCTATCTTCAAAAAGGGGAAGAAGGTGGACCCAGGCAACTATAGGCCGGTGAGTCTGACTTATATACCAGGAAAGATCTTTGAACAAATTATTAAACAACATGTATGTCAGTACCTGGATAAGAATGAAGTGATTAAACAGAGTCAGCATGGGTTTGTAACTAATAAGTCATGTCAGACTAACTTAATTTCCTTCTATGACGGAATCACTGATTGGGTGGATCAAGGAAATGCTGTAGATATAGTATATCTTGACTTCAGCAAAGCATTTGACAAAGTATCTCATACAATCCTTATTGAAAAAATGACTAAGTATGGAATGGACAAGGCAACGGTGGATTCATAACTGGCTTAGTGATCGGACCCAAAGAGTGGTCGTAAATGGCTGCACATCCAGTTGGAAGAATGTCTCAAGTGGGGTACCACAGGGCTCTGTCCTGGGCCCTGTATTGTTCAACATCTTTATCAATGATTTAGATGAAGGAATTGAGGGTAAACTGATTAAATTTGCTGATGACACAAAGCTAGGAGGGATAGCTAATACTAGATAAGAGAGAGAGAGGATTCAAAAAGATATAAACAAACTGGAGAAGTGGGCAGCAACTAACAGAATGGTTTTTAACAGGGAAAAATGCAAAGTACTACATCTGGGCAATAAAAATGAAAAAAGCATATACAGAATGGGAGGAATAGGGCTAAGCAACAGCACATGTGAAAAAGACTTGGGTATACTAATAGATAACAGACTGAATATGAGTCAACGGTGTGATGCAGCAGCAAAAAAGGCAAATGCAATTCTAGGATGTATTAACAGAAGCATACAGTCTAGATCACGTGAAGTCATTATTTCCCTCTACTCCTCTTTGGTCAGACCTCATCTGGAATATTGTGTCCAGTTTTGGGCACCACATTTTAAAAAAGACATCAACAAACTGGAGCAAGTTCAGAAAAGAGCGACCAGAATGGTGACCGGTCTGCAAACCCTGTCTTATGAGGAAAGGTTGCAGGATTTGGGAATGTTTAGTTTGCAAAAGAGAAGACTGAGAGGAGACTTAATAGCTGTCTACAAATATCTAAAGGGCTGTCACAATGTAGAAGGATCAACTTTATTCTCATTCGCACAAGGAAAGACTAGAAGCAATGGGATGAAACTGAATGGGAGGAGACAGATTAGATATTAGAAAAAACTTTTTGACAGTTAGAGTGATCAATGAGTGGAACAAGCTGCCACGAGAAGTGGTGAGTTCTCCTTCAATGGAAGTCTTCAAACAGAGGCTGGACAGACATCTGACTGGGATGATTTAGCGAATCCTGCTTTGAGCAGGGGGTTGGACCAGATGGCCCAGGAGGTCCCTTCCAACTCTACGATTCTATGATTCTATGGACGTCACAGGTCTCTGGGTTTCCTCCTTTGTGATACTTTCTAGGCCTTTATTGCAGCGGACTTCAGTTGTTGCTTGTTTGTGGGCATTTCTGCCTTAAGCATGTGAAATGCGGCTCGATTGGGTTGACATATGGTGATTGACTCTCCTGTTGCAGAACATTCCACTTCTTTGCCTTAAAACTCCTGAGCTGCTTTTTCAGTATGTCTGGGACATTGGATGGCGCTTCAGAGCAGAGATAGAAAATCAACCCGGTTGCATTTGATTGAATCTGAGCAGAAAGTACAGCCCTGTACACAACAGAATTTTTCCGGCTGCTTCAGTTTTGCCTTGAGGAATGGGCAAAAATCCCAGTGACAAGATGAAGAAAGTTCGTAGAGACTTATCCAAAGCGACTTGCAACTGTAGTTACTGCAAAAGGAGGCTCTACATAGTACTGACTTTAGAGGGGTGAATAGTCAAGCACACTGAAGTTTTCAGTTATTTTGTCTGTTGTTTGCTTCACAATAAAGGAAAACCAGATGTTCACAGTTTTAACATGTTCTTTACATGAACTGAGGCAAACGGTCACGCACGCAGGTGGCGGACGTGATTCGTGGACCCACTGTGCCTACGGGCCAGGTCTGCCTAGTAAGGGGCGTAGCCAAGCGGCTACCTGTTGTTCACTGGAGCTCCTGAAGGTGGAGACTAATAGGCTCAGAATAATAAGTTCTGGCTCCTCTACAGAACGGTTACTCACGCGGATTCAGGCTACGTTCAGACTGGGCTGATTTGTAGACTGGTTTTAGTAGACCGGATATAAATGGACCAGAATCCACCTTGCAGGTATACCCTGATACTAAATATCTCTCAGCTATTGGCTGTGTGGTATACTACTATGTGCACACACTGCCACTTGAAGAACAGGGGAGACACACACTTGATGAGCAGCCAGGAAGTCTGGCGTGCACAAGCAGGAGACATGCCAGGCGGCGGGCCAGGAGCGTTGAGTATGCCATAGTCCCTGCATGGGTGGCAATAGAGTTACACAAACCCTCAAAAAAAAAAAAAAAAAAAAAAAAAGTGAAATTCCAGGTTGTAGGTTAGCAAAACACGAAAAATGCCAGGGAGAGGTTGGTGAATTTGCAAGCCACTGTAGATGTATGTAAAACACAGTTCTAAATAGTAGATCGAGAAAAATTGAAGACATATACATACTTCTACTGGTGCAGCATCCTTTGCTGAAATGTTGGAGACCGAGCCAAAGATGAGCTGTGACTTGTCATTACTCTCCTCAAACTTCACCATCCTGGAAAACATGGAACCAGCCACTACTATACAGATTTACACAAGTTTGGTTTAATTCTTAACAGGTTTTAGCCTATACCTACATCTAAACTTTTTATTTCTTATTACAGAAGAGGGAAAAAAAAAAAGAAAAGTTTACTTTTTTTCTAAGTTTTCTTAGGGTATGTTACCCCTAGGGAATTTGGCTCCCGATATATTGTAGTATATTGCAATACTTAAGTACGGCAGTGTATTACGCCTGTCAGCAAATTAATGACAGGCATTCTGCTACTGAAAGACAACTGTTCTCTTAAGAAACATCCCTGCCATGAAGCGGTGTACTTGGTCTACAACAATCAGCCTTGTGGGCCAATAACCTTGATGCTGATTATTTAGTTGCAATTTCTTGGAGCACTTTTGGTAATAAATAACCACAGTATACCTAGTACAGCAGCGTAGTGCCCAGGGAGCAGTTTGTCCTAAGTGCTTTGCCCTTCAATGGTCAGACAGGTATAAATACAGAAAGGCTATGGTGTGCTCTTATGCACCGTTCTCTTTCCAGGTGTCTGCATCTTTAATTAATAAGTACAGTAGGTTTACACGAGCAATTAGTTACTGTTCTATAACACTGGTTTTGGAGACATACCTGAGCTGATGCTGGGACTCCACAAGGAAGCACAGGAACTTTTGCCCACACAAGTCTGTGGTGAGAAATACTTTAGTAGCCGGAGAGTTCTTTTCTCTGGTAATAACAGTAAGGATAACACATCATTAGATAACATTTCCTGGAGGTTGGGGAAGACATACAACCGTTCATCTAAGCCCCTTTACCTGGTGTTTGTAATGGTCTCTGTCCAGGGGTGGTCAATGCACAGTTCAGGGACAATGGGTTCTGTTTCTGCAGAGAATAAATCACTCGAAGTGCTGTTGGGGGAATTGGAAGTTCCTAATCTCTTTGGTGATGGCGTGTAACTGGAGAAATTAAACCGCTGAATACCAGAGAATGAGTGCACTCCTAAGGCAGGTGAATGGGAACGGCTGGAATAGCAGAAAAAATAACAATAGAAATAATATTTAAAGGGGATATGTCTGAAGTTCTTTGCTATATAATCTGAGCGCACCACGATGTAGGGTCAGAGATCCCAATTGCAGCAATGTGTCACTTACTAGGCTGTATTTTGCTGTTTCAATACAATCAGTGTTTTATCAGAAGGGGAATATCACTAGAGGACAAGATACCCTCATGCTTCCTAGTGCCACTGTGTCCCCACCACTGATTAGATGCTTTATAGCACTATACAATGTACGCAGAAAGCCGCTAATCAGTGGTGTAAAGATGTTACACACAGATCAGCATCTGAGATCTGCAGCAGAAAAATCTATCAAAACTGCTGCACTCTGAACTGAGTGATACATCGCAGGAATCAGGGTCTCTGTCCCTACCTCATGGTGCTGTCAGATTACATAGAAAAACCTGCTGACAGATACCCTATAAAAAGTTAGCATAGCACTCAGGTACATTCTAGAATTTTCTCTCCAGAAGCTATAAGGTAAACCAACACTACGATACAAAACATGTCCTACACTACAAACAGTCAACATCCCAAAAAGCTTAGGGTAAACGTAGTTACATCTATTCATAAATTATGCATGTAAAAAAAAAAATGGAGACATATCTTTATTATAGAAATTAGCTTCTTTCTCCTCCTGGATTGATCATTTATTCTCAAAATTCTCAATCTAGGGGTCAAGTTTGTCTTTAGTGAAAGCAGACTTTCCCAGTACAGAGATATCCAATGACAGTTGGTGCTTATAATGTTCTACATCTGTGTCTGCCTCTATAGCTCCACCCTCCTGCTCCCCCCCTTTATAGAGATTTTAAAAGCACTAACTGTTTATCTCAGTAATGGGAAAATCTGTCTTCTATGACTACAGATTTTACCCATGAATTTAGAGAGTGAAAGATCCAATCAAGGAGAAAAAAAGAAGCATCTTTCTCTGATGACGTATATTACAACATTGGTTATTTTAATTTGTACTATCGATTTATGAAATAAAACTTAAAATGACAGTCACAAAGTTATTCTGACTCCACTCGCTTTCATATCGTGAGGTGAGCAGAGCCAGTGAAGTCATGTCTACCTATACCTGCCGAGAGAGTAGAAAGCATGAAACCTGCAGATCACACACACACACGTACGTCCTGGCAGGTATAGGTAACCATCATTGGTCACACTCACCTCTTAATAAGGAAATGAACGGAGAGGAAATAACCTTTTAAAGGGAATTTGGGATGTCCCCAAAAACGATTAACCTGCAGATTTGGGGTGTGCTGGCAAGGCTTCAGTCACTGCCCAGTATAGTGGCCGATGGCTGTAAGCACACCCTAGCACAATGACTGACAGCCAGCTCTGCACTGATACACTGCATCTCCGGCATCTACATTACAGGTAAGGACTTCTGGTAGAGACGTCAGAGGTACTGCATCTTACTAGGGCACAGCGTCAAGAAACGCGCAATGACCGCTGAAGACTGGACTTGGCCGAAAGCACAGTCTTATAATGAAGAGGACAGAAAAGCTGCATGTGATGGGAGGAAAGAATAGGACTGGACAGCTAAAAACGAGCAGTGAACAATACTCTATTACAGGTTTTTTTCTTTTACATCTTCCGTTCACAACAATAAGTTGAATGCAAGTTGGACGTTAGTCCCTGACGAATTATCTGTACTGCTCTGCAATTCCTACTGTAAAGATCCCACTGACCAAGAGTAAAATCAAAGAACTTAGTGCATTTCTTGCAGCAAAGAATGCCGTAAGAGTAAAGGTATGAAGTCAGTGGAATTGTAACTGTAGAACTAGACAATAATACACTGCTCAAAAAATAATGGGATCAAACAATAATGTAACTCCAAGTCTATCACACTTCTGTGAAATAAACCTCTCCACTTATGAAGCAAGACCAATTGTGAATCAATTCCTACTGCTGTTGTGCAAATGGAACAGGCAACAGGTAGAAATGATAGGTAATTAGCAAGACAACCCCTATACAGGAGTGGTTCTGTGCAGGTGGTGACCACAGACCATTTCTCATCCTATTTGGCTGTTTTGGTCACTTTTGCATTTTGTCATTGCTCTCACCCCCAGAGGTACAGTAGCATAAGGTGATGTCTACAACCCACAAAAGTTGCTCAGATAGTGCAGCTCATATAGGATGGCACATCAATGCGAGCTATGACAAGAAGGGTAGTTATTTCTGTCAGCACAGTGACCAGAGCATTGAGCACATAACAGGACACAAGCCAGTACACCAGGACATGTGGAGGTGGATGTAGGAGGACAACCACCAAGCAGCAGGACCCACTACCTGCACTTTTGTGCAAGGAGGAACAGGAGGAGCAATGTCAGAGCCGTGGAAAATGACCTCCAGCAGGCCAATAACATCCATGTGTCTGTTCAAACTTTCAGAAACAGACTCCATGAGGGAAGTATGAGGGCCTGAAGTGCAGTCTAGAGGTACCCTGACTGCCATTAGGTACCGGTATGAGATCCTCAGACCCATTTGTGAGACCATATCCAGTTGCAGTGGGCCCTGGGTTCCTTGTGATGCATGACAATGCTAGGCCTCATGTGGATTAAGTGTGTCAACAGTTCCTGCATGATGTAGGCATTGATGCTATGGACTGTGTTGCCTGTTCCCCAGACTTGAACCTAATCGAGCACGTCTGGGACATCATGACTCGTTCCATCCACCAACGCCACATTGCACCACAGACTGCACAGGAAATGACTGATGTACAGAATAAAGATTTGCACCTGCAATACTTAATTCAGCGATATCTAGGATATGGTATTTTAGTGTTCCCTTCATTTTTTTGAGCATTCTATACACGGTAAAGTAAGTGAAGCAAAGTATCTGCACTAGTAGTAATGAAACAAACCATGATGTATGTATAGCAAACTTACAAGGCCATCTACAAGCTGTTCCTTCCATATATCTCAGAAGTACGTTCCCAATATCCTCCCACATGTAAGATCTGATCCTCCCAAAACTTTCTTCTCTCTTCTACACGCTCACGTTTCCCACCTTTTCGCACCCCAATCTATTGTTTCCGTCGCCATTACCCTGTAAGCTTCCAAGAAAGCCCCTTTCCCCCTTTGTACCAGCTTGTCATTGTTCATTTGTTCTTTGCAATTTATATATGTATTGTGTGTAAACCCCTTTTCACATGTACAGCACCGTGGGATCAGTGGTGGTGCCATAATAAATAATAATAACGAAGCAATCTTACACGGCACAACATAAATACAGAGGATATCTGGAGTAAATTAACCAGGAAATAGACAAGTTCATAGCATGAATCACCTGAGAGCAGCCATATTGGATATAGAGGGAGAATGGGAGCGAGAATGGATGCTAGGAGAAGACAAGGAGCGACTCTGGCTGTGGAGGGAAGAATAGTTCTGGAAAGGAGAGGCTGCTGGGGAATCTCCTTTGGACACGCTGCGCAGATGAGCTGTGAGTGAGCTATTCATCAGCCCATGCTGCGGGGTACCCAACTGATCAGTGTATTTCAAGACCGCATTCTGTTCCTAAAGGTGAAGAACACACAGTAAAGGAGAAATTAAAATAATATACAAATAAGTTAAAAGGTGTTGTCTGATCTAAAACGATAAGTCTCCAGTCACTGTGTGACAGAAATACTAATGGATTGAAAAAAGTGAAACAAAATATGGGAGTGCAACTTCTTTATTCGCACCTACTTACACTGTTCAGGTCAAAATCATTTAAAGATTTTCAATGAAGTGCAAAGCTTACTAACAGGAAATCATCAATATACAAGTGCTTCCCACAAAATTACAATATCATCAGAAAAGTAATTTATTTCAGTTCTTCAATGCAAAAAGTGACACTCGTATATTATATAGTCATTACAGAGTGATCTATTTCATGTGTTTATTTCTGGTAATGTTGATGATTATGGCTTACAGCCAATGAAAACCCAAGTCATTATGTCAGTACATTAGAATAGTTTATAACACCATAAAACCTATTGTTTCCATTCATTCATTGTACATGTCTTACCTCCGTTTTCACCTTCCTTAGAGCCCATACAGTATGTGAGCCCTGCACAGTATCATATGTCATCACTATGGAAGGGACAGCACTGGTGAAAACTATTTGCATACTGTGATCGGAGACATATTGGACTCTGCTGCCGAATAAACCTACAATCAAAGATAAATACACATTGCCATAATGACTCCAGCATAGAAACGTGAGCATGTAATTGTTGAAAACTGTAACTCACCTCCAGATTTGCAAACTATTGGAGTAATTTCATCTAAAGGATGCAACATGCTGAACATAGTTGGTAAAGGCTCCCTAAAATTAAAAAAAAATATATATATACACATCGTAATTTATATTTTATTCTGTCAGATGCCTCTGAAAAAGAAGAAGAGGAAACCCAGGAAGTAGGGGAGGAGGACCAGTATAATTTTCATTTTGTTGCTTTTGTGTTTTTCTTTCCCTACTTTCCAAGAAACATAACTTTTCTTATTTTGCGTTAACAGCGCAGTATGAGGCCTTGCTTATCTTGGCACGAGTTGTAGTTTTGAAGACAATTTTCAGTTTATCATATAACATACTGAAATAACATGGCATAGGTAGTGAGGAAAAAAAAAGTTTGAATTTTGCTATTAGGTCATCTAAGGTGTAATGTTTCTTCTTTTGGAGAGTTAAATGTCTGCCATACCAGTGTAAGGAAAATTAATTAAGCAAATTACCGTATTTTTCGGATAAGACGCTCCGGAGTATAAGACGCACCCCAAATTTTGAGAAAAATAGGAAAAAAAAAATGTTTTAAATAAAATGATGGTGCTTTGTATAATCCATGCATCTTATTGCTTACTGGGGGGTGGTGGCTGCGGTGAAGCGGGGTCCCAGGGTCGCTGCTGGAGGAGGCATGAGCAGGGTAATGCTGCAGGCTGGGATGAGGGGGTGTTTGGATTCGGCGGTGCACTGCTGCGGGGGTGTCCGGCGCTGCTGCGGGGGCTCTGCCGACATTTTGTGAAAGGCCAGAACCCCTGCAGTTCCATGGTTTCCTATGCGGTGGACTCCGGAAAAATGGCCACCGGGGGCAGCGCATGCACAGATGGAGATCTCGGCACCAAGATCTTGGGAGATGAGACCTGATATCAGCAGCACCGGACACCCCAGCCTGTGGCCTGCAGCAACGGTATATCCGCATTATAAGACACCCCCATTTTACCCCAAAACTCGGGGGGGGGGGGGGGGAGTGCGTCTTATAATCCTAAAAGTATGGTACCTCTTCACAGAGGACGACTAGAACTCTAGTGTCACTTATTGGATCTAACAATCCGAAAAGTCACCTTAGACCCTTTACCGAGCCTTACCAGATGACTTCGGATAACAGACAAACCAGATTATAAATTTGCAGACAGTGTTTCAGGTTGCTGCACCTGGTCAGTGCCATGTCTGCAAATTGAGATTCTGGTGGGATTAAAGCCACACGTCATTTGGCAAGGCTCATTAACCCCTTAACGGCCAAGCCATTTTGTAGGTTAATGACCAGGCCTTAATTTTGAAATCAGTGAAAAATGAGGATGAATGAACTCATGGAGATAAACATCCAACACTGCGGCGACACCACCACATGTTTCTCAACGCAGTGATTCTAGAGCAATGCCCCCATCCCTTATGGGAAATATGCAAAAACATGCAAAACACAAGCCGCAGAGACACCATCACATGTTTCTCAACGCAGTGATTCTAGAGCAATGCCCCCATCCCTTATGGGAAATATGCAAAAACATGCAAAACACAAGCCGCAGAGACACCATCACATGTTTCTCAGCGCAAGCAATGACTATCCAGGTCTTTCCCCGGGAAGGAACAACCACAGAAAGGGCAGTCTCCAATGAAGGAACCCACCTATGCCAAAACATGGTATCCATCTACAGACAGCTGTTTTGGGGTATTGCCCCTCATCAGTGTGGAGTAGTAAACTGGATAGTAGGAGCAATGCCTAGTAAAAGACTGTGAAAAATGAGGATGAATGAACTCATGGAGATCAACATCCAACACTGCGGAGACACCATCACATGTTTCTCAAAGCAGTGATTCTAGAGCAATGCCCACATCCCTTATGGGAAATATGCAAAACCATGCAAAACACAAGCCGTGGGAGACACCATCACATGTTTCTCAACGCAAGCAATGACTAGCCAGGTATTTCCCCGGAAAGGAACAACCATAGGAAGGGCAGTCTCCAATGAATTAATTTTGAAATCAGACCACTGTCACTTTATGTGCTTATAACTCTGGAACGCTTCAAGGGATCCCGCTGATTCTGACATTGTTGTTTTTTCGTGACATATTGTACTTCATGTTAGTGGTAAAATCTCTTCGATATAACTTGCGTTTATTTATGAAAAAAACGGAAATATGGCGCAAATTTTTAAAATTTTACAATTTTCAAACTTTAAATTTTTTATGCCCTTAAATCAGAGATATGTCACAAAAAATAGTTAATAAATAACATTTCCCACATGTCTACTTTACATCAGCACAATTTTGGAACCAAAATTTTTTGTTAGGAAGTTATAAGGGTTAAAAGTTGACCAGCGATTTCTCATTTTTACAACAAAATTTACAAAACCATTTTTTTTTAGGGAATTGAGAGTGGACGCCACGTCGCATTTGGAGAGGCCCTGATGTACCTAAACAGCGGAAACCCCCACAAGTGACCCCATTTTGGAAACTAGACCACCCCCAAGGAACTTATCTAAATGTGTGGTGGGCACTTTGAACCCCCCCTTCCCCAAGGGCTTCACAGAAGGTTATAACGTAGAGCCGTAAAATTAAAAAAGAATTTTTTACACAAAAATGATCTTTTCATCCCCAATTTTTATTTTCCCAAGGGTAACGGGACCCCGAAAGTTATTGTGCAATTTGTCCTGAGTACTCTGATACCCTACATGTGGGGGTAAATCACTATTAGGGCGCATGGCAGAGCTCGGAAAGGAGCCAGCACCATTTGACTTTTTTGGCTGGAATTGAGATCAGACACCATGTCACGTTTGGAGCGACCCTGATGTGCCTAAACAGGGGAAACCCCCTACAAGTGACCTCATTTTGGAAACTAGACACCCCCCCCAAGGAACTTATCTAGATGTGTGGTGAGCAATTTGAACCCCCAAGTGATTCACAGAAGTTTATAAAGCAGAGCCATGAAAATAAAATAATCATTTTTTTCCACAAAAATGATCTTTTTGCCCATAAATTTTTATTTTCACAAGGGTAACAGGAGAAATAGGACCCCAAAAGTTGTTGTGCAATTTGTTCTAAGTACGCTGATACCACATATGTGGGGTGGAACCACTGTTTGGGCGCATGACAGAGCTCAGAAGAGAAGGAGCGCCGTTTTGGAGTGCAGACTTCGATGGAATGGTCTGCAGGCGTCATGTTGCGTTTGCAGAGCCCATGATTTGCAGACCCCTGATTTGCAAACCCCCCACAAGTGACCCCATTTTGGAAACTAGACCCCCCAGGGAGCTTATCTAGATGTGTGGTGAGCACTTTGAACCCCCAAGTGCTTCACAGAAGTTTATATCGTAGAGCCGTGAAAATAAAAAAAATCATTTTGGAAGTGCATTGAGCAGCAAGGTGGTGTGCTGGTAAAAGGGGAAAAAAAAAAAAAAAAAACTCTTTTAAATCTTCTTCCTGAGCGAGTGTGAACGAGCTGAGTGTGACCTGAGCGTAAGTGCGAACTGTGGTAAGTGTGTGACTTGAAATTCAGTGAAGAGGTATTTGGAAAACCTTTAACAAATACCTGTGTGAGTTGCTGAATTGTAAGTTGCTGAGTGCTTTCTACCTGTTCAATTTTTGCGGGGCTTTGGGGGCTTGTTTAACCTATATTTTCTCTCTTCAGGGTTAATCTCTTATTTTACTATCTGTGTTTTTAAGGGTAAACTATATTGCATTTAAATCTTGAGGTGTAACTATATTCACAAGGGGTTAATTAAGGGTGGGAGTTCATATAGTAATTAAGGGTTTATAAGGGGCAGCTGGTTGGGGCTCAACTCCTTTTGGAAGTGCATTGAGCAGCAAGGTGGTGTGCTGGTAAAAGGGGGAAAAAAAAACAAAACTCTTAAATCTCCTTCCTGAGCGAGTGTGAACGAGCTGAGTGTGACCTGAGCGTAAGTGCGAACTGTGGTAAGTGTGTGACTTGAAATTCAGTGACTTTAGATTCAGGGAGTTTCCAAGAGAGGTCTTACTGAATTACTGTTATATTAATTCTTTATTTTATTTTTTTTTTAATTTATTTTTGCTTATCTTATTGTCTGGTGCAATCCCCATTAGGATGTGCTCCACTATTGCCAATGCCATCCAGTGCACGTCTTGCCGCATGTATGAAATCCTTGAACAGCCGGTCGAGGGTGCATACTGCTGTGCAAGATGTGAGCACGTTGTGCATTTGGAAGCCCAGATACAGGATCTAAATGTGCAGCTGGCAACACTGAGATCCATAGACAATATGGAAAGGAGTCTTCTGCTCACTGAGCAGACGCTCAATGGGATAGATGAGGGGTGGGATGCTAGGTTGGAGCTGCAGGAAAATGAAGCAGCTAGCTGGGTGACAGTTAGAAGGCGGGGTAGAGGGAAGAGCACCAGGGAGGCTAGTCCTGATCTGGCACACCCCAATAAGTTTGCTAAGTTGGCAGATGAGGGGAGTGTTAGTGCAGGAGTAGCACTGCTGCAGCAAGGCATGTCCTCTGAAAGCCGGAGGAGTGTCTGCTCCAGTAAGGGGGGAAATAGGAGAGCAGGGCAGGCCAGACAGGTTCTGGTAGTGGGAGACTCAATTACTAGGGGAACAGATAGGGCAATCTGTCACAAAGACAGGGATCGTCGAACGGTGTGCTGCCTACCTGGCGCTCGAGTCCGACACATCGCTGATCGGGTTGACAGATTACTGGGAGGGGCTGGAGAGGATCCAGCGGTCATGGTGCACATTGGCACAAATGACAAAGTTAGAGGTAGGTGGAAGGTCCTTAAAGATGATTTCAGGGAATTAGGCTGTAAGCTTAAAGCAAGGACCTCCAAGGTGGTATTTTCGGAAATACTTCCTGTACCACGTGCCACACCAGAGAGGCAACGGGAGATTAGGGAGGTTAATAAGTGGCTCAGGAATTGGTGTAGGAAGGAGGGGTTTGGGTTCCTGCAGAACTGGGCCGACTTCTCAGTTGGCTACAGGTTCTACGCTAGGGACGGGCTGCACCTCAATGGGGAGGGTGCCGCTGTGCTGGGGGAGAAAATGGCTAGAAGGTTGGAGGAGTGTTTAAACTAGGGACGGGGGGGGGGAGGGTATTCCTTTTATAGGAGGGGAAGACAGTGCAGATAGAGACCTGGGCACAAATAATGACATTGGGGGTGGAGGTGGCATGGGGGGTGGGGTTAGAACAGTTAATAATTTAAGAAAGAATAGAGGTACAGAGAGATACATAAAGTGCATGTATACTAATGCCAGAAGTCTCGCCAACAAAATGGAGGAATTGGAGTTAATGTTGTTGGAACATAATTATGACATGGTGGGGATATCTGAGACATGGCTGGACGAGAGCCATGACTGGGCTGTTAATTTACAGGGCTATAGTCTGTTCAGAAATGACCGAACAAATAAGCGAGGGGGAGGCGTGTGTTTATATGTAAAATCATCCTTAAAACCCATCCTTCGTGATAATATATATGAATCTAATGAAAATGTAGAGTCCCTGTGGGTAGAGATAAGGGGAGGGGGGAAAAATAATAAATTACTGATAGGGGTTTGTTATAAATCTCCAAAAATAATGGAAGCTACAGAGAATATCCTCATAAAGCAAATAGATGAAGCAGCGACTCAAGGAGAAGTCATTATTATGGGGGACTTCAACTACCCTGAAATACATTGGGGAACCGAAACCTGCAGTTCCAGCAAGGGTAATAGGTTTCTGACAACGATGAGAGACAATTACCTTTCACAACTGGTTCAGGACCCAACAAGAGGGGGGGCACTGCTAGACCTAATATTAACCAACAGGCCAGACCGCATATCAAATGTAAGGGTTGAGGGTCACTTGGGTAATAGTGATCACAAATTAATAAGTTTTCATGTATCCTTTAATAAGATGTGTAGTAGAGGGGTTACAAGGACACTAAACTTCAGGAAGGCAAATTTCCACCGGATGAAAGATGATCTTGGTGCAATTAACTGGGACGATATCCTGAGACATAAAAACACACAAAGAAAATGGGAGACATTTATTAGCATCCTGAATAGGAGCTGTGCACAGTATATACTGTATGGGAATAAACATGCGAGAAATAGGAGGAAACCACTATGGCTAAATAGAGCTGTAAGGGGCGCAATAAGGGACAAAAATAAAGCATTTAGAGAATTAAAGCAAGTAGGTAGTGATGAGGCATTAACTAAATACAGAAGATTAAATAAATTCTGTAAAAAGCAAATCAAGACAGCAAAGATTGAGACAGAGAGACTCATTGCCAGAGAAAGTAAAAATAATCCCAAAATATTCTTTAACTACATAAATAGTAAGAAGCTAAAAAATGATAGTGTTGGTCCCCTTAAAAATAGTCTGGGTGAAATGGTGGATGAGGATGAGGAAAAAGCCAACATGCTAAATAACTTTTTTTCAACAGTATTTACACTAGAAAATCCCATGACGGATAACATGATCAGGGATAAAAATTCTCCATTAAATGTCACCTGCTTAACCCAGCAGGAAGTACGGCGGCGTCTACAAATCACTAAAATTGACAAATCCCCGGGCCCGGATGGGATACACCCCCGAGTACTGCAGGAATTAAGCACAGTCATAGATAGACCACTATTTTTAATCTTTAAAGATTCCATAATAACAGGGTCTGTACCACAGGACTGGCGTATAGCAAATGTGGTGCCAATATTCAAAAAGGGGACAAAAACTGAACTTGGAAATTATAGGCCAGTAAGTTTAACCTCAACTGTGGGTAAAATCCTGGAGGGTTTTCTAAGAGATACTATACTGGAGTATCTGGAGAAGAATAACCTTATGACCCAATATCAACATGGGTTTACAAGAGACCGTTCCTGTCAGACTAATCTGATAAGCTTTTATGAAGAGGTAAGTTCCGGACTGGACCAAGGGAATGCAGTGGACGTGGTGTACATGGACTTTTCAAAAGCTTTTGATAAGGTGCCACACAAAAGGTTGATACATAAAATGAGAACAATGGGGATAGGGGAAAATATGTGTAGGTGGGTTAAGAGCTGGCTCAGGGATAGGAAACAAAGGGTGGTTATTAATGGAGCACACTCGGACTGGGTCACGGTTAGCAGTGGGGTACCACAGGGGTCAGTTTTGGGCCCGCTTCTTTTTAACATATTTATTAATGACCTTGTAAGGGGCATAGAGAGTAGAATTTCAATATTTGCAGATGACACTAAACTCTGCAGGGTAATTAATACAGAGGAGGACAATTTTATATTACAGGAGGATTTATGTAAACTAGAAGCTTGGGCTGATAAATGGCAAATGAGCTTTAATGGGGATAAATGTAAGGTCATGCACGTGGGTAGAATGAACAAGTTGTAAAATTATGTGCTTAATTGTAAAACACTGGGCAAAACAGTCACTGAAAAAGACCTGGGTGTATGGGTGGACGACAAACTCACATTTAGTGGCCAGAGTCAAGCAGCTGCTGCAAAGGCAAATAAAATAATGGGATGCATTAAAAGAGGCATAGATGCTCATGAGGAGAACATAATTTTACCTCTATATAAGTCACTAGTGCGACCACACTTAGAATACTGTGTACAGTTCTGGTCTCCGGTGTATAAGAAAGACATAACTGAACTGGAGCGGGTGCAGAGAAGAGCGACCAAGGTTATTAGGGAACTAGGGGGTCTGCAATACCAAGACAGGTTATTACACTTGGGGTTATTTAGTTTGGAGAATCGAAGGCTTAGGGTTGATCTTATTACAATGTATAAATATATGCGGGGACAATACAAAGACCTTTCTAATGATCTTTTTACTCTTAGACCTGTGACGGGGACAAGGGGGCATCCTCTACGTCTGGAGGAAAGAAGGTTTAAGCATACTCACAGACGCGGATTCTTTACTGTAAGAGCAGTGAGACTATGGAACTCTCTTCCATATGATGTTGTAATGAGTGATTCACTACTAAAATTTAAGAAGGGACTGGATGCCTTTCTTGAAAAGTATATTATTACAGGGTATATACACTAGTCTCCTTAATATTGCGTTGATCCAGGGAGCTAGTCTGATTGCCGTATGTGGAGTCGGGAAGGAATTTTTTTCCCCAATGTGAAGCCTACTGTTGCCACATGGGGTTTTTTTGCCTTCCTCTGGATCAACATGTTAGGGCAAGTTAGGATAGGATATGGGTTGAACTAGATGGACTTAAAGTCTCCCTTCAACCTTAATAACTATGTTACTATGTTACTATGTTTTCCACAAAAATGATCTTTTTGCCCCCAAATTTTTATTTTCACAAGAGTAACAGGAGAAATTAGACCCCAAAAGTTGTTGTACAATTTGTTCGGCGTACGCTGATACCCCATATGTGGGGGTAAACCACTGTGATCGCCTTACTGCGATCCTTGGGTGGCAGAATGCACAAATCCACAAAAGATGAATAATTGGTTTTATTTTTTATGCCGTTCCTCGTGTGGTATTAGTGATTAGGCGACTTTATTCCTCGGGTCGGTGCGATTACAGCGATACCAGATTAATATCCTTTTTCGTGTTTAGCTTCTGTCACACACCTGCATCGCCGTATTTTGAGAGCTATAATTTTTCCGTATTCCGGACGACAGAGTCATGTGCGGGCTTATTTTTTGCGTGCCGAGCTGACAATTTTAATGATACCATGTTGGTGCAGATACGAACATTTGATCACCAGTCATTGCATTTTAATGCAATGTCGCGGCGACAAAAAAAACGTAATTCTGGCGTTTTGACTTTCTAGCCACGCCATTTTTTTTTATTGATAGATTGGGCGATTCTGAATGCATCGATATCAAATAAGTATGTTTAATTTTACTTTTGTTTTATTTTCAATGGGGCGAAAGGGGGATGATTTGAAAAATATAATATAATAAATATATATATCTCTCTTGAGAAAGGTCCACAACTCCCAGGACCGAAACGTCGCTGTATGGGCAACTAGCCAGATGGGCTGATAAATAGCACTTTGACTGGATTTCTTTTGGCGTGCTGCTTTCACCTTGAGGCCTATTCTTGAGGTTTGGTATATGCCTGGAAGGCTTGCACCCGCAGTGTCTGTTCGATTTTTGTGCTGCTTTTTCCCTTTTTACACACACACACATACATATATAAAACTTTTTTTCTTTTGGCATGCTTCAATAGTCACCATAGGAGACTAGAAGCTGCCATAGCCCGATCGGCTCTGCTGCATAGAGGCGATGGTCAGATCGCCTCTATGTAGTAGAATTGATGACTTGCTATGAGCGCCGACCACTGGGTGACGCTCACAGCAAACCAACACTGACAACCACAGAGGTCAGAAGGAGACCTCCAGTTGTCATGTCAACACACCGGTGAACCGCGATCACGTGACGTGGGTCACCGGCGAGCGTATTTCCGGTGCGACTGCCCGAAGCGGCATTTAACTAATTAATAGCCGACATATCCCGGGAAAGATGTGGGCTCCGGCGGTGAGGGAGTCCGAAATCGGCGTACTATTACGCCCGAAATCGGAAAGGGGTTAATCAGTATAATGACGCCACCCTGACACTGCGATTGTTTACTTAGCAAAATCCTGCTAGTAGGTTCACTTTAGCATTATTCTTAAGGTCAGTATGACTAAGGCTGGGTTCACACGTAGCGGAACTCTCGTGGAAATTACGTCGAGAGTTCCGGAATTCCATTCTGAGGGAAAATCGCATTTTAAATTCCCGCGATTTTCCCGCAGAAAAACTAGCATTTTGCAAGCGTAATAAGCTTGCAAAATGCTAGCGTTTTCCAAGCGATCTGTGGCATCGCTTGGAGACTGATTGACAGGTTGGTCACACTCGTCAAAGTGTTTGACAAGTGTGACCAACTTTTTACTACTGAGGCCGCCTATGCAGCATCAGTAGTAAAAGATAAAATGTAAAAAATAAAAAAAAAATATAAAATAAAAATGGTGCTATTCTTACCTTACGACGTCCCGCGCAGCCTTCCCGCCTCTCTCCACGCTCCCGTTCCCAGTAATCCTTTGCGAAAATGCCCGCGATGACGTCCGTTCTCGCGGGATCGCGACGTCGCGCGGTCATTCGCGATTACGTGGCGCGAATGACCGCGAGACTTCGCGATCCCGCGAGAACGGACGTCATCGCGGGCATTTTCGCAAAGGCTTACTGGGAACGGGAGCGTGGAGAGAGGCGGGAAGGCTGCGCGGGACGTCGGAAGGTGAGAACAAAATTTTTTATTTTAAATTCTATTTTTTACAGGGATATGGTACCCAAAGCCCGGAGGACAGTCTCCTCTCCGCTGGACCGTGGGTACCATCCACAATTGTTCTGCTTACTTTTTGCATGGTGTGCACAGCCACATGCGGAAAGTAAGCAGAACAATGCATTCCTATGGGTGCGGGATCACCACGATTCCGCAAAATTAATGAGCATGCTGCGTTTATCGCGAAGTGATTCCGCCGCGGTAAAAACTGCAGCATTAGCACAGCATTGCGGAATCCATGGGATGCTTATTTTTCACGGCAAAATCGCGCGATTAAAACCGCCGCGGAAACGCGAAAAAAATGCCACAAGAGAACTCAGCCTAAAGGTGATAAAGGAGCTTTCATATGGGGCACGACAGGGTAGTTTAGGAGTTTGGAGTTATAGTTCTGCCCTACACATTTTTTTTTCTCTTATGCATTGCCTCCATGAACAGGTGTTTCAAGATAATGGGGAAATCCTTCCATTTTGTATTTGCACTGGTTGTGTCATGGGCACATTATATGTTATACCTATGTATATTTGAAACCATGTATGTTATATGTATTGTCTGCTTTTAAAGGGAATCTGTCACCCTTTTTATTTTTTTTTTGACTATCAGTTGCCGGCATTGACATCAGGGGCTAATCTACAGCATTCTGTAATGCTGTACATAGGCCCTGATGTAACCTGAAAGATAAGAAAAACACGTTAGATTATACTCACCCGGGGGGGCGGTCCGGTCTGATGGGTGTCGCGGTCCGGTCCGGCACCTCCCATCTTCATACGATGCCATCCTCCTCTTGCCTTCCTGTAGTGGCTCCAGCGCAGTCGCACTGCTCTGCCCTGTTGAGGGATGAGCAGAATACTGCAATGCGCAGGTGCCAGACCTCTCCCGACACCTGCGCACTGCAGGAATCTGCTCTGCCCTCAACAGGGCAGAGCAGTGCGCCTGCGCCGGAGCCACTACAGGAAGGGAAGAAGACGTCACAGTTAGAAGATGGGAGGTGCCGGACCGCGACCCTCTCTGGTGAGTATAATCTAACATGTTTTTATCATCTTTCAGGTTACAATGAGGGCTTATCTACAGCATTACAGAATAGTCAAAAAGGGTGACAGATTCCCTTTAAGTAATCTGATACCCAATTGGGGGTTTTATTAGTTTGATTAAAGGTTATGTTTTAAGGTACTCTTTGCTGTAAACACACTCCTCGGCAGCAGACTTATACCTCGACTGCAACTATCAGGCCTCCTCAGTTTAATGAGAAAGCAGTGGGAGAAGCAAAAGCAATAAAAGCATGAAAGGAAAAAACTCCAATTACACCCAGAGATTGCTCGGTCTGGCGTGAAAGCGTGGGTGTTGTGTATCAATAAAAGACTATTAGGCTATGTGCACACATTGAGTATTTGCTTGCAGAAATTTCTGCAAGGTCTATGCATCCCTTGGCAGCAAAAACGCTGCTGCAAAAATGTATGTTTTGCCACAATTTTTGCATGCGCTTTTTGTACAGACAAGAAGGCTTTTTTTTCCAAATAAAGATATTTAAAAAAAAAAAAAAGTTTTGTGATGTAATTTCTTGGTTCAACACCACCTTTCATTCTGATGTAGTGTTGCACCAGGGTAATGGGATTAGGGCTTGGTGTCACCAGCTGTCATTGACACCAAGCCCTAGGTTTAGTAATGAAAAGGTGTTCTCACGCAGCGGTGGTGCCATGAGTGATCGCACAGGAGATGATCAGCTGATGAACTCCGGTGAACTCTCACAGCAGCTTAGTGATACACTTACAGAAGGCCGATGTGACTGTTCTACATGGGAGATTGCCGTGGGGCACTCGAGATTACGTGGAATATGGCGGACAGGCAAGTATATGGTGGTTTATTTTAAATTTTTTCTAGGAGAAGAGGGCATCGGGGATTTGGCGTTAGGTGAGTATAATGCGTTTTTCATTTATATTTGAAAATGTATGTAAATTTTTTTTTTTTTTTAATAAAGTGTGAGCACATGCGCTGGCTGACAAGAGACTACTCTTTTTACCACAGGTCATAGTATCTCTGCAGGTCACACTGACATTTGACAGAGTGACCCCATTGCGCTCTGACGGAGGTAGTGATCTTACCGGCGGTAAAGTTACTGCCTATCAGAACCACTGCGGCGGTGTTTCCCACGCTGTGACATAGATGACAGCGTGGGAAACACTTTGGGAAGCCCATAAAAAAGCAAATAAAAAAACAGCAAATAAGCTAACATTTTTATACCTGCTTTTTTGCTGAGTATTTGACTGACTCAATTTAAGTCAATGTGTGGGAAAACGCTTGAAACCCGAAGAATTGACATGCTGCAGAAAAAAAAAAATGCACTGCAAATACTCAAAGGAAATTTACAGATCATGTGCACAACACTTCAGAATTGTCACTGAATTAGCTTGCAATAAGGATTCCATAGAATTTTTAGCCCATTTTCGCACAGAAAAAACGTCACAAAAACACATAAAAAACGCATAATGCACACACAGCCTTAGAATCTTACAGTGAGTACCAAAAATCTTCATTTCTTGGTCTCTTCATTGGAGGACACAGAAACCATGGGCTGTCCCAATTTTCTCCCTACGGTGGAAATGAAAGCTAAATATATTGTATATATATGTATATATGTATATATATATATATATATATATATCCCTCATAGGAAACTTAACTGCCCACAGACTTATTCCAAGATGGTCACTCATTTTATTGAACGGGTCTCTAAGCATTATAATTGCACATAACGCTAGTCTTTATATTAGTACTGCAGTTGGTCCCTCACAAGGCTGCCACAAGGCCATTCATTAATAACTTCTTATAGCGTGAGTTTATCAGTGCAAAAGAATATCTCACACCATTACACCTTACTCATTATTAAACAGAGTCTGCCTCAAATCTACTGATCGGTCATATACAAATGAATCCCGCCCATCTACCTAGCTATGATTGCCTACATCTATGAGATGACTGTTCTGTGTATAACATTTCCTCATACCAGTTGCAACATGGGCGTCCTGTCCAAAAGTTGTATACATGGCCTTGCAGCGGTCTGTCAGGGAACAAGTGCAATACTAGACTAGCGGTATGTGCAATTATATTGCCTAGAGACCTGTGCAATAAAATGAGTGACAATATAGGAATAAGTCTGTGAGCAGATAAGTTTCCTATGAGAGGTATGTAGTGGACTATTGGATTAAGTTCTCGACAAATTGTCAGTGTGATGACTGATAGCTGCTAGAATAAAAAATAAGGCCAGGTCTGTTAAACTGATATACTTTTACAATTTTTTTAGATACAATGTTTCCTTGTACATTGCTTACTTAGGACTATCCGCCATTAGTGGCTTTTAAGTCTATCAGCTGTATGATTGGTACAGAGTCTCTTGTTTGCCTTTTTGTGGCTAACTCTGCCTGGTTCGGTGAACATAATCATGTGTATGAATACCTTATTTTAGGGTTTTCTTGGTTTAGTCTCGTTTCAGTAAATATAGGTTAACAATAAAATAAGTCTCCTGATGAGTCGTCTTTGGAGAGGACAACGAAATGCATAGAGACTAGGGGCTTTCATAGTCAGGGTGTTATTGTCGCCTCACCCTATATACTGAGAAGTGGGGCATATGTTTTTTTGTTAGTCAGTTTCTGACTAACCATCAGGGGGTGAACTGTGTGTATAATGTCCGTATTATATTTAGGTTTTTTGAATAAAGGTTAACTGAAGAGGCCTGACGCCTGCAGGTGAAGTATAATCTGCAGGGGGAGAACACAATTTTCCTTTGTTAGGCTGTATTATTTGGGTCAGCCTCCAAATGGCTGTAAACTAACCCACTGTTTCTGTGTACCCCAATAAAGGAACCAAGAAATGATTTTTGTGTTCCTATCTTCTGAAACCCACCACTTGTTCCTCTCTCAGCTGATGGTGATGTGTGAGGCATGTATGTGTTTCAGAGTAGTCTACTCTTTAGCAATATCATTTTAAGGTCCATTTGACGTGATTTTTGCTTTCTAAATAAATAAGCTCTCATACAGCCATGGCAAAAGAAAAAAGCATTTTGGAGGCAAGGACAGGATGTACCTTGAAGGACTTTGAGGCATCTCATGTGAGTAGCTGTTTCGCTCAAACAACAAGCCATATTTTGTGGGCCAAACATTGGCGACCTAAGAAATGTAAAAAAAAAAAAAAAGTTACAAAAGAAAAAACTGTACACAGCTAAACATTTGAAAAGTGTTATTGGTCTGGGAAGAACTGCAAAACAGCGCACTCATGACAACCTTGTCACACTGGACCTGTTCTCACAGAATCAATCTTATTGTATTCACTTGGTGAGATTTTTTAAAATCATATTCCAGACCCCTAAGGCGGGGTTCACACGTAGCGGAACTCTCGCGGAAATTACCGCGAGAATTCCGGAATTCCATTCCACGGGGGAAAAAAAAAAAAAAAAAAAAAAAAAAAAAAAAAAAAAAAAAAAAAAAATCGCATTTTGAATTCCCGCGATTTTCCCGTGGAAAAACTAGCATTTTGCAAGCGTAATTAGCTTGCAGAATTGCTAGCGTTTTCCAAGCGATCTGTAGCATTGCTTGGAGAACTGATTGACAGGTTGGTCACACTCGTCAAAACAGTGTTTGACGAGTGTGACCAACTTTTTACTATTGAGGCCACCTATGCGGCATCAATAGTTAAAGATAGAATGTAAAAAATAAAAAAAATATTGTTATTCTCACCTTCCAACGTCCCACGCAGCCTTCCCGCCTCTCTCCACGCTCCCGGTCCCAGTAATCCTTTGTGACAATTACCGCGGGATCGCGAAGTCTCGCAGTCATTCGCGCGACGTCATCACGAATGACCGCGAGAACGGAAGTCATCGCTCGCAAAGGCTTACTGGGACCGGGAGCGTGGAGAGAAGCGGGAAGGCTGCGCGGGACGTCGGAAGGTAAGAATAACAATATTTTTTATTTTAAATTCTATTTTTTACAGGGATATGGTACCCAAAGCCCGGAGGACAGTCTCCTCTCCTCCGGACCGTGGGTAACATCCGCAAATGTTCTGCTTACTTATCGCATGGTGTGCACAGCCACATGTGGAAAGTAAGCAGAACAATGCATTCCTATGGGTGCGGGATCGCCGCTATTCCGCGAAATTAATGAGCATGCTGCGTTTTTTTACTGCGAAGCGATTCCGCCGCGGTAAAAACCGCAGCATTAGCACAGCATTGCGGAATCCCATAGGAATGCATGGGATGCTTATTTTTCGCGTTCTCGCTGCAAAATTGCGCGGTTAAAAACGCCGCGGAAACGCGTAAAAAAACGCCACGTGTGAACTCAGCCTAACAATGATGGCACGCTTACCGCAATAAAGATATTGCGGTTAGATCCTATATCACTGGGTCATAGTGCCCAAAGAAAAAGTGGAAGCAGATGCAATTTCACTAAAATATAGTAAACCTATACTCAGAATTAGTTATTCCAAAATCCATAACAAGGAATTTTTATCATAGAGAGTGACAAGTTCCACATCATTCCAGAAAACACATAGGATACAACAATGGATATGACAATCCAATGAGTGGACTCCTTTCAAGGTTTATCTATACACGAATGTAGTAAAAACATTTTTAGTAGATATAAAGTGTCATGTGCAACATAAACAGATATGGTGCAGCTTTAATAAACTTTAAAGTGCCAATGCAACGAGAGAGTTTAGATAGTCATAAGGAGACAATAAGAATGATGGTCCGATGTAATAAAAATGGCATTCAGACTGTATACACATACAAAAAAAGAAAAAAAATAGGTGAAAACCTCATGTTTAGCATTTATACTTATCCTAAGTGAAGATGCCGAGTTAGTCCAACAGTGAAAATAATGAATCTCCTTTGTTATCAATGGAAACCTACAGATGAAAAAGGCGGTACCTCTCTCCCACATTAGTTGGTTTACAGAGCATTACACAGAACTTTCAGCTGCAACTCAAATGGTTATAAAAAATCCAAAATTAATCAAATTAAGCTTAACAGAGGCAGCGTGTGGCTAAGTACTAAAGCTAACTCACTCTAATGTGCACACCTGTGTGTGAAAGGGAGGGGATGTATGGGTGCCGTCATGGGATCAGAGAAAAACCATTATCGGTAAGTAACTACGATTTTCTCTTTCCCCCATGACAGCACCACAGAGAGAATTACAAAGATTGTACATCTAGGGAGGGACCACCGCCTCCAGAACCCTTTTCCCAAAGGTGAGATCTGAAGAGGTCAAGTCTAGACAGTAATGTCTGAAAAATTTAGAGGGGGAAGACCAAGTGGCAGCTCTACATATCTGGCCTATTGAAGCGCCGGCTTTCTCCGCCCAGGATGATGCCACTGCCCTGGTTGAATGGGCCCTTACGTCCTCCGGGATGGCCGCCCCGCAAGAGGAGTAGCATAGGGTGATGGCCTCTCATATCCATCTTGCCAGTGTGGCCTTCGATGTTTTTTGACCCTTCCGAGGACCCTGAAAACAGACAAACAGAGCCCTATCCTTCCTAAACTCCCTTATGGTTAACAATTATTGGACCAGGCGCCTTTTTACATCTAAAGTGTGTAATACCTCTTCTGTTTTGTTCTTGTTATTGGGACAGAAGGAGGGTAGGGAGATTTCCTGGGTCCTATGAAACTGTGACGATACCTTGTAGAGATATGCTGGGTCGG
Organism: Dendrobates tinctorius; assembly: GCF_039654945.1. Classification (NCBI taxonomy): domain Eukaryota; kingdom Metazoa; phylum Chordata; class Amphibia; order Anura; family Dendrobatidae; genus Dendrobates; species Dendrobates tinctorius. The sequence continues at coordinate 20,664,322 of NW_027361808.1, read as the reverse complement.
TTTTAAAAATTACCCTATCATCCAGTACTTGCGTCAAGGGTGAGTGGGCAGACAAAGCTTGCATATCACTAATGCGGCGGGCAGAAGTTAAGGCTACGAGGAGGGAGGTCTTAAGGGACAATATTTTTAAGGGAACCTCCGCTAGGGGTTCGAAGGGAGATTTGGTTAGTGTGTTTAGCACTAGGTTTAGATCTGGTGGGGGTGGGTGCGTAGGGGAATCGGCCTGGGTCTACTTGAGGCTCTAATAAATCTCATAACCCATCTATTTTTGGCTAGGTCATGGTTATACAAAGCTCCCAAGGCCGCCCACCTGTACTTTTAAGGTGCTGGTAGCTAACCCCTTTTCCAACCCCTTCTGTAGGAATTCCAGAATTTTGTCTATTGGGATTTCCCCCGTTGGGTCAGAGCCTGACACGGACATGAATTTTTTCCATACTTTGCAATACGCTTTAGTGGTTACTGGCTTTCTGCTTTGTAGTAGCGTGGAAACCAAGTTTGACGAGAAGCCCCTATTGCTTAGGAGTTCCCTCTCAAAAGTCAAGCTGTCATGTGTAAGTTTTTTATATGGGGGTGATACACTGGTCCCTGGGATAGAAGGTCTGGAGATTCTGGTAGAACCCAGGGATCTGTTACGGACATTCTTAGCCAGGGGAACCATATTCTCCGTAGCCAGAAGGGCGCTATTACCACTACCGTCGCCTTTTCCCCCCGTATTTTACTCAGTACTAAAGGGATAAGAGATATTGGAGGGAAAGCATAAGCCAGATGATAATCCCAGGGAATCGTGAAGGCGTCCAGAGCTACTGGGCCCCCCGGGGATCGATCGAGCAGGTGGTTTGCAAGTGCAACTTCCGGTTCTGACTGTTCGCAAATAAGTATTTCTGGCCAGCCCCAGAGTTTCACAATTTGGCTGAAGACTGACTGGCTTAGTTCCCACTCCCCCTGTTTTAGGCGTGTTCTGCATAAGAAGTCCGCTGTTTGGTTTTCCGAACCTTTTATGTGAAGGGCTGTCAGGGATTCTAGGTGGTTTAGATATGCTACCACTACCTGGTTATCTGAGAAGACCCTTGTATGTTGGGAGCGAAGTGAATCTAGAAAATGAACGAGAGCTAGCTTTACTGCAGTAACTCCATCATATTTGAGGAAGCTGACTCTCTTCCCCGAGTCCAGGGCCCTTGCGCCACCTGGTTGCCTAGATGTGCACCCCACCCCCAGGGGGATTGCGTCCGTAGTCAGGATCTTTGTCGCTGGTAACGCCCAAGGAACCCCCTTGGTTAGATTGACTGGATCCACACACCATGTTAAGGAATGTATTGTGCTTGGTGAGATGTCCAATTGCCTTTCTAAGTTCCCGTGTAGGGAAACATCTGCGTCTAATATTTCCCACTGTAAGTCTCGAATATGGCTTTGTGCACTGTACTGCAGGTATGCAGGCTGTCATTGACCCCAATAGAGACACTGCTTTTCTCAGGGTAGTGACTTGGGAAGCTATCATTTGTGACACCATCAGTGTCATCTTTTGAATCTTCGTCTGCGGAAGATAGCATTTTTGTTCGGTTGAGTCCAGTATTATCCCCAAGTACTCCTGCACCTGACTTGGTACAAGTCTGGATTTGGGCAAATTCAGCATCCATCCTAGACTCAGAGATCTCATGACCATGTCCAATTGTTGTTTGCAGTGGTGAAAGCTGACGCCTACTATTAAAAGATCGTCCAGGTATGGGACTATCAGGAAGTTTTGCACTCTTATGTGGGCCATTACTTCTGACATTATCTTTGTAAATACCCTTGGAGCATTAGCTAGCCCGAAGTGGAGGGCTCTGAACTGATAATGTTTTATCACCCCCTGGATCGTCACTGCCACCCTGAGGAATTTCCTGTGGTCTTTGTGAATAGGTACATGGTAATATGCATCTCTCAAGTCTAATACCGCCATGAAACAAGATGGGGGAAGCATTTTTACACAAGATTTTATTGTCTCCATTTTGAAGTGCTGAATTTCCAGGAACTTGTTCAGTCTTTTCAGATTTATGATCGCCCTGTACGATCCATCTGGCTTCCTGCGAAGGAATAGAGGGGAGTAGAAGCCTTTGCCTCTGTCCTGGTGGGGGACTTCTTGTAATACATCCTTCTCCCTCAGAGTCACGATTTCTTGTTGTCGAGCCAGCTGCTCGTTTGATGTCCTTTGGGGCGTTATCACAAAAGAATTGTTTGGGAGGGAATTGAATTTTAGCCTCAGACCTTCCTTTATTATGCTTAGTATCCGTGAGTTCATGGATATTTTTTCCCAGGCCTGGAGAAAGTAGGATAATCTCCCCCCGACCCGGGGAGTACCTTCATTGTGGCTTTTTGTTGTCGGGTGGTTTGTTAAACATAAAGCCTTTATTTTTATTTCTTCTATCCTCCCACCCTTCTTTGTTCCCTTTTGGGGGCTTTTGTCACATGAACCTTCTGTTCCGAAAAGGCCGTTTGTATGCTTGGCTAGGGAACCCAGGGAAGGATTATTTCTTGTCCCCTGCCTTGTTCAAGATGTCGTCTAGCATTGGGCCAAATAAAAATTCCCCCTTGCACGTGATTGCACACAATTTGGTTTTTGTCTGCAAGTCTCCCGGTCAGCATTTCAGCCACAAAGCGCGTCTTGCGGCATTCGAAAAGGTGGCTGTCCTGGCTGCCAGCCTAGTCGAGTCTACTGACGCATCCGCCAGGAAAGCTGCTGCTCCCTTCATTACAGAAACTGACCTTTGCATTGTTTCTCTTGGGACTTTCCTTTATTTGTGAATCTAAGTGATCCAGCCAGACCATTAGGGCGCGTGCCGTGCACGTGGCTGCTATGGCTGGATTTAGCCCCCCTCCTGCCGCTTCCCAAGCATTTTTTTAAAAAAGTTTCTGCTTTTTTATCCATTGGGTCTTTCAGGGTGCCCATGTCTTCGAAGGGCAGGGCAAATTTTTTAGAAGCTTTTGCAACCGCTACATCTAATTTAGGTGCTTTACTCCATAGGGAGCAGGCCGGTTCGTCAAAGGGGTATTTCCTCTTGGCTGTTAGGAGGACTTTTTTGTCTGGCTTTTTCCATTCTCGTTTAATTAGGCAGTGGATTTTCTCATTGACCTGGGAAAGCCCTCCATTTTTTTTTTTTGTTCCCCGGCATCCTGCGTCGACTGCAGGTACATGCTGTAGGTTACCCGTCAGGGACAGGAAACCAACTGATGTGGGAGAGAGGTACCTCCTTTTTCATCTGTATGTTTCTTGTCCCTGAGGGCGGGTCCCTCTCTCCGTGGTGCCGTCATGGGGAAAAGAGAAAAATTTATTCAGGCTCTGTGTAATGAGAGAGGGCAGGATAATATAAGCTGGAACAAGAAACCTTCGGAAACTTAATAAATGAACAGTGATGTGAATCTTACAACAAAATGTATGTATAATGCGTGGTCTTTACACTCAACCTCTGTCATTGGTGCCTGATATGACAATAAACTGCCCACAACATGTAACTGATTTAGTCCATAGTACACGGTCATGTTCTTTCACTCAGTCATACTAGGAAGAGGTGGCATTTATAGTTAGGGACACATGGATGGCAACATCGATAAGGCAACCTCAAATGTTATTGATCCACTTTTTAAAAAATTAATGATATCAACCTACTGAATAAAAACGCAACGATAATTCTCGTGGAGTCTCCTCTGTGCTTCCCCCCCCCCCCCCCCACATGATCACGAAATGCGCCAGTTGCTGATGCCATTTCCAGATACAGAGTGATATCTAAAGGGAGAACTGCCAAACTCTCTAAGGCTTGTTTCACATTAGCGCATCTCTGCGCAGCGTACGATCCGCATGCATCACACGAACCTATATTTAACATGGTGTACGCAGGGACATGCATCAATTCGCACCGCGGTTGCGCATGCATGTGTCATTTTACGATGTCCGGCGAACGCAACTTGTTGCATTTCTTGAGGAGTCCTTTATGCGCAGTCATGCACATGCGGATGAATGCATCAAAACAACGCATTACTGTCTATGGGAACGCATTGGTACGCAAGGACATGCGTATGCATGCGTACTTCAGAATGAGCAGGTTCAGGAAATGATATCACCACCTGCTAATTGCCAGCTGTATAAAAGAAAGTGTGGACACTGCAAGGCATTACTCTCCAGATTCTGGATGTGAGCACAAGACTGTCTATGTAAGTACAGAAGATTTGAAAATGTCTGTCTGTCTTTGCAGTCTGTACTCTTTCTTATTTTCCTTGTAGACTGGTTGCTGCTCCGTTCCTGGACTACTGTTGTAGCTTGCTTTTCCTGTCCAGGATTTCTCCATTCTGGTGGTGTGGTATTGAGCCCAATTTCTCCTGTCCAGGATTTCTCCGTCCCGATGCTGTGCTGCCTGACTGCTGTGCTGGTATTGGTATCCATTGTGTTTATTTTATTTTTTTTGTTTGGCTCTTAACAAGTTTAATTTTTCTCTGTTCTTTTCTTTAGTGTTTCACTTGACTGCTGCCTGCTATTCCAACATGTCCTCCAGTGAAGCTTCCCAGAGTGGACATGACACTGATTATGTAATTAAGTTTGATATACTGATTGGAATGTATTGACTAGCAATACTATACATGTGGTAAATCATGTATTTCAGGTATTTTCTTTACAGGTACCTTCCAGTGTGGAAGAGCAGGAGCAGTCGAGTGTAAATGAATCTTCCCAGGGTCGTCAGCCTCAAGTTCCTGAGGAGGAAAGATGGGGGTGTAAGTAGTCTTTTCATTATCAGATTTGTAATTGAATTTGTTTTCAGTTTTACTTACCAGTGAGGAAGGCAAACCAGAGATTGAATGAGTTGGTCGTTACCAATCTGTGCAAGAGCGAGCAGCGTTGTGGGACCCCCATGATCATAATCATTCTGACTCAGCAGTGATTCGACGACTCTGGGAAGAAATGGCAACATCGCTGCTGGCTGATTGGGACCATGCCACACTACATGCCAGAAAGGATTTTCGCAAGTATTGCAACGTGGTCTGACGTGGCAGTGAACCTGGTAATGTAGGTGCATTGTTTTACAATTAATTTTTTCCTTTACCCCTTCACAGTGAAGAGAATGAAAGTCAGTTGGCGTTCGATGAAGGATCGCTACAATAAGGACACGAGAGAGGAGATTCGGGTTCAAAGTGGTGCCGCTCCAACGCTCAGAAAATATAAATACCATCGTCTACTTTTGTTTCTGAGGCCTGCGGTTAGTCAGCAAACGCCAGTATCTTTTGTGTTGTCTTACAATTATATAAACAATGTAATTTTTTTTTACTAATGTTTCATTTATTTTCCACACAGAACCTGGTGCAGCACCACACAACCTGGATCATCCTCTGTTGGAGCTGCCCCTCATCGACCAGCCAACGAACAGGCCCAATCCCAATCATCCACCAGAGATGGAGCAAGCAGGCTGGCTTCACAGACTGGGGAACAGGCAGCGGGTCTATCTGGTTTTCCCCTCTCCCAGCTATCTGCCACTGGTTTTGCTGGGTCTTATCAGTAGCAGAGGGCCTGGGAGAGGCCAGTCATGCCCAAGTTTCTTCACTTGGGCTCGATCTTCCGGGATGTTCTGACGGCGGTTTTAGAAAGACTGGATAGTGGGTTCACTCAGGTGAACACACTTTTCCAGGACGTCCACAGACACCTTGACCACCTGGAGGCCGACCTTCACAGAGACCGGCGCAACATATTTTTTTTTCATCACTAGAGCGGTGCGTGTCGGAAAACCTACAGCCTGATCTCCAGCTGAACGTGATGCAGGCCTGCCAGGCTGCTTACAACCAGGCATTGCAGCAGTCCCGATATCAACAGCAGGCACAAACTACATTTCCTACAGGTCAACAAGGGCCAGCAGAGCAGCAGTGGCAGAATCCTCCAGCACCTTTCCAAACATTTCAAGGACTTGGATACCTGTCTGCTCAACAACGACAACGCAAGTGACCTATTCACCACCACCGCTGAATATTAGGACTGTTCCTACAGGACCCAGCTACACCACGCAGCTGAGTGCAGCAGCCAAGCAGCCATCAACTTACACCATACAGCCGAGTGCAGCCATGTAGCCTTCAACTTCCCCCACGCAGCCAAGTGCAGCAGCCATGCAGCCTTCAACTTCCACCATGCAGCCCAGTCCAGCACCACACTGCAAAAGAGGCCACCACTCTCACTCAGCCAAGCAAAAAACGCAGAGGTTCATTTAAAAAACAGTCTCCCACTAGTGACTCTGCTCAGCACAGGAAAAAGACGACCCAGAGTGGAAAAAAAAAAAAAAGTCAGCCAAAATTGGACCCACCACCTCCACCCTCACCTACCAATGCGTCTGTTGTCAAATATGTCACTACCTTCCCTTGGTGTCTCTCCCTTCCAATTTGTCTATCCCTTCCCAAGATTCTACTCCTAATGTGTCGTCTACTCACAATGTGTCTAGTCCCATCCATGAACTAATTCTGCAATTTATTGCCCCTTCATCATCGACTACCACCCAATCATCACAGCTCAACATCCCTAAGGTCCACAATATCTCACCATCAGACAGACCCCGAACATAAACCCAAATGTTGGTTAATAAAAAAATAAAGTTGTTTGTTGTTGGTAAATAAAATTTGTATTTTGTTTGCACAATCCCTGTGTTTTCTTTGTCTCTTTATGTGAAAACACATGTGTGTATTGTATTGAGTGAAGTACTGTAGTAACGGCTGTTTCACTGGAGGTGCTTTATTAGTAATAGACAGCAAACATTAATGGTACATTTACCGTATATACTTGTGTATAAGTCGAGATTTTCAGCGCTTAGTTACCCGCTGTTTACCCTGGATACCAGCTCCCAGCGTCTGCTGTATGGCGCTGGGAACTCGCTGATCCTTGATTTCTCGCTGTCACGCGCAGCGATGTGTGCTGCCCAGCGGGAGACCAACGATAGATTTATGGACTAGACCATTAGGCAATGATTAACGATAAGACAACTGATCGTTGCTATGTGTCACACGCAACTATGTTGTTTTGACATCGCTGCAAAGTCACCAAACTGGTTCACAATATCGTTGTGTGTAACGGGGCCTTAAGACCGAGTCTGATAAGCCAACTTTTTTTTTCTACTTTCTGATGCACAGAAGTTAACACAAATGGGTTTGAATGGCTACTAAAGGTAACATCCTCATCTGTGACCTGTGACAAATGCCAGGAAAATTGTTTTGGGATGCAAAGAAAAACCTACAAACAACAACAGCTGAAATACTGGACTCTCTGAAATCTAGCAGTGTTGCTGTTTCAAGACGTATAATAAGGAGGCACTTGAAGAAAAATGGGTTGCATGGTTGAGTTGCAAGAAAGCCATTACTGCGCAAATTTCACAAAGTACCTTGCCTACAATACGCAAAACAGAGACAAGCCTCAAAACTTCTGGAACAAACTATTTTGGAGAGACGAAACCAAAATTGAACTTTTTGGCCACAACCATAAACGTTACATTTGTAGAGATGGCAACAAGACTTATGATGAAAGAACATCATTCCTACTGTACTGCACGGAGGTGGATCACTGATGTTTTGGGGATGTGTGAGCTAAAAAAGGCAAGGGAAACTTGGTCAAAGCTGAAGGAAAGTGGAATGTAGCATGTTATCAGCAAATACTGGAGGCAAATTTGCAATCATCAGCCCGGAATTTGCGCATGGGACGTACTTGGACGAGCCAACATGACAATGATCCAAAACACAAGGCCAAGACGACCTGTCATTAGCTACAGCAGAACAAAGTGAAGGTTCTGGAGTGGCTATCTCAGTCTCCTGACCTCAATATTATTGAGCCACTCTGGGGAGATCTCAAGCGCTCAGATCATGCTAGAGAGCCCAGGAATTTACAGGAACTAGAGGCTTTTTGCCACGAAGACTGGGCAGCTTTACCATCTGAGAAAATAAAGAACCTCATCCAAAACTACAACAAAAGACTTCAAGCCATCATTGCTGTTAGAGGGGGCAATACACTGTATTAAGTAATGGGGAATGTGAACTTTTGATCAGGGTCGTTTGGCTTTCTTCTGGCGACTCGACCATGCAGCTCACTTTTCTTCAAGTGCCTCCTTATTGTGCATCTTGAAACAACCACACCGCTAGTTTTCAGAGAGTCTAGTATTTCAGCTGATGTTATTTGTGGGCTTTTCTTTGCATCCTGAAAAATGTTCCTGGTATTTGTTACAGGTGAGGATGTTACCTTTAGTAGCCATTCAAACCCATTTGTGTCAAATTCTGTGAATGTTATTAGGCCAAAATCACCAGGGTATGTGAAATTTTGATCAGGGTCATTTGGATGTTTTGGGTTGTCATTATGCTTTAAAAAGAGAAAAAGCACAGTAGTTTGTGCCATGGTCACGTGTGTCTGGACGCAGCGAGTACCGCAAGGCGAACCCATATGACACACGTGACCCTGGATACACCGCCTCCAGTTGGGCGAATTTAAATAAGACGTGCAGCTGGATACACCGCCTCCAACTGGCAAATTTAGGTATTACACGTATTTATACAATAGTCTGGAAACCCCGCCTCCAGTAAGGCGAATTTAAATAATAAAGGGGAACCTGGGTAACATTAACAATAATGGGCCCTGCGATAGGAAATAGGGACGTGGAGACCTCCTGCACTCCCCTGAGCCAGAGTCCCTGCACTCCTAACGTTCCCTATGCCGGTTCCGCACCGGGCGACGCACAGGGACCTTAAAACCCTGACCCTAAACCCTCACTAGGGTATTGGTCGGTGCGGAAACTAATCCCACCACTGCTCTAAACACACACAAGGGAAAATGACAATACAGGGGGAACACCACTTAACTTTGCTCTGTTGCGTACACTCCTAGCAACAGAGCCCACCACCTGCGTGCATCTTCTCCTCCACCCGGATCCATCACCATAGTGCAGCCTTGGAGCAGAGTCCACCACCAGTTGCAGCTGCCCAGTAAACAGAGTCCCAAAGATGAGTTCAGCTTCTGCCAAAAAGTCCAGCATGCTTGAGTCCAGTTTTCAGCAACCAAGTCCAGCATGCTGAGTGCAACTCTCACCATCGTCGCCACTCCACCAATCCATGCAAGCACCTCCTGCTGACACCATAAACTGTGACTCCACCACGCCATGCCAGCCCTCCATGCAGACTTCATAGCTGACTCAACCCCTCTGGCTGGGCTGCCCAGGACTCTCATTCAGCTCCTTCTTTCACCCAGGCTTCCTTGAGAATGACTAACTCACAATATCACCAACAGTGAACAAACACACCTGAACTCTTTTATAGAGCCTCACACCTGATTTGTAATTAAGTGCACATTAAACCAAAGAAACTAAAGTGCACTTCCGCTCACCACCACAGGGGCAACTTAGAATGAACGACACCACGTGTAATAATTCTAATGGCCACCGGGGGCAATCAACCCCTTTTTGGCACCAAGCCAAAGGAAAAAAAAAAGTTCACTTTGTGTATTTACTTGTCAGATCCACATTGGATCATGACAGTTTGACAATAAATGGCTCCACCCAACCACTAACCATGAGTGGAGAAAACGTTTTGGTGTTATCATTCATATGAAAAAAGCCCAAGAAAGCAAAAATTCTGCCGGGGTATGTAAACTTTTGGGCACAACTTAACTACAAAAAAAAACAAAAAAAAACTATTTTCTATATTTTCTAGAGTAAAAGTACAAAAATATAAAAAAAACTAGATCATTTTTTATAATTTTATTTTTTTGTTCATCCCTCCAACCAAAAAATAAACTGTGATCAAAAAGTCATATGTACGGGAGCCTGGCCAGAAGTCAAGGGAGCAAGACATGCCTGGGAAAACTAGTCCAACAAACTAAATCCTTGTTAATCCGGGGGGGGGGGGGGGGGGGGGAGAGACCATCCACAGGCCAGATCACTCTCCTTCTCCCTGCGCAACTTCCAGCCCCCATTTGAATTTTGAACCCACTAAAGTTTGTTCCAGGTAGTTTGTGATGCCACAAAGTGCCGAGGCCTACCTGGTGACCTCAGCTATGCTTTATTGCCATAATCTAAAGGAGGTCTGGGTGTTCCCACCTGACCAAATATTAGCAAGCAGCTCAGATAGCCCATCTAACATTATACCATACCTCCAATGAACCACCTCTCTGGTTTCCCTGGAAGGTCAAGAATGCCATCCAAGGACCCTCAATACCCTATTATGGCTCCTGCCTGCCAATGAAAACGTATCACACTTGCATGAAATCTATGACTCTATAAAATACTCTTCTGCCCTTGTTAGCCTCTTTCACCCATTTATGGGGTAAATCAAAATTTGCTCCCGGGTACAGAGTCCCTTCTATCCTTTCGTTCATGAATCGAAGTCATATATTCTTGCATAATATTATGTAAACTAGGGGGCAGGTCAGTGAGGGATCAGCGACCTGTCAAAAGCCATACACATGAATACATAATCAGAGCACCACATGAAGACCCCCCCCCCACAGCCCACCCCAGAGCACGGGCATATCATTAACAAAACTGAAAATAAAGATTAAACAACAACCACAAGACGGATTTCATCAACAAAGGCATCATTGTAGTCTGTAGGTTACTGTGCACAATCCTGCTGATAGGTCCCCTTTAACACCATTTATAACTGGGCAATTTTTCATTTTTGCTCTTTCGTTTTTCCCCAGCTTTCTTCCAAAAGTTATAACTTTCATTTTTCAAACAATATAGACCTAAGAAAACTTATACAATTTACAGGGAAAAGAAAAAAAAAAAAATCTAAGTGCAGTGACATGGTGAAAAAAATGGCTTGACAACATGATTCTGCAGGACGGTATAAGAAAGGCGACAGAAAACCGGTAGAATTTTTTTGTTTGTTTTTTTTGTTTTGTTTTTTACATAAACTTAATTTTGTAGTCCACTTAGGGGACTTGAACGTATGATAGCTTGATCTGTGTACTGCAATGCTGCAGTATAGAGGCAAAATGGTGGCCACCTATCAAGCTCAGCCTGTGGCTGGACTTCACACAAGTTCCAAAATTGCAGCATGGAGCCTTCTACAGGCCTACGTGGCATGGCAACGCATCAGCATCCACCTGCAATACGATAGCGTCCAACAGGCTCCCGACACAGCACGGCACCAAGATTGTTTGCCTTAAATGCCCCAGTCATTGATAGTGGCATTTAATGATGTGCTGCTGTTATACACAAATGCCGACTGTAATAAACATTTGAAGTCTATTGTGTGTGAAGCAGCCGCAGAAGCAGAGTCAGCTCTATACAACGGAACCCAACAAAAGAAGTACTGGCACGTCCTGTGGTGAAGGTGCTCAGGAAAAGATTAAAGAGTCCTTTACTACAAGATAAATATAGTACTGTGCTACACATACTCCAAACAGTAATACTAAAAAAAAAGTGCAGCTAGGCATGGAAGAGAGGTATAGAAAAGAGAGGAATTCACAAACAGAAATCAGCACTGACATTTGACGTGACCCTAGCTAGTGACATGGACATGCTCATCACTGCCCTGAAAGGTCAGAAACTTAAGACTGTCCATACATCCAAGAAAAACTTATACAGTGTTACGCCTGTTGGAAGTCTGAGTAGATAGGGTGTGACTGATATTCTCTGCTTGGTGCACTTTCAGTCCTAGTGTCATGGACCACCCCCTTCGGACTATGCAGTAACCATAACGTAGTATATCACTTTTCATAGTCCTCTAGTGAAGAGATAATCTAAGGTATATCAACAGGATATAAAGCATGGATTCCCTATAAGAGCGCCACCAAACAAGGCCATGGGATGACCTTGGACTTGTCAGCGGAGACATATAATCCCCTGACAGCTTTCCTAAATATATTTTATCTGAACAAAAATAAACTTGGCTGCCATGCTAATAACAAATTAGGACTGCTGCTTAAAACTGAATGAACCTCGGGGGCATGGCTAACAGCAGAAGGAGCAGGATGTGCTGATCAGAGCTCCTCTCATCCCAACTACAATCCAGCCATTTCTAAACCCCCTATAGCCCATCTACTCTCACCTGGGGCTGTGGTGACTTGGAGGAGAGCCGTGGGGTGACCCCTGCCCGCTGCGGTCGCGTCCAGGCCCGTGGAACGAGACGAACGCCTGCGGCCTACTTGCAGGCCTGGGACCTGTCGGAGGTGCATCTGGCCCGCCGCTGACCTGGGAGCCCGAAGATTTCCTTCCCGTGACTGGAACACTGATGACGGGGAGAAACAATCCCTTACCCCTCTCCATCCCCCGACTGGTCTGCGGTGAGAGCCTCCGTGGGACCACTTGGTGATCCAGGAGAGAACGTGGTGTCTTCTGCAGCCTGCACTTCCGGCGAGATTGCGACCTGGAGCGGGCGGCCCGCCGGCAACGCTGATAGCGGGAAGCGCAGTGGTAGCGCTGAGGAGGTAGCACAGGAGGGGACACTAATAAGCTAATACCCGGAGACGGTTGACTCACTGGGGACACGGGGTACCCGGAGATCCCCCAGGCTAGGAGTATACTGCAGGAGCCATACAACAGCCCCTTTACAACCTCCTTCTAAATAGCAGAAGCCCTATAGAGCTGATATAACCCTAATTACAGCCAGATACCAGGATTGGGGGACTATTTTTTCTCTGATTTTACTGCAGCTGAAAAGTTAAAGTAAAAATCTGTATGACTGGGTACTATATTCATCTCTGCCTCATGGTACATATAAAGGAGTGGGGCTCCACCTGCTGACCGCTTAGTGCTACTGCACAAATTCTATACCTTCAGTTTTTCATATGGTAAAAATCAAGTATATCTAATGCCCAAGCGGTGTCCATAGCTCATTTGTATAGATATAAAAGCACCGATATAGGATTGTACAAGCTCACATCAGAAATACGCTGGTGCATAGTTGTGGATTACAAAAATTACTTCATAACCTGATGAAATTCAACACGGAGGACATGGGCGGCCCTGATAAACTATGATCATGGTGCACTAGGATCGCCACCACGGGCACAAACACGCATTCATATGTATAATTAAACTCCATGATTTGAAATGCAGAACACAGGAGGTCTCTAAGCAATGCGTCCCAAAAAATCCACTGCATCTGAAATCAATACTCGATCGATCACACATTTACTGTCCCAACATACAAAACCGGCGACTCACGTCATGTCAGCATCACAATCAACCTCATCGAGTTCTAGAAGTCCCCCTCAGAGGTCACAACAAACTGACCTGTTTCAGCAAATAGGATTCCAATGACAATGGAGGACCTACTGGCTACCATTCAGAAGACATTCCGAGCTGAACTCTTAACTGCTGTGGAAAATTTTACACAACAAATCCAAGATATTGCCCAAAGAACCAATGATCTAGAGAAAAGAATGGATGATACCGCTGATGCCATTGAATATGACAGAACAGCTACAGGAGCAAGATGCTTGAGTTGAATTCCTAGAGCTTAAATGTGAGGACTTGGAAAATCGCTCACGACGGGTTAATATCAGAATTAAGGGGCTACCAGAAAGCAATACTAATTTAATGGAAACTGCCTCGAACCTCTTCGGTGCTCTCCTACCTCAGGTGGACCCTGCCACTTTACGAATAACCAAAATTCATAGAGCACTGGGAGGACCTAAACCGGACGCTTCACCAAGGGACATTGTCCTTAAAATGCACCATGAAGAATCTAGAGACCTGATCCTGACTGCAGCTCGTAAAATACATAAACTACCAGGGGTCCCAGATACTGTTTCTCTGTTTCCTGACATCTGCCCGGCGACTTTGCTGAGGAGAAGAGCCATGAAAGATGTAACAATGGCTCTAAACAAGGCAAACATCAAATATAGATGGGGATTCCCACATGCATTAATCTTCTCACATAGTAACACTACCTATTCACCAAAAAATCAAGAAGGTAAAAAGGCACTAGAAAAAGCGGGTATCCCAATGCTGGATTCAGGAGCATTACCACAGAGACAAAGACCTCGCAGAGACTGGATTGAAGTCTGCCGTGCAAGGCCCAACAGAACACAGCACAACAGTTAATTTGCTACCTGAGGCCTTTGTAGAGGCATGTGCTGAGATCGACCCAAAGAGTAGTTAAAAAAAAGGACAAGATATTGTTCTGACGTTACTGCTAATTAACACCCGATATAGAGAGCTTTAAAATATGTTATTCTTCCTTCTGTTTTAGAGTGCTGTGCCCTTGGAGCAGAGGTCGCATTAACGCCTGTCTGGGTGTCTATGACGAACAGGCAGGCGAAAAAACGCCTTCAGATTAGTACGATACGTCCACGGGACGCATCGTTCTAACCTACAGTGGCAGCGAGTTGGACGGAGCTGGGGAAAGGGCAGTATCAGAGCTGCACTTGCACTCAGTGACAGGCCGTCTACATTGCAGCTGCACTTGCGCTCATACACTGCCCCTATTGGTCAAACAATCAGTAGATTTGGTTTCCATTACCATCTCTATGCTGATGACACCCAATTATACGCTTCTTCTCCTGACATCACGCCAGCCTTTCTAGAAAACACTGGCGATTGTCTAAACGCTGTGTCTAATATCATGTCCTCACTATATCTGAAACTGAACCTGTCAAAGACTGAACTCCTTGTGTTTCCTCCCGCTATTAATGTACCTATACCCGACATTGCTATTTCTGTGTGTGGTTCCACTATTACTCCCCAGCAACATGCCCGCTGTCTTGGGGTCATACTTGATTCCAAGCTTTCCTTTGCCCCCCACATTCGATCACTGGCTCGCTCTTGTCATCTGCACCTCAAAAACATTTCTAGAATTCGACCTTTTCTTACTTTTGACTCTGCAAAAACTCTTACTGTTTCTCTTATTCATTCTCGTCTCGACTATTGTAACTCTCTTCTAATCGGTCTCCCTCTTACCAAACTCTCCCCCCTCCAATCTATCTTGAATGCTGCAGCCAGGATCATATTCCTCACCAATCGTTACACCGATGCCTCTACCTTGTGCCAGTCATTACACTGGCTACCCATCCACTCCAGAATTCAGTATAAACTTATTACCCTCACCCACAAAGCCCTCCATGGCTCAGCACCACCCTACATCTCCTCCCTTGTTTCAGTATACCACCCTACCCGCGCCCTCCGTTCTGCTGATGACCTGAGGTTAGTATCCTCAATAGTCAGAACCTCCCACTCCCGTCTCCAAGACTTTACACGTGCCGCGCCAATTCTTTGGAATGCACTTCCCAGGTCAATACGATTAGTCCCCAATCCCCACAATTTTAAGCGTGTCCTGAAAACGCATTTATTCAGACTGGCCTATCGCCTCAACACATTAACCTAACCTATCCCTGTGTGGCACAGACAAAAGTTTTACCATAACTAGGTTCCCAGCATCATGTTCCCACATGCTTTATGCATCCATTAGCCCTCTGTGTCTGTACTGTTACACACTTAACATTATGGCTGGTCCATACAATCAGGGCAGCTGTTACCACCCACCTTTCGTGTCTACCTCTTTCCTCAGACTGTAAGCTTGCGAGCAGGGCCCTCACTCCTCTTGGGATTTGTTATAATCTACTGTATGTGATTATTATTATGCTGTAATGTCTATAGTCTGTACAAATCCCCTCTGAAATGTAAAGTGCTGCGGAATATGTCGGCGCTATAAAAATAAAATTTATTATTATTCTGTTTTAGAGTGCTGTGCCCTTGGAGCAGAGGTCGCATTAACGCCTGTCTGGGTGTCTATGACGAACAGGCAGGCGAAAAAACGCCTTCAGATTAGTACGATACGTCCACGGGACGCATCGTTCTAACCTACAGTGGCAGCGAGTTGGACGGAGCTGGGGAAAGGGCAGTATCAGAGCTGCACTTGCACTCAGTGACAGGCCGTCTACATTGCAGCTGCACTTGCGCTCAGTCCTTCCCTCTCCTTCTTACCGGAAGTATCCCCGCCCCCACCACGGGCACCGGAAACACACTCGGCGCCCCGAGTTATTGTGCGTGGGAGAGCGAAAGATGGCGGCGAATATGTACCGGGTGGGCGGTGAGTGCCGGGTCCTCAGCCCTCGGGGACTGTGGGGAGGGCTGTGTGCTGCTCGTCCATGCTCCTATCGGCTGTAATGGAGTGCGGGCCGCGGTGACCGGCCACAGGCCTCCGTGCTGCCTGCTCCCCTCACTGTGCTTCCTGCCCGGCCTGCAGGGGGCACACGAGGCATGTGTCCCTGTACGACCCCCGGGGTCTCCCTTCTAGCAGTGGGTGATGTTCTGGAATCTTCTATATGTGAATGGACTGATTTCTGTCCGGGGCATTTTATCTCTTTAACGCCCCCAGTTTCTGGTCCCGGTTCTGTTCCGATTCATCTCCACAATATGGAAAAATCAGCAAAATCCGCGTCTGCGGAATGTTCCCCCTTCCAAAGTTGCAAGCGGATTTAAATCCCTTTTATAAGGTGTCTGCAGAGGTCGCATTAATGCCTATCTGGGCGTCTGACGCACAGGCAGGCGAAAAAACGCCTTCAGATTAGTACAATACGTCCACGGGACGCATCGTTCTCAGCTACAGTGGCAGGGAGCTGGGGAAAGGGCAGTATCAGATGTTGCGGAGCGACTCACGTCATCGCGGCACGCCCTCTGTGCTGGTCTCTCAGCGGGTGGTAGAGTGCAGCAGAGGCCGTACGGACACGTGACCCG
This sequence comes from Dendrobates tinctorius, assembly GCF_039654945.1. NCBI lineage: Eukaryota > Metazoa > Chordata > Amphibia > Anura > Dendrobatidae > Dendrobates > Dendrobates tinctorius. Next base: position 20,647,667 of record NW_027361808.1, on the reverse strand, counting down.
CGCGACTGACATCATCGCGGCGCGCTCTCTCTGTGCATCTCAGTGTGTGTAGCATCAATTTTAATTCATACAAATTGCGTACTCCTCCGTGGTGAAAAATACTCCTCAAAAATATTGGGAGGAGTATTTTTACTCCTCTGAAAAATATGTAGCGCGACCTCTGCCTTGGAGTATTCATGCTACTCCACCTTGGGATATTGCTGTCTCAGGTCCTACTGATAATGGACCGACAAGCTTTAGCCCACAAACTGGTTATTGGTTGTAACCATTTATCTTGTTGTATTTTCCCTTTTTACCTTACTGCTTTTCTTTTCCCTAAAATAGTGCTGAAGAGATTTAAAGGTACAGTTGATATGATAGATGATGTGGAACAATTCACTACACACTGTCATTTTAGGTGACTTAATAGGATTTCCTCACACAACTTAAATGTTTAAAACATTATCGCACAATGTTAGGGGGTTTAACTCCCCGATAAAAAGAAAACGTGCGTTTATTGATCAAAAACATTCCCCTGATGTGATATTCCTACAGGAAACTCATTTTTCTAATAATGCATCCCCCAAATTCCTCCATAAGCTTTACCCAAGATTCTTTTTAGCTTCACATGATAAAAAAAAAAAAAAACTAGAGTCGTCGCCATTCTGCTTCACAATTCTTTTCCGTTTATACAAGAGGACATAATTAAAGACACAGAGGGCAGATATATAATCCTCTGGGGAAAGGTGCAGGAAAAATGAGTTTGCTTGGTTAGTTGTTACTCACCCCCAAACTTACAAATGAAGACCATTAAATCAATTGCAAGCTCACTGAACTCCGTTCCATATGACAATATATGGGGGGCGATTTCAACTTGACCATGGATGCAACACTTGATAGCTCTAATAAGAGCTCTGACATCTCACAAAAAGAAAAAACTGTACTTAAAGCTATTCTCCAAGCTCATCATTTGGTTGATACATGGAGAGAAACTCACCGACAAACAAGAGGTTATACCTACTTTTCTAGTGTCTACCGCTCATATTCCAGGATAGACTGGATTCTTACTAACTCAGAAAATATACCTTCACTGTTCTACTCTAGACATATCCCCTCTTCATGGTCTGACCATGATAGTGTACTCTCTGTGTTTAAATTTGACCTAGCAACCTCACGACTCTATAAATGGAAATTAAACGAATCCTTATTATCAGACCCCCAAACAAGATCATTAGTTGAACGTGAACTTAAAACCTTCTTTCTCTCGAACATTACTCCTGATGGGTCTGTGGGCAACGTGTGGATGGCCCACAAAAAATACATCACCGGTATATTTATTAGGATCGCCTCCCAAAAAAAGAAAGACCGTCTCCAAGAAGAAATATCACTTGAAAATGAGCTTCTTAAAATTAGAACTCGCCAACCAATCATGCCCCTCATTATGCCTAACCAAACGAATATACGATTTAAAATTGCAATTAAATACTTTAACTACTCGTACTGAAAGAGCAATACGGTAGACACGCGACATTTTATCGTTTTTCCCAAAAAAATGGATCGAATGCTTGCAATTAAAGCAAACAGATTAAACTCTGTCTTCTCTACAGAAGACGAGCAGTCCCAAACTACTTTTAACCCAAATAGAATTTACAAAACATTCTAAAAGTATTATCAAAAGCTGTACACTGATAATACGAATTTCTCTTTGCCCAAACTAAATGGCTTTCTGTCTTATGTCCCCCTACCCTCTTTAACCCCGACTTACGCTACAACACTACACTCTCCTATCTCTGAGGAGGAAATTGCCTCTATCATCAAACATCTAAAAATTGGGTAGGCCCTGATGGGCTAACGGCACTATATTTGAGGTTTGGACCATGAAGAAGGCGGATTAGGCCACCGAAACGCGTAGTCCCATTTGCGCTTACTTCTGCCATGCACTCTGGTTTCTGATCCTTGTGGGTTGATTTTTACCTTGTTGAAGAAATAAAGAAAAGCATCATTTTACTCCAACCCTGGTTTGCTGAGTTCTTGCTGGATTTCCTTTTTGTTCTCCTATTGAAGGATCTACTCCTAATCCAGTCCGTGCAGGTACTTGATTACCAGGTGGGAAAGACCCATGAGTCTCATTGCTGGAGCTGGACACTGACACACATACCCAACGGCACTATATTATAAAAAATTTTCGACAATACTGACTAAACATATCCAAGCATACTGTAATAGCATGTTAACAGGTCAGCCAATGCCACCAGAATTCTATACTGCACATATTGCAGTTATTCCAAAGCAACAGAGGTATCCTTTACTTACCAAGAACTACAGACCTATTTCTCTATTAAATCTAGATCTTAAGATATTCTCGTCCATAATAGTCAATAGGATCAATAAATGTTCAACCAGCCTCATTCACAAAGATCAGGTCAGATTTATCCCAACAAGACAGGCCCCGGATAATATTCGCAGGAATCTAAATCTTATTCATACTGCCAATAAACAAAAATCTCCCTTGGTCCTGTTGGCTTTAGATATAGAAAAGGCTTTTGACACTGTCATCTGGCCATATATGTTCCATATACTGTATAAAATGGGGACTTCGCAACAATTAATTGACTCACTTAAGCTCCTCTATAATAACCCGTTGGCTTACTTGAAGTTACCTTCGACCACCCCCGAACCAATAATTATTAGCAGAGGAACCAGGCAGGGGTGCCCTCTGTCCCCTGCCCTATTCGCTATGGTGATGGAACCCCTGGCTCAAAAGATCCGCCTACACCCCGACATAGTAAGCCAAAGTGTGGGTAAACGAATACAAGGTCAGTCTTTTTGCCGACGACCTCCTATTAACTTTAAAGAATCCTCACGTATCGCTAATCTTATAAAAACACTTAATCATTTTGAGGAGGTCTCTGGACTTAAGGTTAATATGGATAAATCAGAGATTAAGTTCCTGAATATTTCACCTGCGGGCCAAGCTTCCATACTAAGTAATTTTCGTTTCCGACACGCAAAGCAACATATCACTTATTTAGGAATTAAACTTACAACGTCCAAATCCACTCTGTTTAAATACAACTATGCCCCTCTCCTTCATAAATTACCGCAAACGCTTTCAAAATGGTCTTCCCCATCCCTTTCTTTTTTGGGAAGGATCCACTCGGTAAAAATGGTTACATTGCCTCAGTTTCTATATTTATTCCGATCCCTGCCTATTCCGATACCTCAACTGACATTTAAAATGATAAACTCACATATTCTGCGCTTTATTTGGAACAATAAAAAACCCTGTATATCTCAGTATACCTTGTCTAGACACAAAAGACAAGGAGGACTCACTACCGAATTTTGCTCTCTACTGTAAGGCTGCCCAGAATGCTAAATTGGCAGCGGTGAACGCTGAACAGCAGGCACCTATCTGGCCACAAACCGAGAACTCTCACATAGCACCTTACACCTTGGAAAGTCTGATTTGGGCCACGGGACCTTTACCAAAAGATTTGGATATACACTCGCCATACACCTCTCATTCACTACGTGTATGGAGAACCAATAGATTTCAATTCTCATTGCAGTCTCAACCATCTCTACTTTTAATATTGTTCAACAATCCCATGTTTCCGCCAGGGGTAGCGTCAAGGAATCACACATGGTGGAAACAAAATAAATTAATTAGGCTGCAAAATGTATCTACTCACTTTAAACTAATGCCAAAACAAGACTTCATCACAAAACATCAAGTACCAAGGTCTGAAATTTTTAGGTTAGAACAAATTTTCAATTTTTTACAAAAATTAACTGCAAACTCAGCGGACTCTAAACCTACATCTTATTAACTAAAATGTCTATATGACCAATTGGGAAATGGCCTTATATCCCATCTTTACTCTATATTTCTACAACCTAGGGAGTGCTTGAAAATGAAGGTTATGGAACAATAAGAGGAAGATTTACAAATCTCCCTTACACCTCAAAGGTGGTACAAATGCTATGAAAATATAGTAAAAGGTAGTAATCAAGTTTCACTCACTGAAACGTCCCTTAAATTGTTTCACAGAATACATTATGTTCAGAGTTTCCTACACAGCGTTTACCATACGGTACCTGGCAATTGTTTCAGGGGTTGCGCTGATGGAGACACACTCCACATATGGTGGACATGCCTGACAGTGAAGTCTCTATGGAAAGATGTCATAAAATTAATCAACACTGTCCTGAATGAGAAACTACTACTAACACTGACAGTGTTACTTCTAGGGGACAGACCAATTCATGCCAATAACAAAATGTGCCGACTTATTGATTTTATTACTATGGCAACTAGAAACCACATAGCCAGTAAATGGAAAACTAATACGTTGTCAATATTACAGGTGAAAAAACGACTTGACTTAATGATGCTGTATGAAAAAATAGAAGCCATTAGATCTGACTCTTGATGTTTTCAGAGGTATATGGAAACCTTGGATCCAGGAGCAAAACAATAATGATCTACCTAGAATGATATCCCTATCCATTGTAAGGTAGCGCTGTCATTCGGGTAGGGGATACTCGCTTGGCAGCCAAATAAACATGTCCAGCACGGGTTTTCCATAAAACAATAATAATCCATGCAGTTTATTCTAGCATCATAAACCCACAGCAGCAACAAAGTTCATATAATCAGCATAGCGTTCATGACAGAGCTTCCCTCTGTTAAGCCTGTGGTCACACAGGTTACGCAATGTCCAGTACTCAGGCTCTTCAGCCTCACAGATAACTCACCCCGTCAGGGTTACCTCATGGCTGCTTCAGCTCACTGCAGACGTTCATTCCCTCTCCCTGGGAACTGTCACATGCTTGCAGCCATTACTCACAGCATTCATGTGCTGTCAGGCAGGAAGCCCCATCTCCCAGTGGGACCTTCCACAACGGACCAATCGGGTCCAAGCATTTACTCCATGTGACCTACCCTGGCCACCTTATATGGGCCGTAGCCACGCCCACCGGGTCACAGGACTATGACCTCATCACAGGTCCTTCACACACTCATACACTTTACTATGGCGCTCTTAAACACACCCTGACACATTGGAACGAAAGATCAGCTCTGCTGATCAGCACATAAGCAAGCCTTCATCTCAAGGCTACCCACCTTGAGATACATTACGATCATTCAGCATCCTACACCTATCAGGACACTGGAAATGCTTATACGCCTGTCCTGGGACACCCACACAGCGCCCCCTAGCGGACACATTGGTCACTACACCACATACCTCCCCCCTCTGTTCAAACTTGTGGGGTTGAACACACAACATTACCCCGGGATCTCGATATCTGATCTCCTGCAGCTCTGAGGCACAAGAGGCTTCTCAGGTTTCACACAGCCTTTAAAGTTAGGAAGGTACTGGGAGGAGGGTGCTTACCAGACAAACCAATTAAAATAGAGAAATGAAACTAAGTGAGCTGCGCCTGTCAGATCAGTTGCCCCTGACGGAGGGTTAATTATATTGTCAAAGGGTACCACTGAGTCAGCCCCATCAGTCAAGTGAACCCTCCAGTTACCGTCCACCCGTGTGTCTAGTCCAGACGTCTCATCTCCCAGCCCACCATCCGTCATGTCACAAGACATCAGGTCCTTAAGTTAGGCAGATGTACCCCTTCCTCCGGCCACTTCCAGCTGTGACCCCCACAGTCGAAACGTCTCCATCGTCCGACCATTCGTCAAATAAAACAAAGTCCCGGCCCCTCTCCAAGGCATACACCAAGTCACGTGGTATCCAGCCACCTTGGCACTCACCACTTGTGGACCCCTCAAACATTACTCTGTCTACCGTATAGTTCACCGTGACCCCATGTTTTCAGCGAACCTGGACCATTTTCTCGGCCAGACAGAAAGTGAGAGGAGTTCCTGTCAGTCACCTGACTGAGTCCAGCTGACACGAGACTCCATCTCGGTGCAGCATTACGGTACACACCTGTGGCCAGTCGTTTTCTGGAAAATACATGCCGCACTCCTCAAAAGACATACACAAACTGCGGTTCCCCAGACATGTCCACTGAGGTACCCAGTGCTGCCCCTTTTGATAACTCAGCCCCTTTCTGTACCACCATCCCAATTTGGGCCACCGACTCCCTCTGGGACGCCACCCCTTTTTGGGTCAATCCGGCCACTTTCTGGACCACCCCGATTTGGGTCACCGCCCCCTTCTGGGACTCCACACACTTTTGGGCTACCACCCCGATTTGGGCCACCGCCCCCTTTCAGGATTTCCCCATGTCCGTTCTACAGGTCTCCTTAGATCACAGTTCACACCAAAAACAGTTTATGTCTCTTATACGATACAACACAAGCCCTTGCCAGCACCACCACAGCTCCTGCTGTCACCGATCTCCGAGACCTCCGGCTGCCGTTCACACACAGCTGCTGGTGTCACCTTCATAACCCCGCCGAGTTACAGGAAGCCGCTTTTCCCCTTCGTAACCCCTCCGAGTTACAGCAAGCCGCTTGTCACCTTCTTGACTCCCACTGAGCCACCGCAGGCTGACTAGAAAGGGAAAAGAAAAAAAAACATGCAAGACAAAACTCACGTGTCCTGTCTGTGTGCTCTTCAGTACGTCCATCTCCTCTCCTGAGACCGTCCATCACACAGGGCGTACCGGGTGCTATTCAGGGAGCCGACCCTCCTCCCAGGGTTTCCCAACACAGCGGCCTCACCAGGTCCAGGGGCTCAGCGGGTGCTATTCAGGACATCCGTCTCCGCCTGAGACTGCCCAACACTCACGCCTCACCAGGTCCAAGGTCACACGTGCTCCAGGTATCTGATTCTTCTCCCAGAACCTCCCAACACTGACCCTCCAGGACCTTTGCACACTGAACCCTCCAGGTACACAGTCTCACTGACCCAGGTCAGTACAACATGAACACCTGTCCGTTACCTGTGTCGGCCACACAGGTTCTCGGGTACCTCATATCCACAGAGGCACCCTATCACAATCAACAGTCTCTTTCTCTGACCCCGGCCAGCATATCACACGGCTTTCACGACCGTCATCTGCTGGCCGCGCAGGTTCTTGGACCCCTCTACCGCAGAGGTGTCCTATAAGTCTTTTCCACTGACCTCAGTCAGTATATCACACGGCTTTCAAGACCGTCAGCCCTCCTGGCTCAGCATTGCCAGCACTGCACCATGTGCTTTTGGAAACCGCTGCCCTTAGCATCCGAATTTTGCAGTCCTCTTCCGTTGCTCCTAGCAACAAGGCTACCACACTGCCCATAGCATTCTCCACCAATTGTAAGGTAGCGCTGTCATTCGGGTAGGGGATACTCGCTTGGCAGCCAAATAATCACGTCCGGCATGGGTTTTCCATAAAACAATAACAATCCATGTGGTTTATTCAGACATCATAAACCCACAGCAGCAACATAAAGTTCATATAATCAGCATAGCGTTCATGACAGAGCTTCCCTCTGTTAAGCCTGTGGTCACACAGGTTATGCAATGTCCAGTACTCAGGCTCTTCAGCCTCACAGATCTCACCCAGTCAGGGTTACCTCATGGCTGCTTCAGCTCACTGTAGATGTTCATTCCCTCTCCCTGGGAACTGCCAGACGCCTGCAGCCACTACTCACAGCATTCATGTGTTGTCAGGCAGGAAGCCCCATCTCCCAGGGGGACCTTCCACAACGGACCAACCGGGTCCAAGCATTCACTCCATGTGACCTACCCTGGCCACCTTATATGGTCCGTAGCCACGCCCACCGGGTCACATGGCTATGACCTCATCACAGGTCCTTCACACACACTCATACACTTTACTATGGCACTCTTAAACACACCCCTGACACATTGGAACGAAAGATCAGCTCTGCTGATCAGCACATAAGCAAGCCTTCATCTCAAGGCCACCCACCTTGAGATACATTACGATCATTCAGCATCCTACTCCTATCATGACACTGGAATGCTTATACGCCTGTCCTGGGACACCCACACAGCGCCCCCTAGCGGACACAGTGGTCACTACATCACACCATGTAATATATAAATATAGTTATTACTGTTGAACATAGGACATGAAACAAATGTTCCACTATTTCGCATCGACTCTTTTCTTAATAACAGCATTCATTGTCCATCCCCCCTCTTTCCCCCCTTCCCCATTAACCCTAACTTAGTTGTGTTAAGATTGTTATTCTATAGTATTATAAAGCTAAGACTATGATAAGGATATTGTATATTTTTCCATTTATCCTCACATATGTCCCCCTGCGAGGGGACCCTTGTGCTTTGATATCAATGTCTTTCATGTTAAAAGATATTCATGTTTTAAATAAATTCGTTGAAACTAAAACTGAACGAACCTCCGTGCAGTGTGACTGATGTACAGTTAATGGCACTTACTAGTACGTGCCTGAAGTTGCTGATTTCTCAATCGTTCAGTCTGTGCAAATGAAGGTGAGTCTTTTGAATGCAGTCCAGAATGAGGGAGAGTCCTCCTGTTCTCAGAAGTCCCCCTGTAGCACGGACTACGCTGTGTACAGAATTATTAGGCAAGTTGTATTTGAGAAGATTCTCTTTATTATTGAACAACAACTATGTTCTCAATCAACCCAAAAGACTCAAATATCAAAGCTTAATATTTTTGAAAGTTGGAGTGGGGTTTTTTTTTTTTAGATTTGGCTGTTTTTTTCCAGGTAACTATTACTGTGCAGAATTATTAGGCAACTTAATGAAAACCAAAACATCTCACTTGTTTATTTTCACCAGGTAAACCAATATAACACAATTTAGAAATATACATTTGACATTCAGAAACAAAAAAAAACAAAACAAAAAAAAACAAAAAAATCAATAAAAAAAATCAGTGACCAATATAGCCACCTTTCTTTACAATGACACTCAAAAGCCTTCCATCCATAGATTCTGTCAGTTGCTTGATCTGTTTACGATCAACATTGCGTGCAGCAGCCACCACAGCCTCCCTGACACTGTTCCGAGAGGTGTCTTCTGTTTTCCCTCCTTGTAGATCTCACATTTTATGAGGGACCACAGGTTCTCTATGGGGTTCAGATCAGGTGAACAAGGGGGCCATGCCATTTTTTCTTATTTTAGACCTTTACTGGCCAGCCACGCTGTGGAGTATTTGGATGCATGTGATGGAGCATTGTCCTGCATGAAAGTCATGCTTTTCTTGAACGATACCAACTTCTTCCTGTACCACTGCTTGAAGAAGGTGTCTTCCAGAAACTGGCAGTAGGTCTGGGAGTTGAGCTTCACTCCATCCTCAACCCAAAAAGGTCCCACAAGTTCATCTTTGATGATACCAGCCCATACCAGTACTCCACCTCCACCTTGCTGGTGTCTGAGTTGGAGCGGAGCTCTCTGCCCTTTACTGATCCAGCCTTGGGACCATCCATCTGGCCCATCAAGAGTCACTCATTTCATCAGTCCATAAAACCTTGGAAAAATCAGTCTTAAGATGTTTCTTGGCCAAGTCTTGACGTTTTCTCTTATGTTTCTTGTTCAAAGGTGGGTGTTTTTCAGCCTTCCTTACCTTGGCCATGTCTCTGAGAATGGCACACCTTGTGCTTTTTGATACTCCAGTAATGTTGCAGCTCTGAAATATGGAAAAACTGGTGGCAAATGGCATCTTGGCAACTTCACGCTTGATTTTCCTCAATTCATAGGCAGTCATTTTGCGCCTTTTTTTTTTTTATCAACACGCTTCTTGCGACCCTGTTGGCTATTTGCAATGAAACGCTTGATTGTTCGGTGATCATGCTTCAAAAGTTTGGCAATTTCAAGACTGCTGCATCCCTCTGCAAGACATCTCAATTTTTGACTTTTCAGAGTCAGTCAAAGCTTTCTTCTGACCCATTTGGCCAAAGGAAAGGAAGTGGCCTAATAATTAAGCACACCTTATATGGATGTTGATGTCATTAGACCACACCCCTCCTCATTACAGAGATGCAAATCACCTGATTTACATAATTGGCAGTTGGCTTTCAAGCCTATACAGCTTGCACTAGGACATGTATAAAAAGGATGCGGTGATCAAAATACTCATTTGCCTAATAATTCTGCACACAGTGTAGTAAGTGCCATTTCCTGTACATCAGTCACACTGCACGGAGGTTCATTCAAATTTAAGCAGCAGTCCCAATTTGTTATTAGCGCGGCAGCCAAGTTTGTTATTTTTGTGCTGATAGTTTTTCAGGCAGGGCTGCACACATTACCTGCCAGGGTGCCAGCAGCTTTTCAACAAAATTGTATTTAGTTAAGCGCCAGAGTGATCTTGTATTATACCCATGTTTTATCTGAAGTTGTGGCATTCCCGAGTAAAACATACATGGCTGCAATAACTTGCTTTGGGGCAGCATAAAACAGACAAAAGGTTCTCTTTAGAGCAACTTTGTACCCTTGAAATCACGGAATCTGCCATAGTTAGTATATACCTTTTATAGCAATCACATCACTTAATTATAAATGCATACTAGAAATATATAGACCGGAAAATTAATTTATCTAAGTACAGAAAATATTTCTACTACCTGAAAAGGCAGTGGGGCGATATAATCTTTCCCTTCCGTGTTGTGGACATTGATACAGGAGCGTTGCAGGATACAGATACATTTCTCTACTTTATCTTCACCTAAGAAAAAGTACAAGATAGAGTTAGAAGAAGGCACATTGGCCTAACATTGTGACCCTCACATTGCACTGCTTGCATTTTCCACTGACATCTCTTCACTGTAAAGTGGAGGAGTTCATTAGTTGATTGTTTTTTTTGTTTTGTTTTTACAACTAATAGGGGACAAGAACTGGGAAAGCCACAGTCTCTCTCTACGAGTCCAGGCAGTGTTATACAGTCCTGCTTCTCGTTGTTTGCACCCATGAAGTTCAAGCACATAATATAGAATTTCTCCTGAACAAAAACAATGGGAGGGAAAAATAGAAAAACCTAAACCTCGCTGTGACACTGGTATTGGCACCCATTACATTAGTATGGAAACACATTTTGACTCAACTGTGGTAAATCATTAAAGAGAATCACCTGTGTTTGTCGGTGCCCATGTGACATGAATTAGCCAATGAATGATGACTTCAGTGTTTCTTTTTTTTTTTTTTTTAAAGCCACATGGTAGGTAGGCCCTGCTCCTTTGTCACAATAGTGAAGACAAAATGAGCTGTCTGAGGAAATCAGAACTGCTATTAGCAAACACAAGATTTCCATCTACAAGGACCTTGGTATCCCAGTTTCAACAGCGCGCAATGTTGTTAAGAAGTTTGCCAAACATAGAACCGTAAAACCTCCCTGGACGTGGGGGAAAGAGCAAAATTGAAGAGAGGTCTTCAAAGGTTGGTGCAAATGGTGAAAAAAAACACCATGAAAAACTTCCAAAGACCTGAAGGCCAACCTGGAACAGTCATGAGATCAACAATTACCATACGCTGTACACTAAACCAAGCAGAGCTTTATGGGAAAAGGCCAAGGAAGAAATTATTGTACCTTAACAAACCCCAATCCTTCTGGGATAATGTTCTGTGGATAGATGAAACAAAAATAGAGCTTTTTGGCAATGCAAAGCAACAGTTTGTTTTTTTTACAGACGGTGCAATGAAGCTTATAAGAAAAAGAACACCCTACCAACAGTTAAGCATAATGGAGGATCCATAATGCTGTGGGTTTGCTTTGCTGCGTCTGGTATAGGAGGCCTTGACCATATCACAAAACTCAAGAAAAGATTTCAGATGAAAATGTCCTACCCAATGTAAGAAAACTTGGCATGAGTCGAAGATCATGGGTCCTCCAAAAAGACAATGACCCAAAGCACACATCTAAAAGTACTGGTTGAAAAAGAAACAATGAACTGTCTTAAAATGTCCAGCAATGAGTCCTGAACTCAATCGCAATGAAAATCTTTGGGGTGAGCTGAAATCTGCCATTGGGACAAAAACATTCAAGAGCTTAAACAAACTGCAAAGGAAGAGTGTGAGAAAATCACAGCTGAGAAGTGCAAGAAGCTTATAGATGGCTACAAGAAATGTTTGGAGACTGTCTTCAAATCCAAAGGCTGTGCAGCCAAGTATTAAATTGGGGGTGCCTTTAAGCCCTTAACGACCGCCGATATGCCTTTTAACTGCAGCAAATAAGTGTATAGCATCCCCCCTCCCCTAGAGTCAGAAATTCTCCAGGGTCTCGGCGACCGCAAGTGGGAAAAAAAAAAAAAAAAAAAAAAAAGGCAGATGTCCCATTTAACGTCTCTCTCCTCTGATGTGATCGCACATTAGAGGAGAGAGAAATGTGGTCCCCCGATAAGGGTTGGAATTAGAGTTAGGGGTGTGTTGGGGTTAGGGTCAGAGTTAGCACTGTTAGCATTGGGGGTGTTCCACTGTTTACGCACATCAGGGGATCTCCAAATGTGACATGACGTCGCCATTGATTCCAGCCAATTTAGCATTGAAAAAGGCAGACGGTGCTCTCTCCCTTCTGAGCATCGCCATGCACCCAAACAGTGGCTTTCCCCCACATACAGGGTATTTGCGTGCTCAGGAGAAATTGCACAACAAATTTTGTGGTCCATTTTCTCCTGATACTCTTGAGAAAATAAAATAAAAAAAAATTTGGTTCCAAAGTAAAAAATTTTTGTGCAAAGTAAAATGTTCAATTTTCCCTTCCACATTGCTTTAGTTCTCGTGAAGCACTTGAAGGGATAATAAACTTCTTGAATGTGGTTTTGCACACCTTGAGGGGTGCAGTTTTTACAATGGTGTCACTTTGGGGTATTTTCTGTTATACTGACCCTCCAAACTTACTTCAAAAGGAGGTGGTCCCTAAAAAAAAAAAAAAAAAAAAAAAAAAAAAAGGGATTTTTGTGTACTCATCGTAAAATTCTTTTCTCCGAGACGCTCATTGGGGGACACAGACCACGGGTGTTATGCTGCTGCCACTAGGAGGCTGACACTAAGTTGAGACAAAAAAAGTGTTAACTCCTCCTCCGCAGTATACACCCTCCTGCTGGCTCCCAGTGAACCAGTTTGGTGCAAAAGCAGTAGGAGATAATTAACATATCAGAGTACGATCATTCACATAGTATTAGCGAGCACCACATCGAGTGAAGCGGACAAGCAGAAGTCGATAGACCACTCAGGGTGGGTGCTGTGTCCCCCAATGAGAGTCTCGGGGAAAAGGATTTTACGGCGAGTACACAAAAATCCCTATTTCTCCTTTCACCTCATTGGGGAACAGACCATGGAATGTCCCGAAGCAGTCCATGGGTGCGGAACAATGTAACAGAGAATCTCATACTGACTGTGTAAAGATGTACTACCATCTCTTACAGAGTACATCTGCGAAGGCCCATGCTCGCGGAAGTCAGAGTGTGACTGTTGCTTCGAAGATGCGTACAGGCAGAACTAAATCACAGCCTTGCAGCCCTGTGAACATGTTCTGTCTGCATGCAAAAACCGGATGACTCAGAAGAATCTGTCCCAATATGCCTCATCCCCTGCTGGGATGGGCACGCTTTTGATGTGGTATAACTTCGGCATAGCAGAGCAAAATTTCCTTGGTTATTGTGGCCCTGAAGAGGTCTTCAGGAGACAGTCGACGTCAGGACATACGTTCTGAGAGCCGTTGGTGCATGCAGAGCGTTTCTCTCAGACCATGCGCTGAAAACCCATAAACCCTACCGGGATGGACACACTTCTGGCGCGAATTACTCTTGAGTAGCCGATAGGATTTCCCTAGCTATTGTGGCTCTGAAGTGGCTTACAGGAGGGAGCCGACTACAGAACGTACGTCTTGAGAGCCCTTAGGCATGCAGGGTGTGCATAGATTTATGCACTCAATGTACGAGTGCCGAGCCCAAAAGAGGCAAAGAAGAATTCATCGCCAAAATAGGAAGATGAAACAGCGGTCTCGTGACCGTCGTGTTCTGGCGGAAAGGCAGAAAAGGAGAACAACCAAAAAAGCTCACCAGCATAGAACTGTCAGTTCCGACAAGAAGGTCGACCTTCTAAGACAGAACTCCCAACTAGGCGTCCTGTGACACCTCGAAAGTCGTCTGATAAAGCGCACCCAGGCCCGATTTAACATCCCGGGCTTCTAACATACTGTACATCTCAGGGGCAATTTTTCGCTGGAGTAGAGACAAATAGAGCCAAACTCTGTCCTTTGAAGGAGCTGAGTGCCAAAAACTCAATTCCAAGACAGCGTGGAGACAATTTAAACTGAGGGAAAAAAAAGGACGGTAAAGACAAAGACGACGTCCGCGATCCCTGCACCATGCGCAAGAAAGCGTTCAGGTGCAGTGATGGGTGCGACCCAGGCTCGGACTGGCCCCTGTGCCAATCTAGGCCCCCAATGCTTACTGTATGGGCAGTACTTGTCATAATTCACTTGATTCTTCTGTACAGAAACAACAGCATATCATTCATTAACTAAACTACCCAGTTTCTTATTATAGAGAGATATACAGTAGGTACATTTGTGAATGAGGGTCATGTAATATTTGTATGCAGGTGAAAAGTGGGCCCCCAAAGTCAATGTTACTGGTGGGCCCTTGGCACCCAAGTCCAACACTGGTGCGACCTAAGGCCTCGAAGCACCATCATGTGGAGGAAACACCAGAGGAAAAAAAGAAGAAAAAAAACGAAGATAGAGCTTAGGTTACCAGAGACGAACCAGATAAACACCAGACCCGTGTTTTCCGGTGACAATTCGGAGAACAGTGAAGCATATCTGATAGACGCCTGAAGATGGTGGCAACGACCAGTAGAAATCTTCATGCACCACGTTCTCGATATAAGTGAATTCAACTGGGATTACTGGAAAGAAACAACCCCCTTTACCTTCGCCTTTCTGATGACCGACGGAAGTGAAGACAGACAAAAAACTAAAAGCACGGAATAACCGAGAGATACACCTGCCCATTATAGGATACGGAGGGGGGCTACGTCGCGCAAGGCCGTTCCGCTGCGGGTACCCGTCTAAAGCATGTCTTACGCCGTAACTTTGGCGTAATACTATGAATTCGGATGGGGAGACCCCGAAGAAGATAATGGAACTGCTGCTAACGAGAATGCTCGGATTACTAGAACATCTCCTGAAGACTTGACTCCAAGGCTGACCTGCGTCTCTGAAGAAAAAGGGGAGATGGCAAGAGAGACTGTTGTCCCGTCAGGGAGGCTGGCGTAACCAGTCAGCCACTAGTCATTGGCTAGAGAGAAAGATTTTTCATTGTTTTGAAAGAAGGATCTCAATGACCAGTCCTGAGGGCTATCAGACCCGCGAGAACAGGCCGCACCAGCGGCTGACAGGAAAGGTTTTCTAGGCCAAACTGCTTGACCAGCTTATAGAAAAACAGACCAAAGATGCCATCTTGACGGGGTGAGTACATGAACCGTAAAGAAGATTTGTCCTGGCGCCTAAATTTTTGGAGGACGTAAGGGAAAACAAACAATCCTGTATCCAGAAGACCCTGGTCTCATGCCCGCTCAATGCGAACAGCTGAAAAACAGCCTGAGTGCCCCAACATAGGCGCCATCTATATTGGCGGTACCAGAGAATAACGCCAAGAATCATTGAGCGGGAAATGTCAGAGACCTACGTCCCACAAATCCGAACTTCAATAGGAGGATCCTTACATTGGTGCATGGGCCTATAGTAAGAAAAAGGTTAGGGACCCTGTTGGGCGCAGTCCACTTACCTATTATCTGAACCCTAATGCCCTACTGATGGAGGTGGTATGGCTGATACCATAGCCATATTCAAAGAGGGAAAAGCGCTGTTCCGAGGTCTACAGGACGGAGCCACAGATACTCCATCTGACGGACCGAGGGCTGTTAAGGGTATGTGCACACGCTGCGGATTGGAGTGCGGATTTGGCCGCGCGGATTTTGTAAAATCCGCAGGTAAAACCGCAGGTTTTGCCCTGCGGTTTTTCATCTCCACAATGGAGGAGATGGCAAACCGCAGAAGAATCCGCAGAAAGAATTGACATGTCAATTCTTTCTGCTGTTTAGAAACCGCAGGAAAACCGCACGGAAAAATCTGCACAGTCTGCACTGCGGTTTTTAATATCCATAGGATATTATGGTACTGTACACCACAGCAAACACTGCTGCGGATCCGCAGCGGCCAAATCCGCTAGGGAACCACAGCAGAATCCGCAGCGTGTGCACACACCCTAATTGATGATCTATCCGGCCAGGATAAAAAGGTTCTAGATGCCAGTCGAAGTGCTGGCGGGCTAGGACGGGAGGTTCAGCTCAAGGGGGAGGCCTCCCTCCCAGAGGCCTTTCACAGTGAGTTATGTGACCCATCGATTCCTGAGCCAGTTGACTATAACACAAATCTCCGGATGAATGATAAACGCCCCTTCAGGGCATAACAGGATGCTGAGTGATCCGGTACAGGACCGGAGTCCTTGTCTGGTTGACTTTTTTTAGGAAACAATTTCGGTATCTTCCGAAACTCTGATCAAGATAAGGATCTAGTTTATGCTCAACATAAGCAGCAAACCTGTGGAGTGAGATAATAGACTCACTGGAGCGAAAAAACACGAATGATCGGGTAACTACTACGAATCCGATATCTAGACGCCTGTACGTTTCTCGATAGCTTGCGGCCCCTGCCAGCTGACAGCTCCTGTGTAGGAAAGAATCCATCCTTGCCGATCTTGCGAAAGCTAGGATCCGCAGAGGCGTCACAGAAGTGTTAAATCTCTTTGGCCAGAGAAGCCATGGATTGCGACAGTGACGAAGCCCACTTAGGGGGGCTACGTATGTTGGACTCATAGAATCGTAGAGTTGGAAGGGACCTCCTGGGCCATCTGGTCCAACCCCCTGCTCAAAGCAGGATTCGCTAAATCATCCCAGTCAGATGCCTGTCCAGCCTCTGTTTGAAGACTTCCATTGAAGGAGAACTCACCACTTCTCGTGGCAGCCTGTTCCACTCATTGATCACTCTAACTGTCAAAAAGTTTTTTCTAATATCTAATCTGTGTCTCCTCCCATTCAGTTTCATCCCATTGCTTCTAGTCTTTCCTTGTGCAAATGAGAATAAAGTTGATCCTTCTACAATGTGACAGCCCTTTAATTATTTGTAGACAGCTATTAAGTCTCCTCTCAGTCTTCTCTTTTGCAAACTAAACAATCCCAAATCCTGCAACCTTTCCTCATAAGACAGGGTTTGCAGACCGGTCACCATTCTGGTCGCTCTTTTCTGAACTTGCTCCAGTTTGTTGATGTCTTTTTTAAAATGTGGTGCCCAAAACTGGACACAATATTCCAGATGAGGTCTGACCAAAGAGGAGTAGAGTGAAATAATGACTTCACGTGATCTAGACTGTATGCTTCTGTTAATACATCCTAGAATTGCATTTGCCTTTTCTTGCTGCTGCATCACATTGTTGACTCATATTCAGTCTGTGATCTATTAGTATACCCAAGTCTTTTTCACATGTGCTGTCACTAAGCCCTATTCCTCCCATTCTGTATATGCTTTTTTCATTTTTATTGCCCAGATGTAGTACTTTGCATTTCTCCCTGTTAAAAACCATTCTGTTAGTTGCTGCCCACTTCTCCAGTTTATTTAAATCTTTTTGAATCCTCTCTCTTCTCTAGTATTAGCTATCCCTCCCAGCTTTGTGTCATCAGCAAATTTAATCAGTTTACCCTCAATTCCTTCATCTAAATCATTGATAAAGATGTTGAACAATACAGGGCCCAGGACAGAGCCCTGTGGTACCCCACTTGAGACATTCTTCCAACTGGATGTGCAGCCATTTACGACCACTCTCTGGGTCCGATCACCAAGCCAGTTATGAATGCACCTAACAGTTGCCTTGTCCATTCCATGCTTAGTCATTTTTTCAATAAGGATTGTATGAGAGACTTTGTAAAATGCTTTGCTGAAGTCAAGATATACTATACAGCATTTCCTTGATCCACCCAATCAGTGATACCGTCATAGAAGGAAATTAAGTTAGTCTGACATGACTTATTAGTTACAAACCCATGCTGACTCTGTTTAATCACTTCATTCTTATCCAGGTATTGACATACATGTTGTTTAATAATTTGTTCAAAGATCTTTCCTGGTATAGAAGTCAGACTCACCGGCCTATAGTTGCCTGGGTCCACCTTCTTCCCCTTTTTGAAGATAGGAACAACATTTGCTCTTCTCCAGTCTTCTGGCACTTCTCCTGTTCTCCAAGAATTTTTAAAGATTATGGAGAGGGGTTCAAAAATTTCTTCTGCTATCTCCTTCAGTACTCTGGGTTGTAATTCATCTGGACCTGGAGACTTGAATTCATTTAGGTTAGCTAAGTGTTTCCTCACTATCTGTTTATAGATATCCTGGATTCTTCTATTCCCTTAATAGGACAGTGAAGAACAGCTGATGTTACATTTCCTTTCTGAGAGAAAACAGGTGCAAAATAGGAATTTAAAAGTTAAGCCTTCTCAACATCCTGTCTTACCATTTCATCATTTTCATCCTGTAAAAATCCTATAGCATCTTTTACTTTTCTTTTACTTTTGACATATCCCCAAAATCCTTTATTATTGCTTTTGACATCTCTTGCAAGCCTCAATTCATTTTCAGCTTTAGATAATTTGATTTGTGCCCTGCAGGTTCTGCAGACAGCATTATATTCTTCTTTAGATATGCCTCCCTCTTTACATTTTATAAACATTTTTTTCTTCCTTTTTAGCATGTGCTAAAGTTCTGTGTTAATCCATCCTGGTTTCCTTAAATGCTTCCTATTCTTCCCTCTTTTCGGAATTGTTAACAACTGTGCTTTGAGAATTTCATTTTTCAAGATTTCCCATCCTTCCTGGACATTTTTGTCTTTAAGGATATCCAGCCATTGGATCCCTCCAATTCTCTTTCTGAATCCCTTAAAATCTGCCTTTCTGAAATCTAACCTTGACGTCTGAGTCTTCACAGGTCTTCCGCCTCTAGTTATCCAAAATTCTAAAATAGCATGGTCGCTACCTCCTAGGGTCCCAGCCACTTTTACCTCCTCGGGTCCCAGCCACTTTTACCTCCTCAACCATTTCCTCCCTGTTTATAAGGATTAGATCCAAGGTAGCAGTTCCCCTTGTTTTCTCCCCTACCTTTTGGAAGATAAAGTCAGCAAGAGAGGATAAGAATTTCCTTGACCTGTTAGTTTTGCCTGAGAGAGATTCCCAACAAATGTCTGGATAGTTGAAATCTCCCATGACAATTATGTCATATTTTTTGGAGAACTTGGCCATTTGATGCATAAAGAGTTCATCCATATCTTCAGCTTGCTCAGGCGGCCTGTAGTAAATTCCTACAATGGTGTCCTTTCCATTGTTCTGTCCTTGTATTCTTACCCAAACAGTTTCCACAGAACTCCCAGTCTCTGAAGCTTCAATCTCTGTGCAGATATACGCGTTTCTAACATACAATGCAACACCCCCTCCTCGTTTATCAAGTCTGTTTCTTGCAAATAAGTTGTATCCTTCTAGTCTTTTATTCCAATCATGTGTATTGTCCCACCAAGTTTCAGTGATTCCAATGACATCATATTTCTTTTCTTGCGTTAGTAGTTCCAATTCTCCTTGTTTGTTGCCCATGCTTTGTGCATTGTGCATTAGTATAGAAACATTTTAGTTTGTGATTGGTTTCTCTTTCTTCAATATTTTTATTAATTAGATTCTTTTGTCTTTGTTCTTCCTTTCCACTTCTAATAGCAGAGTTCTCAATAGCATTTGTCAGGTGTATGGCTTTTTCTGGTCTTTTGCTTCCCTTCCCATGTTGTTCTAGTTTAAAGCTCTCCTTACAAGTGTAGCAAGGCGACTTCCAAATACATGCTTTCCAGTCTTCGTAAGTGGCTGAGTCACAGGGCTCATGAGAAGCTTTAACCAAGGGCTTTAACACAAGCATTATTTGCCATAAACCAGTAACTTAACCACTGAGCTAACAGCTCTACTGCCTAGAGGAACGCTGTGTGCCATCCTGTGCAGTGTATCATACCATTTCTAGTGTATGTGCTGCCGAGGCAAGCACTCTGTCCCAGAGGCCACTATCCATTCTGAATGCTTTAGGGATAGGCATGTATGGGTTAGTAGCAGATCCCATGTAGAGAAGGACTAATATATTTAGATATATATAGGACGCCATCCAGAAGCTCCGTGAAAAAAAGTTCTCCGCTGAGTCAGTACAGTGGCGGTGGAGGATCCTAGACTGCGTTGGGGATTGTGCAGAATTAATAATTCTGCGCCAGGTGGTAACAGACAGGCCGGTCGCAATAGCCCACTGTCAGGTGCGGCTGCACTGACTGGTCAGTGGAAGTCACTGGATAAGGGAAGGGAAGGGAAGGAAGAACAGCCATCCTTGCTATGAGGAAAAAAGGCCGAGATACTGCAGAGAAAGAGACTCCTTTACCTAGGACCTCTGTGCTGTACAGGATCTGCAGTTTTATGGAGACGACCGCAGCCACAGAAGAGGACCGCAGTCAGGACGGCGGCTGGAGACGGCCGCGGCCAGCAGTGAGGACGACAGCAGCGGCGGCCAGGCTGAGAAGGCGGGGGAGCTTGAGAGGCAGGCGCGCAGTAATAAAGCCTTGCGGAGTAGGCCGGGTGCCTATCCCCCCCAGGGCCCTGTTTCCAGGGCAGGAGCTGCATCCGGAGTCCCTGGACAATTTCAGAAGGGGCGATAGTCTCCAGAAATATGGCCACCTAGAGCTTGATGAGCACTTCTCGTTACAAACGAGAAGCACCGAAAACGAGGTGTGGACTGGCGACCCATGGAGGCAGATCTTGTGAGGATGCGGCCTATAGAGTAAAATGGCCGCCGAGAGCTTGAGCGCTTCTAGTTCCAAACGAGAGGCGCGTATATTGGGGGGGGGGGGGGGCGCGAAGGGGGAGGCGGAGCTTTCCAGGATGCGGCCTACTCTGTTGAAAAGCCTGGGGCTAAATGTTTGGCTCAGGCAGACGCGCACCCGGAGGTCTGGGGAAATAAATTTTTGCCGCGGAGCCTCTATAATCCTCTCCGGTCCCCGCTGGTAGAGCAACCTATCCAACGCCGCTACCGGGCCCTCCTGCCACAAAATAACCCCCGAATCTCACCGAATCCTGCAGGTGTTATCGGAACCGGGGTATCGGGTCCTATGGAATTCCAGAGCCCGGAGTTGTTGGCAGGGGGATAGGCATGGGTTTCGGACTCCTTACACAGTTGCCAGTTGCTGAGGTGAGCTGCAGCATTGCTTGGACGGTGGAGGGCACTCTCCATCCACGATTCCTTTGACAGGGAGGTGGAGAGGAACCGTCTGCCTCCTTGCATCATCCGCTTTAACAGTGGTGATCCAGTGGGGGCTGCTCGGACACCATAGATGAGGCCTCTGGGGTCAATCCTTTAGGATGGGAACAGGCTGGTTGTCCGGCGTAGGCCTGGCTGCGGCGGGGGATATGAAGGCGACACTCCATGTGTTCGTCCGTATATCAGTGCGGGGAGATCGGTGCCCTTCGAAGGACCCGTCGCCCTTGAATCAGCTCAGGCATCCCACGTTGCAGGAAAGGATACGTGGAGGGACTCTCGCACGTACTCGCCTGTTGGTTTGGGGGAAATTGGCGCCTTGAAAGGTTCCGTTGCCCCTGTCATCATGTGAAAAATTAAAAAATTAAAAAAAATAAAATAAATGGTCTGAAGACCAGACAAGTGTGCCTCCTATGGACACTAAGCAAGAGCTGGTTCACTGGGAGCCAGCAGGAGGGTGTATACTGCTGAGGAGGAGCTAACTCTTGTCTCAACAGTGTCAGCCTCCTAGTGGCAGCAGCATAACACCCATGGTCTGTGTCCCCCAATGAGGGGAAGGAGAAAAATGGTTTTGTAAATTTTGTTGGAAAAATGAGAAATCGCTGGTCAACTTTTAACCCTTATAACTGATTCTGATGTAAAGTTGACATGTGGGAAATGTTTATTATTTTGTCTGACATCCCTCTCTGATTAAAGGGTACAAAAATTAAAAGTTTGAGAATTGCAAAATTTTCAAAATTTTTGCCAAACTTCCGTTTTTCATAAATAAACGCAAATTATAGCAAAGAAATTTTACCACTATGAAGTACAAAATGTCACGAAAAAAAAACGATCTCAGAATCAGCGGGATCCGTTGAAGCGTTCCAGAGCTATAACTTCATAAAGTGACAGTGGTCAGAATTGTAAAAATTATATACATGAATTAAGGTGCACTGCAATGTATAAACAAAACTAACTATATGTGCGGAGGTACCACATCAGGTAGAAATGATGCTGAAGAGTATTTTGAGTGTGCACATAACTGCAGGTAGTCTTTCCTCTCTCTCTCTTCAGAATTGTAAAAATTGACTTGGTCATTAAGTACCCAATTGGCTCTGTCACTAAGGAGTTAATACGGCACATGCTGCTTATTCTGTTTCTTCTTTCAAATTGCAACATGTAAGTTGAATAACAATGTTTTATTATTGGATTACTTTGCACCATGTATTAAAAAATCCTGAGGATATAACGTTTGTACATTTCTATTTATTTCTGAAGATATTGTACAGTCTATGAAAAAAATGAAGGGGTGCTGTTGTGAGTTCATTTTCTGGTCTACAAGTTGTGAGTTCACCAGAGGGAGCCTGGAAGGAGGTAACAGGAGGTAGTGAGGCTGATTTAATCAGTGGTGATCTGCCACCTGATAAGGAGGATGACAATTGGACCTCAGGAATCTCAGACTGGATTAAGACAGCCGACGCCCTATACTGGTGCTGGTGATTCCTTCTGGCTTGTCAGGTCTTGGTTCTCAGTTCTGTTCCAGTCAGCTCAAGCTAAGTTTTTCTGCTAATGTTCACACTTGATTTTGTTGGTCTATTCAGTTTTTTGTGGCTGTGCTGAATTTCCACTCTTATTTATCTGTATTTGCCAATTTGCTTTTTGTCCCTTATTAGACTGGCCTCTTTTTGCTCTGTCTCAGAATATTTCAGAGTGCTGATATAGTGGGAGAAGTCGTGACTTCAGGGTTAATTTTGTTATCAGAAGTGTTGGACATTATTTTTGTAGGGTTTTTGGCAGATTGCAGACAGTGTCTTTCCTTTCCTATCTAGTTAGTTTGGGCCCCATCGTTTGTTCAGCCTATTTTCCTGCCTGTGTTTGTGTTTTCATCTTGTTTCACCGTCAATACATGTGTGGGGGCTGTCTATTCCTTTGGGGTCTGCTCTGGGGCAGTTAGTTTTGCCCTTTTCTTGCTTTAGGCTTATTTAGTCCTCCGGCTGTGACGAAGCGTCTAGGTTCATCGTAGGAACGCTCCACGGCTGCTGCTAGTTGTGTGGTTAGGATCAGGGATCTGCAATCTGCATAGTTACCAACCTCTCTGGTTTTCTGTGACTTAGCTTGTTTTGTTTTTTCCTCCTCGGTGACCCATTCATAACAGGGTGCCAACAATGATGAGCAACACTGTACATGAACATATAACCCAAGTGCAGCTCTGAATAGACCAGAGCTCTTAGGGAATATTCACATGAAGCAGATTTGTAGCAGAAATGTCTTTATGAGGAAGAGACAAACCATTCAGATGTCAATAAAGGGAAACACCTGCGCTTGTTCAGACTCCAAGAGTAAGGCCAGGATCACACATGCGAGAAACACGGTCGAGTCTCGCATGTTAATACCCGGCACTGCCGCCAGCACTCGGGAGCGGAGCATGCGACCTCATGTATTACTATGCGGCTGCACGCTCCGCTCCTGAGTGCCGGGTATTAACATGCAAGACTCGACCGTGTTTCTCGCATGTGTGATCCCGGCCTAATACCAAAATCAGCAAAGTGACAAAAATACACCCCTGGTCGTGTAAACAGATAAAAAACCTGAACAAAGAAATATAAATATGAGACTGCGCTAAATGGAAATATACAGCATGTGATGTATACTTACATTTAGCGCAGTGTCATATTTATAACCCATTCAGATGATTGTAACACATTTTCCCTGAGACATTTCTGAAACAATCTGTGTTGTGGAAACATCTGCTGCACTAGAATCGAGTGAATATATAACCCAGGCATCGTGCTATGTAGTCAACGACAGCACCCTGAACAGAAGAAATAAAAAAAACTGCTGGTGTCCACGGTATTAAAATAAGGCCTTTTTTGTTAAAAATAAAACAAAAAAAACTTTTAATTGTTATCTATACTACACAAAACAGAAGAACGTCAGAAATTATTTTACTGAAACGGTAGCAGACGCTTGGAACACAATTCTGAAAGATAGACAATAGTGATGGGCGAACGTGGTCGGATAAAAAATTACTCAAGCATGCTCCAGGGCTAACAGTGTCTTCGGCGTGCTTGAAAAATATGTTTGAGACCCCACAGCTGCATGTCTCGTGCCTGTTCAACAGCTGCAACACATACAGGGATTGCCTGTTGGTTAGGAAATCCCTGTATGTGTTGCGGTTGTGTTGCGGGGACTCGAACATATTATTTGAGCACGCCAAAGACAGTCGATTAGCACTGGAGCATGCTTGGATAACACATTATCTGATCACGTTCACTCATCACTAATAGACAACACTTTAAACAAGAAGAGCTAACACACATGCACTACATCAATATTTATGGTTTTGTGCTATAACTTACATTCTTCATTTTCTGATTTATTACCAATTACAGTAAAGTCACACCAGAGAGCCTGCAAGAAAAATAAAAATTAGGTACAACATGTGAAAATTGTTTAAAAGGAATTTTCCCTTCCAGTAAATCCATGTTCCACAACTGCAGTTTGATTTAAAAAAAAAAAAAAAAAAAAAAAAATCACCTTCCCATTAGCCAGCGCTGAGTTTCCACTGCTGCTCCCAATATCTGCTATTGTCTTGAGCACGGACATCATGTCAATAGCACTGCGACCAGTGAGCTCAGCGGGTCAGACCAAACAGACAGCACCAGCCGGTAAAGCTCGCTGATCGGCCACAGCACTATGGATGTGACGTCAGTGCAGAAACTCAGATGAACCCAGAAAGAGTGAGTACAGTAAAGTTGTGTGTTTAAAATATGCAAATAGTTATATCTCAATTAGGAAGTGTCTACAACAGGCAGGTTACTCATATGGATACATAATGACAGAACTGACCTCACTGTAGAGTGATTACAAGCTGCCTAAACACAAAAGACAAATGTGCTTACTGACATCTGACTATTTGTTAAAATTAGATTTTGTGACTATCGGTATACATTTTTTTTCACATTTATCAGACGGTGATCTCCACCGCTCTTCTATTCATTTGTAGCAAACCGCACCCTAATAGGACAATTAACTGCTTCCCTCTGTGGAGTTGCCCTAATTCCAGTGCTGGTCACGTGCCTATTTGGATCATTTGACCATGGTATTTAATAGTTCAGTAAACTAGGGCTGTAATATCCCTGATGAAAGAAGCCATTAGCTCCCGAAACGCGTTGGACTAGGACCGTACATAGCTACCCTCTATCTACCTGACCACAGATACGGGAGTGACATCACTACCCCAAATTAGAAGCAGTACTTTACCGCTCAGGTTAACCGGCAGTGATTCCCCACACGCTTGCCACCGGCCGGGGCAGCGCCTGTTTATTATAATCACTGTCTAAAAACAGCCCTTCAACGTATTCTGAATCTTGTACGTGGTGTCTTGCCACCTCACCACACATCCAGCTTTCCATTCATCTGACCGCGAGCACTGCACCCAGCTTTCCCAGTAGCCATCACATTCAGCTTTCCAGGCATCTGACCGCGAGCACTGTACCCAGCTTTCCAAATATCAATCTCATTAAACTTTCCAGGCATCTGACCGCAAGCATTGCACCCAGCAATACAAAGCAATACCATCAGTATAACTTTGTATGTGGCATCTTTGATACATTTTATTGTTACATCCATTTGTACTCTATTTTGACACCACATCTCTGGTGAAAGCAACTGCCCCCTTTTTACATCGAGTGGCCGCACGTTTAATACCATGGACGTATGCAGACCTTGAACAATTGTATGGGCACAATTTTATGTATTTATTATTGGTTTTGAGCGCCGTTTGGCTTCTTTATTTATAGTTTTTATTTTAGTATTCCTTGACAACAGGTGGTAGCTGTCAATCAAACAAGGCGGCTAAAACTAAATTTTAGTGTCGAGCGCCAGTGGGTTTCTGTTTATTGAGCTGCTTCTTACTCCGATACCAAAGGGTTTTTAATGTTGCTAAAATTGGCATCAGATTTAAAAGATTTCAACTTTTGGATCAGTTTTAAATTTTAGCATTAACGAATAAAAACAAAAAATATCCCACAAATCAACCAAAGTAAAAACAGAACATACACCAGATTTACTTATGGAAAGTAGATGTAGTTATAGCCCTCAAATTCAGACATCTAAGGCTAGGTTCACACTAATGTTTGGCATGGCAATTTTCTGTTCCGATAAATGAACTTCTCCAGGAAATGCAGTCTTATGATGTATACAAATGGTGTCAGATGGACCCCCATTCATCACTAGTTTACATTTAGAAGACCACCATTTCAACAGAAAATAAAGGAGCAGTATGTCACAGACTCCTAATAGAAACTCCAATGCAAGTGTGAGAGCCTAGCCTTGACTCTCCGATCAATAACATTTTTACACAAAGCTAGATACAATATCACTGTAACATACCTGGACGACTGGGCTGTCAACTGTAAAAGCTTTATACACTGCAGATGCATGCATTTTACTCCCTTTGCTCCAAATGACCATGTTCCCAGCAACATAAAGCTCTTCATCATACTCCACATCTTCACTAGGGTCACCAACACCTTTCCTTAATTGCCAGTTTTCCTGGGGACCAGAGAAAAGAAGAATAAACTGAAGACAGAAAGCTAAAATCAAAATCAGCAGTACTTCACCAGCATACACAATGCAGAAAATTACAGTGTGCATAAAGGGATTGCCCAGGACTGGATGACCTAATCTTGGAAAGATCATGTGTGTTATCCAGCGAATTTTATGCAAAATCTTTCGGCCATTACAAGAACATACCATGATGTAATATGCCTTGATTCAATCATTATATATAGAGGTTATGGTTGTTCAGTATTTATGAGCGAACGTCCTCGGGTAACGTGTTATACGAGTATCTTGGGCGTGCTCGAATATTATGTTTGAGTCCCTGTGGCTGCATGTTTTGCAGCTGTTAGGCAATCCTAACAGCTGCATAACATGGAGCCACAGGGACTCAAATATATTATTCGATCACGCCCAAGATACTCGTATAAGCGCAGTGATGAGGCTTAGTGGTTAGCACTGCAGCTTTGCAGCGCTGGGGTCTTGTGTTCAAATCCAATCAAAGACAATATCTGCAAGGAGTTTGAATAATCTCCCAGTGTTTGCGTGGATTTCCTCAAGATTCTCCGATTTTCTCCCACACTCCAACGATATACTGATAGGGAATGTAGATTTTGAGCCCCATTGGGGACAGCGAAGATAATGTCTGTAAAGCACTATGGAATTAATGGCGCTATATAAGTGAGTAAAATAAACAATCACACGAGCATGCTTAGACAACACATTATCCGAGCACGTTCGTTCAGTATTTGTTGTCCTTTGCTGATATCTGCGGTGACCTCAATGAGCTCAGCACTGCACCGTGAGACTTCTTCCTCACAGTGATAGTGGTGATCTGACTCAGATCACCGCAGTTCATTGGTCCAGCTGGGACTTACGGCAACTCCAACAATGCCACCACTGGTCAACCAATGTTGTGCTCGCAGCAGCGTATTCTCCAGTGGTTTTCAGCCTGGACGGTCGCATCTTGGCACCTTCTAGGTTGAAATCTATATATATTATATAGCTGGTATATAGCTCATTCAACTACTGCATAGATCCTGCATGTCTCCAGTCACTTCTATTCCATGTCATCAAGCATATGTAATGACATATAGCTCATTCATCTTACTCTGCTTGTCCCTTATTGCTGTGAGGTCATGTAACTTTCTCAAAGAGGTTTATGATCCATGTAGGCCTGCAAACTTGTTTATATGTCACTACATTTATTGTTTCCTGCTGTCTTAACTTAGTTGATTGATTGCTAACGAGGTAAAATAGTGATAGATCTACGAGCTAGCCTCCTATATATAGCTTGTGGACAAATTTATGTAGGGGTAGCATTTATGTATATTTATTCTAAGTACATTTTTCAAAGTACCTTGCAGTTATAAATGGCAATTAGAGAGTGCAAGAGACAGGTAAGTCATTTAAACAAGCCTATTCCCAGTACATTTTTAGATTGCAACAAGTATTCACCATATGCATCGGTATAATTTATATCCTAACTGCTGCACTCACTCACATCCGCCGTCTTTGCATTAACTCTTTACACTCCATCCATATCGGCCCCTCAGTCCTCTCCCATGACTAGCACTCATGCTCTTTTCACATTGATAAATTGCACAGATACATTCAGCCCCTCCATCCAACATAAGAGACACTTGCACAAATCACTTAACCATCTTCTCCCTCTTTCTATCCTCCTTCTCCTAGTCGCAGGAGATATCTCTCCCAACCCCGGCCCCTCATGTTATAGCAAGTCAAACCCCCCAACTGCTACACTCAGAAACCCCTCAAATCTCATTAATATTCTCTGCATGCCTTCTATCTTAATTGTGCCCTTTGGAATGCTCACTCAGTGTGTAATAAACTATCCTTCATCCATGACTTCTTCCTTTCTGATTCTTTTAACCTTCTGACTCTTAGTGAAACCTGGATCCAGCAGTTAGACACCACTGATGCTGCTGCTCTGTCATACAGTGGACTACACTTCTCTTATACCCCAAGATTGGACAACACAGCAGGTGGAGGTGTTGGTCTGATCCTATCACCCAAATGTACCTTTCAGGTTATCCCTAAAGTATCCTCACTTGTTTTCCCTTCTTTTGAGGTAAATGCTGCCAGACTCTACATCCCCTTCTTCCTAGTGAGCGGCGGTGGTGTATCATCCTACGGGTCCCTTTCATCAGTTCCTGGATCACTTTGCCACCTGGTTTCCACATTTTCTCTCCTGTGACATTCCCACCCTCATCATCGGAGACTTCAACATCCCCATTGCTTTTCCCCTCTCCCCATCTGCTACTCACCTTTTATCTCTAACCATATTCTTCGGCCTTTCGCAGCTAACTCTCCTACGCATGAAGACGGAAACTCCCTCGACTTGGTCTTCTCCCGGCTTTAAACAGTGTATGATTTTACAAACTCCCCTCTCCCGCTCTCTGACCACAACCCTCTTTCATTCTCTATCAAGAACTGCCATCTCGCTCAGGTCACCCCTACTTTCCACACTTATAGAAACATACAGGCCATTAAACCCAGAAACTTATGAAGAACTTGCAGTCATCATTGGCCTCAATCTCCTCCCTCTCATGTCCTGACTCTGCACTGAAGCATTATAACGAAACACTGCAAAGTGCCCTGGATGAAGTTGCACCTCCTAAACAGAGAACAACTCAGCACAAATGGAGACAACCCTGGCACACACTGCAAACACGTTTCCTACAGCAGTGCTCCAGGTGCGCTGAATGTCTGTGGAGAAAATCCCAACCTAACCGAAGATTTCATCCATTATAAGTTTATGTTTAAAGCATACAACACTGCCCTTCACCTCTCCAAACAAACCTATTTCAACACCCTCATCATCTCACTAACCAATGACCCGAAACATCTGACATTTTTCATCCCCTACTCAACCCAAGAGTGCAGGCCCCAACCACGGATCTCCACGCTGACGACCTGGCCAATTACTTAAAAGAAAAAATTGACAATATCTGACAGGAAATTTTCTCCCAATCCCCTCATACCCTGCACTGTCCTCCCTCCCCCACTGCATCTAGCTCACACTAATTTTGAACCCGTCACAGAAGACGAAATGATCAGGCTCCTTGCATCTTCATGCCCTTGAATCAGTGACCCTATACCGTCACATCTCCTCCAGTCTCTTTCCACTGCTGTTACCACTTACCTAACAAAAATATTCAACCTCTCTCTCCAGGTATCTTTCCCTCCTCTTTTAAGCATGCAATCATACATCCATTACATATAAAAAAAAAAAAAAAATCTCCTTGTATACTGCCCCTATGGGACAAACAATCAGTAGATTTGGCTTCCAGTACCATCTCTATACTGATGACACTCAATTATACATTTCCTCTCCTGACATCATGCCTGTATTACTACAAAGCACCAGTGACTGTCTTACTGCTGTCTCCAACATCATGATCTTCCCCTATCTGAAGATGAACCTGTCAAAAACTGAACTCCTTGTGTTTCCTCCCTCTACTAACCTACCTGCGTCCGTCATTGCCATTTCCATGTGTGGTTCTACCATTACTCCCCAGCAACATGCACTGTTGTGAATTCACTTTCTGGCCTACCTCTGGTTACTGGTGAAGGTAGTGGAGATGGTTATATTGACAGAGGGGTCGCGAGTTCTCTTTCCGGGCTCTCTCTGGTGGTTACAGGAGGTAATGGAGCTGATCTAATTAACAGAGGCCTGCCACCTGATAATGAGGACGACGACTGGACATTGGGAGTTTGTGTGGATTTAAGACAGCCGACTCCCTCCTTCCCTGCTGGTGATTTTTTCCTGCCTCCTGAGGTCTTAGTTTCCAGCTCAGTCCCTGCATGCTCAAGCTAAGTGTTCTTTTGCTATTGTTCACATTTGATTTGGTTTTGTCTATTTCAGTTTTGTGTGGTCAGCCAGCCCCGGCTGGGGCTGTGCTGAATTTCCATCCTTATGTTACCGTTTGTGCCAGTTTGTTTTTGTCCCTTATTAGATTGGTATATTCTGGAAGCAGAGCAAAGAGAGGCCAGAGTGGGTGAAGTCTAGCGACTTCAGTATTTTTTCTATCAGACGTGTGGGGCATTTTTTGCAGGGTTTTTTGCGTGAATGCAGACAGTGTCTTTCCTTTCCTGTCCTGTCTAGTTAGTTTAGGCCCCATCGTTTGCTGAGCCTATTTTCCTACCTGTGTTTGTGTTTTCATCTTGTCTCACCGACAATATATGCTTGGGGGTCTGCTCTGGGGAAGTTTAGACTTCTCCTTTCTTGCTTTAGGCTTATTTAGTTCTCCGTCTGTGTCGAAGCGTCTAGAATCATCGTAGGTACGCTCCACGGCTGCTGCTAGTTGCGTGGATAGGATCAGGGGTCTGCAATCCTCTTCGTTACCAACCTCTCTGGTTTTCTGTGGCTTAGCTTGGCCTTGCTTTCCTCCTCGGTGCCCCAATCATAATGCCCGCTGTCTTGGGGTCATACTTGATTCAGCGCTGTCACTCACTCCCCACATCCGATCACTGGCTCGCTCTTGTTATCTGCCCCTCAAAAACAATTCTAGAATTCAACCCTCTTACTTTCGACTCTGCAAAAATTCTGTTTCTCTTATTCATTCTCGTCTGGATTATTGTAACTCTCTACTAATCGGTCTCCCTCTTACCAAATTCTCCTCCCTCCAATGTGTCTTGAATGCTGCAGCTAGGATCATATTCTTCAGCAACCGTTACACCGATGCCTCTACCTTGTACCAGTCATTACACTGGTTATCCATCCACTCCAGAATCCAGTACAAAACTTATCACCCTCACCCACAAAGCACTCCACAGCTCAGCACCACCCTACATCTCCTTCCTCGTCTCAAGTCTACCACCCTACCCGTGCCCTCCGTTCTGCTAATGACCTGAGGTTAACATCTTCAATAATCAGAACATCCACTCCCGTCTTCAAGACCATGTGTTGCGCCAATTTTTTGGAATGCACTACCCAGGTTAATTCGATTAATTCCCAATACCCACAGTTTTAGACGTGCCCCAAAAATGCATTTCTGCAGACTGGCCAACCACCTCAACAAATTAATCTAATTATATCTGTGTTGCCCATTCAAAATTTTTACCATAACCAGGTTCCTCGCATCATGTTCTCACACGCTTTATGTGTTTAATAGCCCTCTGTGTCTGTACTGTTCATTTTCAGGCCGATAACCGATTCATGCAGCATTACATGAACACCAGATTTCTTACACTATGGTTGGTCTGAACAATGAAAGCAATTACCAGCCACCTTTAATGGTTCCTGTTTTGATCTATGTGTTTGTTGTTATGCTGTGATGTCTATTGTCTGTCTATTGTCTGTACGAGTCCCCGCTAAAAAGTAAAGTAGTGCAGAATATGTTGGCTCTATAGAAATAAATTATTATTAATAATACTACAATAAATAATAATAATAATAATAATAATAATCTAATAGATGCACCTTTTCTGGGCAGAGCTGTGGGATGCTATTTTTAGGCTGGGGGCAATGTCAATGGCCCCTTACCACCCTGAGAATACCAGCCCCCAGATGTCTGTGTTAGCTTGGCTGGTTGTCAAAAATGGGGGGGGCCCCCACATCATTTGTTATATTATTTAAATAAAAAAAAAAAAAAAAAAAAAAAGAAGTGTGGGTCTCCTCTATTCTTGATAACCAGCCTTGCTAAAGCTGACAGGTAAAGGTTGCAGCCCACAGCTGTCAGTTTTGCCTGGCTAGCTATCAAAAATACGCTTTTATTTATTTATAGTACAGGCGTCAGGTGATGAATACTCCCACCAGCCGCCTCCATCTCTCACTGTTATCAGCAACAGCAGGCATAGGTTGATGAAAGTAATAGTCCCATCTCCCGTTACTTGTGACCGGAAGTAACATTTCAGCTTCGGACGGGTGAAGGATATTGATGTTTTTGTTTGTTTACAGGGGACAATGCCTGCAGGGGATTAGGTGTTAATGGGAGTATAATGTGATTTTTTTTTATTTTAGTCTTAATTTTACATCGAATACCTCAAAAAAAAAAAACAAAAAAAAAAAAAGCACGGACCGCACCTCCAAAAATCATGACTTGATCTAATGCCGCTAGGCAAAAATTTATAACTGAACATGAGGATCTTAGTTTAACATTCTGATCAGAGTGTGTGATGCCCACTGCCACATCACGGCAAACCTCATAGTGGGTTCTACCGCCCTAACGGAGCAAAGCTGTACGCCGACCACCACAGTGGCAATGCACCAGCAGAGCAGACGGACTGGGATCTTCCAGACTGCTCCGCCAGCACAAAACCACAGCAACAATGGCCACCACACAGCACCAACACCAAATGAAAGGAGTTCCCATTGCTCCCAGAGTGGAGCTGTGCGCTGACCACCGCCATAGCGGCAGGGCAGATGGCCTGGTGTCTCACATCACCCATGCTGCAAGACAGCGAGGTCAGGAGACCCCGAACCATCACCTGGTGAAATCACAATGTGGTATACTACCGGAGGCCATCTTTTGACAGTCACTATGCAGTATATTACCAGCGCGCACCTGGTGACAGTCACTATGCAGTATATTACCAGCGCGCACCTGGTGACAGTCACTATGCAGTATATTACCAGCGCGCACCTGGTGACAGTCACTATGCAGTATATTACCAGCGCGCACCTGGTGACAGTCACTATGCAGTATATTACCAGCGCGCACCTGGTGACAGTCACTATGCAGTATATTACCAGCGCGCACCTGGTGACAGTCACTATGCAGTATATTACCAGCGCGCACCTGGTGACAGTCACTATGCAGTATATTACCAGCGCGCACCTGGTGACAGTCACTATGCAGTATATTACCTGCGCGCACCTGGTGACAGTCACTATGCAGTATATTACCAGCGCGCACCTGGTGACAGTCACTATGCAGTATATTACCAGCGCGCACCTGGTGACAGTCACTATGCAGTATATTACCAGCGCGCACCTGGTGACAGTCACTATGCAGTATATTACCAGCGCGCACCTGGTGACAGTCACTATGCAGTATACTACCCGGTACGCACCTGGTGACAGTCACTATGCAGTACACTCCCAGCGCGCACCTGGTCAGTCACTATGCAGTATACTACTGGCGCGCACCTGGTGAGTCACTATGCAATATACTACCGGCGCGCACCTGGTGACAGTCACTATGCAATATACTACCGGCGCGCACCTGGTGACAGTCACTATGCAATATACTACCGGCGCGCACCTGGTGACAGTCACTATGCAATATGTGACAAAAAAAAAAGAACAAAGCGACCAGCCTATGAATAGGGAACACCACATGTATGAGTAAAAAATGTATGAAGTTTATTGAATACATCCAACACAGACATGGAATAACACAGACTCCATAAAAACATTTAAAAACATGTGGAAAAGTGGTAAGTCAAATCATGAAATAATGATATGATAAACCTCCCACATCAACAGACCCCACAGACAATGTATAAATGAGCACTATAAAGTGTCTAATGAGGAACAGTCTCTAAAACAAACAAATGAAAAAGGGCATTAAACATGAAAAATCAAAATGCCTAACTGGTTTGGAAAGAGAACTATTCCCAGCACCATGAATATATTAAGCACATATGAAACCCCTGAACTGGCATCTATGTACTCACTGATGTAGTTAATGAGCACACACTCCTGTGGACTGCATATAACAAAAAAAAAAAAAAAAATGAGCAGATGAATACAAGAATGGAAAAATATAAAAAGCCCATATGGGACAGTAGTACTAATGCCCTTGCACCTCTAATAAGGTCGTTGCAGACATACAGACCACAAATGGCAGAGACAATGAAGGCAGAAAAGGTCAAATAAACCAAAGCTCCATAATATGCCAGTGCATATGAAAAATAAAGTGCCTGGTGCTTCTGTGGGATGAGTGTGCGGGGGGAGCGAACCCCACGCGTATCGCCACCAGAAAGTGGCTTTCTCAAGGGAGAAATAAAGCGCTGTAACCATGAATGTGTTGGTCATATAAATACCCTAAATACAGGTGAAGTATAATGAGATGAGAACCTTACCAACATAGGGCGGCGAGAGATGCATGTGGCCGGGGCCATCTTGTCAGTGTTACGACGTTTAGCAATAAAGTTCTTTGAAACAAACCTCACTGAAATAATGCGGCCGGGTAATATTGCAACCACGGCCATATTGTCAATGAAAACCGCTGACAATAAAGATAAATGAACAAGCCGCGCATGCGCAGAGGCGAATTTGCTGAAGTGAGGCCACAAAACGCTAATAGAAAACTAAACAATATTTATATGGCATCTATATATAAACAGATAAATAATAACAAATGCTATGCGCTTGTACAGATGTCCAAATACTGCATATGCGAAAATAAACGACATATGCACCACAGACGCCACCACAAATATATCAAAAGATGGATGCTGAATATTACACAAATGAGTCTAAAGAAAAATAGATAATCAATTATGATTGATTATAAATAAAACTTTTCATGCAAAATAAGCGATGTTTTTATTTGTTTTAACCCTGTTTTGTTATATGCACATATATGAATTGCGACCCAAAATGCCAGAAAAGTGTATTTAGTAGTCTACAAGGGAATTGTTTAGTTGTATAGCAATGGCACATCGATGTGTAAACATCCAGTCAAAAAACGCCTCTAAAACGCATGTGTAGAATTCAACACATGTGAACACGAGCCTATTTGGATAATACATTTGCACCCAGAAGAATAGATAATCGTATGCTAACTTTTTTTGGGTTGGTGGGAGGAGACACAGGTGCGCCCCCTGTCCATTTTTCGAACCAGCGTTTATCGTTGGTTCAGGTACATTGATGATGTCCTAATTTTTTGGACTGGTTCATTGGAGGATTGTCATCATTTTGTAGAGCAGCTTAACATTAATCCATTCAATATTTCTTTGACAGCTTCTTTTTCAAATGAGACTGTGGATTTCTTGGATTTGATAATCATGAAAATTGATAATGCCATTCAGACCAAGCTTTTCCGGAAGGCCACTGAAACAAACAGCTTGTTACACTTTTCCAGTTTTCATCCTCAACATTTGCGTAACAACATACCTAAGGGACAATTCTTGCGGGTAAGACGCAATTGTACTACTGACTCGGATTTCCGAGAAGGAGCTAGAGATCTTACCAATCGGTTTGTAGAAAGGGGCTATCCACGCAAAGTAATTTCTCAGGCATATCAGAGAGCATTGATCAATGAGAGGTCTGTATTGCGTCAACCTAAATCTCGAAATTCCCCCTGTACTATCAATTTGATCACCCCTTATAACAACCAGTGGCGTGAGATTTATCAAATATAAGGCTGTGTGCACACGCTGCGGATTATGTGCGGATTCATCCGCGCGGATTTTGTAAAATCCGCAGGTGAAACCGCAGGTTAAAATACCTGCGGTTTTACCTGCGGATTGCTCTGCGGTTTTGCCCTGCGGTTTGCCATCTCCTCAATGGAGGAGATGGCAAACCGCAGGGGAATCCGCAGAAAGAATTGACATGTCAATTCTTTCTGCGGATTGAAAACCGCAGATATTCCGCGCGGAAAATTCCGCACCGTCTGCATTGCGGTTTTTGATTCCCATAGGGAATCATGGTACTGTACACCGCAGCAAAAACTGCTGCGGGTCCGCAGCGGCCAAAACCGCTGCGGAACCGCAGCAAAATCCGCAGCGTGTGCACACAGCCTTAGATAGGCATTGGGGAATCCTACTGAATGAAACTAAATTAAAACCTTTTCTTTCTGATAGACCAAAAATAATAGCCAAAAAGGCTAAGAATTTGAAGGATCATTTAACTACCAGCCATTTCCAACGACCAACAACAAGGATTGGTACTGGACATCGTCTATCAGGTTCGTTTCCTTGCGGTGGATGTACCATTTGTCCATTTATGATTGCTTCTGATACCATTACACTCCCTATTTTTCCAGGCACAATCCAATTGAGGCACTATTCCAATTGCAAATCTCGAAATGTGATTTATTTACTTGTTTCCATTTCCAACGACCAACAACAAGGATTGGTACTGGACATCGTCTATCAGGTTCGTTTCCTTGCGGTGGATGTACCATTTGTCCATTTATGATTGCTTCTGATACCATTACACTCCCTATTTTTCCAGGCACAATCCAATTGAGGCACTATTCCAATTGCAAATCTCGAAATGTGATTTATTTACTTGTTTGCCAGTGTCCTAAAATCTACGTAGGCCAAACCAGTCAAGAACTCAGACGTAGAGTGCAACAGCACATCTCAAACAAGAACAAGGCCAAAATGGATCGTGAGAAGGGTAAGCCTATCACCTCTGTGGCGAGCCATTTCTTGGATCATCATGGGGGCAGGCATCAGGGTTTACGGGTTTTAGTAGTGGATCAAATACAGAGCAATATTCGTGGTGGGAATCCAACAAAAGAACTGCTCCGTAGAGAGTCGCGCTGGATTTATAATCTAAAAAGCATGGCACCACAGGGACTAAATGAAGAGCTTTTATTCTCCGGCTTTTATGGATAATTTTGGATGTTTATACTTCTCTTTCCTTGTATTCCAGGTGACCATTTGGGGTCCTGGCCTGTTCCAAGGATTATTGTTCCAGGACTTTTGATAACCTTTAATTGGAATAGTATAAAATCGACCTAGCAAATCTCCACTTTCTTCTTTTGTAAAAAGATTCATGGACTCTTCGAGGCGGACTATTTCATCATCTTTTTTTTTTGCCTGTGGTGCTTCTTTTTGAGGGTTTTCCTTGAAGTTGCCTTTTTGAAGTCATTTGCTGTTAATTGTTGACCTTATATTCTTGGTCCACATGTCAAGTCAGTTGACTAACTATTCATAGTATCACTCTATGGTCCTATCTTTTTGACCACACCAGTGTGGATATACTAGTATTTTTTTTTTTTTTTTTCTTTTTATATTCTGGCTGGTTATGTCTTGGCTGCAAACTGTTTATTTGTTAATATCTTTCAGTCAGTTGACCATTATATCTAGCTATTCACAGCACCATCCTTTAGCCAGTTGACTACTATATCCAGTCATTCATAGCACTACAGCTTGCGTGTTATTTGTGATTACAGCAGAGCATGTTTATGTGAAATACAAGTCAATGGTCCTATGTCCATTCTTATGGACTATGATTGTGTACAAGTGTTTTGCGTGTTGATTTTCTGCAAAACAATTAATGTTTATTCAGGGCATATGGACTTACGCTAAAATCAATGTATTCATGAATTATTTGATAGTTTTTTTTGGTTTTTTTTCCCCCCTTTCTGACATTATGGGTTGCAATTTATATATGTGTATATAACACAAGTTTAAAACAAATAAAAACATTGCTTATTCTGCATGAAAAGTTTTATTCATAATGAATTATAACTGATTATCTATTTTTCTTCTGGCCGGAAATGTATTTTTCAAATAGGCTCGTGTTCACATGTGTTGAATTCCATACATGCATCTTAGAGGCTTTTTTTGACTGGATGTTTACATATCAATGTGCCATTGCTATACAACAAAACAAGTCCTTTGTAGACTACTAAATACACTTTTCTGGCATTATGGGTTTCAATTTATATATGTGCATATAACAAAACAGGGTTAAAACAAATAAAAACATTGCTTATTTTGCATGAAAAGTTTTATTTATAATAAATCATAATTGATTATCTATTTTTCTTTAGACTCATTTGTGTAATATTCAGCATCCATCTTTTGATATATTTGTGGTGGCGTCTGTGGTGCATATGTCGTTTATTTTCGCATATGCAGTATTTGGACATCTGTACAAGCGCATAGCATTTGTTATTATTTATCTGTTTATATATAGATGCCATATAAATATTGTTTAGTTTTCTATTAGCGTTTTGTGGCCTCACTTCAGCAAATTCGCCTCTGCGCATGCGCGGCTTGTTCATTTATCTTTATTGTCAGCGGTTTTCATTGACAAAATGGCCGTGGTTGCAATATTACCCGGCCGCTTTATTTCAGTGAGGTTTGTTTCAAAGAACTTTATTGCTAAACGTCGTAACACTGACAAGACGGCCCCGGCCACATGCATCTCTCGCCGCCCTATGTTGGTAAGGTTCTCATCTCATTATACTTCACCTGTATTTAGGGTATTTATATGACCAACACATTCATGGTTACAGCGCTTTATTTCTCCCTTGAGAAAGCCACTTTCTGGTGGCGATACGCGTGGGGTTTGCTCCCCCCGCACACTCATCCCACAGAAGCACCAGGCACTTTATTTTTCATATGCACTGGCATATTATGGAGCTTTGGTTTATTTGACCTTTTCTGCCTTCATTGTCTCTGCCATTTGTGGTCTGTATGTCTGCAACGACCTTATTAGAGGTGCAAGGGCATTAGTACTACTGTCCCATATGGGCTCTTTATATTTTTCCATTCTTGTATTCATCTGCTCATTTTTTTTTTTTTTTTTTGTTATATGCAGTCCACAGGATTGTGTGCTCATTAACTACATCAGTGAGTACATAGATGCCAGTTCAGGGGTTTCATATGTGCTTAATATATTCATGGTGCTGGGAATAGTTCTCTTTCCAAACCAGTTAGGCATTTTGATTTTTCATGTTTAATGCCCTTTTTCATTTGTTTGTTTTAGAGACTGTTCCTCATTAGACACTTTATAGTGCTCATTTATACATTGTCTGTGGGGTCTGTTGATGTGGGAGGTTTATCATATCATTATTTCATGATTTGACTTACCACTTTTCCACATGTTTTTAAATGTTTTTATGGAGTCTGTGTTATTCCATGTCTGTGTTGGATGTATTCAATAAACTTCATACATTTTTTACTCATACATGTGGTGTTCCCTATTCATAGGCTGGTCGCTTTGGTTTTTTTTGTTTTGTTTTTTTTGTCACATATTTTTGACTAGTCTTTGGTGAACCCCTCTTTCCAGTGGTGCCCTCCATTTTTGTTCACAGTCACTAGGCAGTATACTACCGGCGCGCACCTGGTGACAGTCACTAGGCAGTATACTACCGGCGCGCACCTGGTGACAGTCACTATGCAATATACTACTACTACGGCGCGCACCTGGTGACAGTCACTAGGCAGTATACTACTACGGCGCGCACCTGGTGACAGTCACTAGGCAGTATACTACTACGGCGCGCACCTGGTGACAGTCACTAGGCAGTATACTACTACGGCGCGCACCTGGTGACAGTCACTAGGCAGTATACTACTACGGCGCGCACCTGGTGACAGTCACTAGGCAGTATACTACTACCGGCGCGCACCTGGTGACAGTCACTAGGCAGTATACTACTACCGGCGCGCACCTGGTGACAGTCACTAGGCAGTATACTACTACCGGCGCGCACCTGGTGACAGTCACTAGGCAGTATACTACTATGGCGCGCACCTGGTGACAGTCACTAGGCAGTATACTACTACGGCGCGCACCTGGTGACAGTCACTAGGCAGTATACTACTACCGGCGTGCACCTGGTGACAGTCACTAGGCAGTATACTACTATGGCGCGCACCTGGTGACAGTCACTAGGCAGTATACTACTATGGCGCGCACCTGGTGACAGTCACTAGGCAGTATACTACTATGGCGTGCACCTGGTGACAGTCACTAGGCAGTATACTACTATGGCGCGCACCTGGTGACAGTCACTAGGCAGTATACTACTACGGCGTGCACCTGGTGACAGTCACTAGGCAGTATACTACTACTACGGCGCGCACCTGGTGACAGTCACTAGGCAGTATACTACTACTACGGCGCGCACCTGGTGACAGTCACTAGGCAGTATACTACTACCGGCGCGCACCTGGTGACAGTCACTAGGCAGTATACTACTACCGGTGCGCACCTGGTGACAGTCACTAGGCAGTATACTACTACCGGTGCGCACCTGGTGACAGTCACTAGGCAGTATACTGCTACCGGCGCGCACCTGGTGACAGTCACTAGGCAGTATACTACTACCGGCGCGCACCTGGTGACAGTCACTAGGCAGTATACTACTACGGCGCGCACCTGGTGACAGTCACTAGGCAGTATACTACCACGGCGTGCACCTGGTGACAGTCACTATGTGGTACATTACCAGACTGTGCCTGGTGACAGTCACTACATGGCACGTTACCGTAGGGGGGCATCTAGTGACAGTCACTACGTGGCACATTACCGGCAGGCACCTGTGACAATCAATACGTGGTACATTACCGGTGGGGGGCACATGGTAACAGTCACTACGTGGTACACTCCCAGCGGGTACATGATGACTCACGATCACCCTGACTCCCACCACCCACGCCGCTCCCCTCACACCCAGAGTACCTTGCTCTTGTCGTGGATCGTCACGTCCCGCAGGGATCCCACCAGTCCCGCCGCCCCGTCCGAGGACCAGAGCTCGGTGGCCGGCTGCAGCTGCCGGAGCTGGAGGTTCAGGGCATTAGGATGCTGCTTGCTGTGGTCTCGGCCAGAAGGTACAAACTCCTGCAAATCCCCTGCTGCAATCATTGTCTGCCTCTCTTCATAGATGTGCGACATGGGGTCCCAATATCCACATTATTTCTACAAGAGGGGGAAACCGTCACGGGAGACCAGCACGGCACACTGCTCACAACGGTGGCTGGAGGAATTTGGCGGAGAAGCACCGAGCTGTCACCGGGCAAACACCGCGACACTAGCAGCACCGCGATTTACGATTGTGCTCAGTCCAGCCGCATTACACACGGCTCCTGTGAAAGTGCCACAGAGAACAGCCGCAACCCGTGCTACCGGCTGCTGAGCCCAGACACGGGAATGGAGCTAACCCGCCAAGTGTGAGGAGATGGAGCAGTCACGTGCTTCTCAGCAGTCACGTGACATTTCTTAGCACTTTCCGTTACGTGGTGTGCGCCCCCTGCAGACCGGAGGTGTAGTGTGCGCGCCAATACACTACAGTCAGCTATTGTAGAGACCGGGCGCCAACGTGTGGGGAAGTTGCTGTATGGCAGGGCTGCTACATGGGGGGAAGTGAGGTTATGTGCTGGAGTGTAGGAACAAGAGGTGGTGCTGGGAGCCCCGGAGTGTAATGTGGGAGGACTGGTGCTGGGGGCCCCAGAGTATAAATAGGGGGACTGGTGCTGGGGGCCTAGATGTGTAATGGGGGACTGG
Organism: Dendrobates tinctorius; assembly: GCF_039654945.1. NCBI lineage: Eukaryota > Metazoa > Chordata > Amphibia > Anura > Dendrobatidae > Dendrobates > Dendrobates tinctorius. The sequence continues at coordinate 20,605,705 of NW_027361808.1, read as the reverse complement.
TGCTGGGGGCTCCGGAGTTTAAAAAGGGACAGGTGCTTGGGGCCCTGGAGTGTAATGGGGGGATATATGCTGGGGGCCCTGGAGTGTAGTGGGGGGACTGGTGCTGGGGGCCCTGGAGTGTAGTGGGGGGACTTGTGCTGAGGGCCCAGTACAATGTGGGGACTAGTGCTGTGCGCCCTGGAGAGTTGTGAGGGGACTGGTGCTGGGGGCTCAGAGGTGTAATGGGGGACTGGTGCTGGGGGATTCCAGAGTATAAAGGGACTGGTGCTGGGGGCCCTAGAATATAAATAGGGGACTGGTGCTGGGGGCCCTGGAGTATAAATAGGGGACTGGTGCTGGGGGCCCAGAAGTGTAATGAGGGGACTGGTGCTGGGGGCCTTGGAGTGTAATGGGGGGACTCGTGCTGGGGGCCCTGGAGTGTAATGGGGGACTGGTGCTGGGGGCCCTGGAGTGTAATGGGGGGGACTGGTGCTGGGGGCCCAGTGCAATGTGGGGACTAGTGCTGTGCGCCCTGGAGAGTTGTGAGGGGACTGGTGCTAGGGGCTCAGAGGTGTAATAGGCAGACTGGTGCTGAGGGCCCAGGAGTGCAATAGGGGGAATTGCTGGGGGCCCACGAGTGCAATGGGGGGGCTGGTGCTGGGGGCCCAACAAGTGTAATGGGGGGGCTGGTGCTGGGGGCCCAGAGGTGTAATGGGACGACTGGTCCTTGGCGTCCAGGAGTGTAATGGGGGGACTGGTGCTGGGCATCCAGGAGTGTAATGGGGGGATTGGTGCTGTGGGTTCGAAAGTGTATTAGGGGAACTGGTGCTGGGGGCCTCGGAGTGTAATGGGGAGACTGGTGCTGTTGGGTCCAGAGGTGTAATGGGGGACTGGTGCAGGACACCAAGGGGTGTAATGGGTTGACTGGTGCTGTGAGTTCAAGAGTGTATTATTGGGACTGATGCTGGGGGGCCTTTTTTAGGGGATCATATATTTTTGTGACCTCCTTTTTGGGTGCTCATGCCACAGTTTTCAATCCCTAGTTCTTATACAGTGGGGCAAAAAAGTATTTAGTCAGTCAGCAATAGTGTAAGTTCCACCACTTAAAAAGATGAGAGGCGTCTGTAATTTACATCATAGGTAGACCTCAACTATGGGAGACAAACTGAGAAAAAAAAATCCAGAAAATCACATTGTCTGTTTTTTTTTTCATTTTATTTGCATATTATGGTGGAAAATAAGTATTTGGTCAGAAACATCTCAATACTTTGTGATATATCCTTTGTTGGCAATGACAGAGGTCAAACGTTTTCTGTAAGTCTTCACAAGGTTGCCACACACTGTTGTTGGTATGTTGGCCCATTCCTCCATGCAGATCTCCTCTAGAGCAGTGATGTTTTTGGCTTTTCGCTTGGCAACACGGACTTTCAACTCCCTCCAAAGGTTTTCTATAGGGTTGAGATCTGGAGACTGGCTAGGCCACTCCAGGACCTTGAAATGCTTCTTACGAAGCCACTCCTTCGTTGCCCTGGCGGTGTGCTTTGGATCATTGTCATGTTGAAAGACCCAGCCACGTTTCATCTTCAATGCCCTTGCTGATGGAAGGAGGTTTGCACTCAAAATCTCACGATACATGGCCCCATTCATTCTTTCATGTACCCGGATCAGTCCTGGCCCCTTTGCAGAGAAACAGCCCCAAAGCATGATGTTTCCACCACCATGCTTTACAGTAGGTATGGTGTTTGATGGATGCAACTCAGTATTCTTTTTCCTCCAAACACGACAAGTTGTGTTTCTACCAAACCGTTCCAGTTTGGTTTCATCAGACCATAGGACATTCTCCCAAAACTCCTCTGGATCATCCAAATGCTCTCTAGCAAACTTCAGACGGGCCCGGACATGTACAGGCTTAAGCAGTGGGACACGTCTGGCACTGCAGGATCTGAGTCCATGGTGGCGAAGTGTGTTACTTATGGTAGGCCTTGTTACATTGGTCCCAGCTCTCTACAGTTCATTCACTAGGTCCCCCCGCGTGGTTCTGGGATTTTTGCTCACCGTTCTTGTGATCATTCTGACCCCACGGGGTGGGATTTTGCGTGGAGCACCAGATCGAGGGAGATTATCAGTGGTCTTGTATGTCTTCCATTTTCTAATTATTGCTCCCACAGTTGATTTCTTCACTCCACGCTGGTTGGCTATTGCAGATTCAGTCTTCCCAGCCTGGTGCAGGGCTACAATTTTGTTTCTGGTGTCCTTTGACAGCTCTTTGGTCTTCACCATAGTGGAGTTTGGAGTCAGACTGTTTGAGGGTGTGCACAGGTGTCTTTTTATACTGATAACAAGTTTAAACAGGTGCCATTACTACAGGTAATGAGTGGAGGAAAGAGGAGACTCTTAAAGAAGAAGTTACAGGTCTGTGAGAGCCAGAAATCTTGATTGCTTATTTCTGACCAAATACTTATTTTCCACCATAATATGCAAATAAAATGAAAAAAAAACAGACAATGTGATTTTCTGGATTTTTTTTTCTCAGTTTGTCTCCCATAGTTGAGGTCTACCTATGATGTAAATTACAGACGCCTCTCATCTTTTTAAGTGGTGGAACTTGCACTATTGCTGACTGACTAAATACTTTTTTGCCCTACTGTATGTGATACTGCTCCCCTTGGTTTTTAATGTATCTTTTTTCTCATTTATCATATCTTGTAAAGTGTTTTAACTATTTCCTTTTGGTGTTCTTATCTAATAAAAATGAATATTTTGTATGAAGGGTTGGAATTTATTTTTATATATGATTTCAAGTAGTTTTTTCTTACGTAATGGGGGACTGGGCTGGGAGCCCAGAGGTGTAATAGGGGACTGGGCTGGAGGCTCAGGAGTGTTATAGAAGGATTGGTTCTGGGGGTTTACTCTGCAGTGAAGTACAATGTAGATCAGTACTGTAAGCCTAGAGAAGATAATGTGGTTATGAACCTTTGACGGGTGTTAAATTTTGATGCTACCACTCTCTCCCTTGTCACTGAAAATGTGGAGCTTCAAGCATCAAACAAGAGTTGGTTGTAAAAATGAATGGAAATGTAGGAAACGGCTGAATGTAAGTGGTCCACTGCTTGTGAGTTATACACTGTGCACAATTATTACAGAAGTATTTTGACCTTATTTTTATGCAGATTTTCCAAATCAGAGCTGTAAAAGCTTGAATGCTTATTGGATGAAGCAGATCAGGTAATGTGTATTTTATGTAACGAGGGAGGTGAAGCTCGACACGAACAACGGCAACCCTGGCACATGCTGCAAACACATTTTATCCGGCATAGCTCACTTTTAGCATAAGACGTCATCCTCTGTAAGTTTGTGCTCATACCTTATAACTCTGCTCTCCATCTGGATAAATAAGTTCACCACACTCATTGCATCACTATTTGACAATCCAAAACCACTCTTTGAAACTTTCCACTCCATTTTGTCCCCTAAAGTGCAGACTCCTGTCACAAACCTTAACTTTTAAAATATAGCCACTTCCAAGAAATAACCATATCTGTCAGGACATTTTCACCCACTCCCCTCAGAGCTTGGATCCCCTTCCCTTCCGCACCTCCACCTTTGAAACGGTTGCAGAAGAGGAAGTTACCAGACTTCTTGAATTTTCTCACCCTCCAACCTCCATCAGTGACCCTATTCCCTCACATCTCCTTGAGTCTCCCCTGTTGTCACTACCCCTGAACTAAAATATTTAACCTGTCTCTTCTAGTATCTTTCCCTCCTTGTTAATCATGCTGCCACAACACCTCTGTTAAAAAAAGTCCCTGGACCAGATCTGTTCTGCCAATTCCAGATTTGTCGCTAATCTCCCCTTTATCGCTAAACTCCTATACCGTTGTGTTCACTCTCATCCGATCTGCTGTGTCTCAGACAGGGCTGCCACTAGGAATTTTGGGGCCCCACACTGACAAAAATTTTCAGGGCCCCCTTGAGACTCCACTCTGGCTCCACCCCTCGAACTTTCCTCAGCCCCACCGCTCTCTCTTGGAAAACCTCCACTTCTCACCAATCACACATTAACAGTTCCCATCACCAGATCACACGTACAGCCACCAGCTTTTGTTTTGGCCAAAAGATTTTTTTAATCTCTCACCACGACAAGGTAGACTCTTTTGGTCGGGCCCTACTCTAATCTATTAAACATTTGTTAAAATTTGCAATACAATTTAGGTATACTTTTATTTATTTTTCAATTTTTAAAATGACCAATAATATCACATACAAAAGACAAATACCACCACACCATGACCAGGCACCATATTACCACCACATAGTGATCTATAATACCACATACAAGGAACAAATTATGCCACACCATGTCCAGACCACATATTACCCCCACATTGACCGAATAATACCACATAAAAGGAACAAATACCACCACACCATGTCCAGACCACATATTACCACCACAGTAACCGAATAATATCACATACAAGCGACAAATACCACTGCACAATGTCCAGACCACATATTACTACCACATGGGGACCAATAATACCATATACAAGGAACAAATGCCAACACAACTTGACCAGACACCATATTACCACCACACAGTGACCAAGTAATAGCACATACAAGGAACAATACCGCCACACCATGGCCGGACAACATATTACCACCACGTAGTGACTGAATACTACAATACTGATCATTAATAAAAAAAAAACAAAACAATACTATCACCATAAGTGCCATTATACACAGGAGATCTGTACTTAGTATGCAGTGTCTGTGTACAGGTAACCCAGTGATCACTGGTGACAGTATACACAGGAACTCTGTATATAGTATATAGTGTCAGTGTACAGGTAATACAGGGATCACCAGTACAATTACACACATGAGCGCTGTGTATAGTGTACAGGTAATACAGTGATCACCAGTGACATTGTACACAGGAGCTCTGTGTGTAATGTCAGTGTACAGGTAACACACTGACTCACCAGTGATGTCTCTAGGTGAAGTCTTTCATCTTCGCTTTTCATCTTCATCCAGCACAGACAGCTATCACTTCTTCCAGCCAGGGCTCGTCTCTGCAGGAAATAACACAATTATCTAGAGCTCCACATGCAGAACACATTACTTAATTTTTTCCCAACTTCTACACTACACCAGATGAAGAAAAAAAGGTGACATAGTGTCGCTCTGCACAGTAACAGGACCGCCCCCCATTTAAAGCAGTATCCTCAAAAAAAATAAAATAATTACATCACTGCAGTAATAATATCCCTTAATTAGCCCCTATGGTAATAACATCCCCCATCCTGGCCCCCATGTATTTCATTCTTGGCTCCAGCCATATCTTCTATCCTGGCCCCATATGTTCTCCCATCCTGCCTTCATGAGTATCCATTCTGCCCCCATATGATCTCCACATCCTGCCCCATCTGTCCCATGATCCTGCCCCATAACCCTACTCCATCTGTCTCCATAATGCGCTATGACCCTGCCCCATCTCCATCGTACGCCATGGCCCTGACCCATCTGTCTCCATTCATCCCCGTGACCCTGCCCCTTCTGTCTCCATCCTGCCCCTGTGTCTCCCATCCTGCCTCCGTGTCTCCTATCCTGCCCCCGTGTCTCCATTCTGCCCCAGGCAGGATGGAGACACATGGTCCATGTGTCTCCATAATGCGGCTTTCCGCTTTCAATAAAAACAAAAGCTTTCTCCTTACCTGGCACGTTCCTGCGGCGATGTTCCCTCCAGGCATTTCAATCGCGGATTCACCGGCAAATGACAATGACGTCATACGCCGGTGACATGCACACTGGCATCAGCTGCCAGCCTCCGATTGGCTGGTGGCTTTTAACTATTACTGTGCGGGCCCGCATGGCAATTGAGTTTACCTAAACCTGCTTCTCAGACACAGGTTCAGTTTCTGCATCTGCAGAATACTGCCGCTGGGGCACGATGAGCAGAAGAGACGGTAATTCCCTGATGGCGGCCCTGCTTTACAATCTGGTTTCCTATCATTACACTGTACTGAACTGCCCTCACTAAAGCCTCTTCTAATGATCTATTAACAGCTAAATCTAATGGTCACTACTCCCTGCTGATTCTCCTGGATCTCTCTACAGCATTTCACACTGTGGATCACCAGATTGTCCTCACTATGCTTTGCTCTATAGACCTCCAAAAAAATGATTCTTTTTGGGTCCTCTCCTACCTCTCTGACCAGTCTTCACTGCATCATTTGTTGGCTCTTACTCTTCTCCTCTTCCCCTTACTGTTGGGGATCCTCAGGGCTTAGTTCTAGGCCCACTTTTCTGTATACACTGCCCCTACTGGACAAACCATCAGCAGAATTAGTTTCCAGTAACATCACCCCTGCATTACTACAAAATACCAGGAATTGTCTTCTGTCTCTAACATTATATCCTCCCTCTATTTCACACTGAATTGCTCCAAAATTGAACTTCTTGTGTTTCGTGCCTGTTTCCGCTTCAACAGGAAAGTTTCCAGCACCCGTTGAAGCTCAGACAGGAATCAAACATCCGTCGCCCTCTCCATGGATCATACTTTTACTTACCACCGATTTTAATATGATGTCTCAATAAAACTTTGAATCTTTTAACAGGGCCGGTGAGTGCTAACTTTTCTTCTTTTTTTTATGATTCTACCATAACACCTAAGCAGCCCGCTCGCTGTCTTGGGGTCATATTTGACAGAGAACTTACCTTTATTCCCAATAATCAATCACTCACTCGTGTCACCTGCATTTAAAAGCATCTCCAGAATCCGACCTTTTCTCACTTTTGAAACTGCAAAAACAGTTATTGTCGCCCTCATACTCATCTGGATTACTGCAACTCTCTACTGATCCGTCTCCCTCTAATCAATCTTTCTCCCCTGCAATCCATCCTGTATGTGGCAGCCAGGGGCATATTTCTGTCCAGTCGCTTCCCGATGCCTCCACCGTGTGCCAGTCATTACACTGGTTACCCACCCGCTACAGAGTACATTATAAACTCATTGCTCTCACCCACAAAGCTCTCCACAGTTCTGCACCACCATAGTCCTTTCCCTCATCTCTGTGTACTACCTTACCTGTGCTTTCCATTCTGCAACTTTTCTCAAACTCACATCCGACATAATCCAAACGTCCTACTTCTGTCTCCAAGACTTCTCTTGTGCTGCGCTACCCAGGAAATCCAATTAATACCTAGCCCTCACATTTTTAATCGTGCTTTAAATATGTAATAGTTAGGACATGGTTAATGTCCTGTTCTCACAGGGTTAACTTTTGCCGGCCTCTCTTTGGATCTGGGAGGGGTATTTATACTCACTCCAGACTAGGATTCCCTGTCAGCTATACTGTTATTCTGGCTGTGTGTCTGACCCCCCTGGTGTGCGTGGATACTGCATTGCTTGTTTGATTCCCGTGTATGACCCGGTCTGTCCCCTCACTCTGAACTCCGTCTCTCGTTTTGGTACTATTGTCTTCTCTGGTTCTAACCTCCTGGCTTGGCTATTGTTACTCTGTTACAGTTTGTCCCTATTGTACCGTCCATTGCCCGTTCTGGTTTTCTGATCTGTTGCTACGTCCTGACTATTCGCTCTGTCTAACCCTTTGGTACTGTCCTGCTATCTCGTGCTTTGACCCGGCTTGATCTGGTTTACGTCCCTGTCTATGCCCCTTGGTAACTTGTCCCGTAGTTACCTTTCTAGGAGTTTCCCTGCAGCTCCTAGCTCTGTGGAGCTTAGGTCACGCCCCCAGCAGTCACATGCTTCAGGTCCTGATAGTCTGAAGCACGCATTGTCACTGTTGCTGTCCCGCTCCACAGGTATCTTTGAGAACTTTTTGTACTCAGGGCACGCGCACTGGCTCAGTGAGCAAGTGCAGTGCGGTGTTCCTTGTCAAAATACATCTAATTAGACAGGTTTATCACCTCACTTCACTAATCTAACTCTCCCATGCTCCCCCTTCTAATTTTTCCTCAGAATCTGGTCACTCTTATTCACCTGTCTCCTTATCATCCATGCACCCGATAACACCTGGTAACATGCAGCTTTATATCAAAAGTGTCACGCCATTCTGTCTGTGTCTGCTTGTCGGCGTGACAATGCATGTTTTTTGCTTTAACCCTTTGCTCCTTTCCCACTAATTGAGCTGGGATACTGCTGGCTTTTACCTGTATGGAGCCTGCTCAGTTCCCTGCTCTGCTGTGTAGCTGCACATGTGGTGTTAGGTCTTTGCTCTGCTGCTTGACCATTTGCATGTGCGGTCCCTGGTCGCCGATGTGGAAGCTGTCCGCGGGTTGTGAGGTCATTTGCAGCTGGTGCATGACTTTCCACGTGTGTCTAGGCTTGCAGACAATGCCAGGTGCTCTAAGCTGCAGTTCCTGCACTGATTGTACTGCAATGGTTTCTGTGTGTGCTTAGGGCATGCACAGCCACACCTTCCCTGCTTTTATCAGGGTTAGTATGTGTGTGCTTGAAATGCTGTCCCCAGCCAATTGCTGTAAGCTTGTGAGTAGGGCCCTCACTCCTACTGTAACTGTTGAACTATGTGTTACTTTGTAACGTTTTTGTACATGTTCCTGCTCATTTGTAAAGTGCTATGGAATATGTTGGTGCTAAATGAATAAAATTTTATATAATTATAAGTCTTACAGAGGGAGGCAGCACTCTTGTAATTGCTTGGATATTGGAGTGTGATCACAGAATCAGCAAAAGTCTTGTTGGAAATGATAAACAGAAAAAGTGCATATCAATTGCCAAAGATTTAAAAGGAATCTGTCACCCCATTTTAGCCCTATCAGCTGCCGGCACTGCCATCAGGGGCTTGTCTACAGCATTCTGTAATGCTGTAAATAAGCCCCCGATGTAACCTGAAAGATAAGAAAAACAAGTTATATTATACTCGGCGGGTGCGGTGGGTGTCGTGGTCCGGGTCCTCCCATCTTCATACGATGACGTCCTCCTTCTTACTTCTGCCACGGCTTCGGCGCAAGCATACTTTATCCTCCCTGTTGAGGGCAGAGAAAAGTACTGCAGTGCGCCGGCACTTGGAAAGGTCAGAGAGGTCCGCGGCAGAAGTAAGAAGGAGGACATCATCGCTAGAAGATGGGAGGCACCGGACCACGACACCCATCGGACCGGACCCCTGGGTGAGTATAATCTAACTCGTTTTTATTATCTTTCATCGGGGGCTTATCTGCAGCATTACAGAATGCTGTAGCTCAGGGTTCCCCAACTCCAGTCCTCAAGGCCCACCAACAGATCATGTTTTCAGGATTTCCTTTGTATTGCACAGGTGAAGTAATTATCACCTGAGCAATACTAAGGAAATCCTGAAAACATGATCTGTTGCTGGGCCTTGAGGACTGGAGTTGGGGAACCCTGCTGTAGATAAGCCCCTGATGGCGATGGCGGCAGCTGAAATGGAGTGACAGATTCCCTTTAGGAAGAATCAAACGTGAAACTACCAGGAACTAATTTTCCTCTAGTGTTGTCATATTACAGAACTGCAGTCTCCCTGCAGGCCCAGAAGTACAAGGTGTTCAGTGCTCAGACACATGGCCAAGGCAAGTACAATGGGGAAAAAAGTATTTAGTCAGCCATCAATTGTGCAAGTTTTCCCACATCATAGGTAGACTACAACTATGAGAGTCAGAATGGGAAAACAAATGCAGAAAATCACCTTGTCTGATTTGGCAAGAATTATTTAGCAAATTACGGCAGAAAATAAGTATTTGATCACCTAAAAACACACAAGATTTCTGGCGCTCGCAGACCTGTAACTTCTTCCTTAAGAGGCTCCTCTGTCCTTCACTCATTACCTGTAGTAAAGGCACCTGTTTGAACTTGTTATCAGTATAAAAGACACCTACCCACAACCTCAAACAGTCACATTCCAAATTCCATTGTGGTGAAAACCAAAGAGCTGTCGAAGGAAACCAGAAACAAAATTTTAGCCCTGCATCAGGCTAGGAAAACTGAATCTGCAACAGGCAAGAAGCTTGGTGTGATGAGCAAAAATCCCAGAACCACACGGGGGGACCTAGTGAATTACCTGCATAGAGCTGGGACCACCATAACAAAGGCTACCATCAGTGACACACTACGCCACCAGGGACTCAGATCCTGCAGTGCCAGACGTGTCCCCCTGTTTAAGCCAGTACATGTCTTGGCCCACCTGAAGTTTGCTAGAGAGCATTTGGATTATTCAGAAGAGTACTGAGAGAATGTCATATGGTCTGATGAAACCAAAGTAGAACTGTTTGGTAGAAACAAAACTTGTTATGTTTGGAGGAAACAGAATACTGAATTGAAGCCAAAGTACACCATACCTACTGTGAAGCATGGGGGTGGCAACGTCATGCTTTTAGGCTGTTTCTATGCAAAGGCACCAGGACAACTGATCCGTGTACATGAAAGAATGAATGGGGCCATGTATCGTGAGATTTTGAGTGCAAACCTCCTTCCATCAGCAAGGGCATTTAAGATGAAACGTGGATGGGTTTTTCCAGCATGATAATGATCCCAAGCACACCACCAGGGCAACAAAGGAGTAGCTTCGTAAGAAGTATATGAAGGCCCTCTAGATAAGATCTGCATGAAGGAATGGGCTAACATACCACCAACAGCGTGTGCCAACCTTGTGAAGACTTACAGAAAATGTTTGACCTCTGTCATTGCCAACAAAGGATATATAACAAAATATTGAGATAAACTTTTGTTAATGACCAAATACTTATTTTCCACGATAATTTGCAAAATAAATCTTGCCAAATCAGACAAGGTGACTTTCTGGATTTGTTTTCTCATTTTGACTCTCATAGTTGTGGTCTACCTATGATGTCAATTACAGGCTTCTTTCATCTTTTTAAGTGGGAAAACTTGCACAATTGGTGGCTGACTATATACTTTTTTTCCCAACTGTAAGGCAAAAACCCGACCATCACTGAAGATGACACAGAAATTGAAACATCAAGAAATATCTGAAGACAGATGAGTGACTCTTGATGGACAAGATGGAGGACCCCATGGCTGGATCACTAATGGCCACAGTCTCAGATGCCAGCAAGGTATAGGTGGAGTACTGCTATGGGCTGGTATTATTAAAGATGAGCTAGGTCGGACCTATACAGGTTGAAGATGGACTCAAAATCTACTCCCAAACCTACTTTTTAGAAGACATTTTTTTCAAGCAGTGGTACAGGAGAGGGTCTGCATCTTTCTCGAAAACCTTGATTTTTATGTAGGACAATGCACCATCCGTTACATAAAAAGTACTCCACTGCTTGGCCAGTCTGTAAAGACCTTAAAGCACCACTCCAGTGTTTTTTTTTTAATTGCAGTGCTGGAGTGGTGCAACTAATCTATGTTCCTTACCCATAGTATACTTACCAGCTGCCATTTTCATCTTTTATCAGCGCTGCTTCAGTTAGTTTTCTGCACATTGTGACCTGCCAGATCGCTCCATTGTTTGCTGGGCAATCCAGAAAATGAGTGAGCCAGAATGAGGTTCCCATAGGCTTACATTGACAGCTTGTGATCGGTAACACTGACCTCCAGTCAGAAGTTGCAGTGACAAGATGGCAGAGCGGGGCCGGGAACAGCTGAAGACGCCGGTTCATAAGTATTTTACTAGGGGCAGGGAACATGATTAGTAGCACCCCTCCAGCGTTGACATAAAGAAAATCACTGGAGTGGTGCTTTAAAAATGAAAGAATGACACTGCCCCTTCCTCACCTGACCTAAACCCTATTGAGAACTTTTGGCCATTCTTAAACAGGATATTTACAGTAAAGGAAAACAGTCACCTCTCTAAATAATGGTGGCTGTGTTTGGTGCAATCCAAAAATTGATTATCAACAGATTAAGAAACTGACAGACTCCATGGATGAAAGGATTGTAAAAGTTATTGATAAAAAGGGTGACTATATTGGCCATTGATATTTTTTTAAATGTTAAAAAAGGTATTTTTGTACATTTTGAATTGTTTATTATTCTCACTTTAATGAAAATAAAGAATTGAGATGGGAACTTTTATGATTTTCCAGTTTTTTCAACTACATAGGTTGGATGTCAGGGCGTTCAGATGGGGTTAGAAAAGGTTTAAAACCAGTACGGGGGGTGGGGCACAAATTGAAATTTGAATAGGGTATCAAAGTGGATATTCACTTTGGAGGCAAAAATGCCGCTTGGGTGAAACAGACAAGCTCCCATACTGCAATACCAATGTTCCGTTTTTGCATAGTATATTTGTAATATGGTTTATATTTTTATGCCCTTGTTATAGTATAGTTCTATTAGTTGTTGTTATTATAGGTAGAGATGGGTGAACCCAAACAGTAATGTTCACAATCCGTACCGAACACCTACAACATGGACGTGGACCCGAACACGGACTGCACCAGAAAGTCCGTTTTACTGTTCGTGTTTACCACCCTGAGCAGCAGGGGGGTTTCGGGCTGTCATCTGCATGACAACGCGAGAAACACCAGTGGCTCTGATTGGCAGTAAGATTAATACCACCAGTCAGAGCCACGTTTCCCACGCTGTCAAATGACAGCATGAACCTGCAGCTATGACCTAAGATAAAGTTTACCTCTGGTCACTGTCGTCAGTTTATGGGACTTCTACTCCCATCAGCCTGCTGCCGCTAATAACAGCAAGAGCAAACGGTGGCTGATGGGAGTAGTCATCAGCTGGCGCCTACGCTCTAAATAAATAATTTAAAAAAAAAGTCTTTAGTTCCCCTGTATATTTAATAACCAGCCAGTCAAAACTGACAGCTGTGGGCTGCAACCCTTAGCTGTCAGCTATAGCAAGGCTAGTTATCAAGAATATCATGGTCCCCATGCTGTATTTTAATTTTTTTAAAAACGACGTTGAGTCCCCCCTATTTTTAACAACCAGCCAAGCTAAAACAAACAGCTGGGGTGTCATGGTCACACGTGGCTGGACACAGCACTTCCAGCAGGGCGGATTTAGATGACACGCGTGATCCTGGATGCACCGCCTCCAGTTGGGCGAATTTAAATAATAACACATGCAGCTGGATACGCCGCCTTCAACAGGCGAATTTCGGAAATACATGTAAGTCTGGAAACCCCGCCTCCAGTAAGGCGAATTTAAACAATAAAAGGGAAAACCTGGGTAACAATAACAATGGTGGCCCTGTGATAGGGAATGGGGACGTGGAGACCTCCCGCACTCCCCCGAGTCAGTGTCTCCACACTCCTAGCGTTCCCTAGGCTGGTTCCGCACCGGGCGCCGATCAGGATACCTTTAAACCCTAGCTCGCCCTCCACCTAAACCCTCATTAGTGAAGAGGACGGTGCGGAAACATCCCACCACTGCACTAAACACACATAAGAAAAAGAGACAAAACGGGAACACCACTTAGCTTTGCTCTGCTGCTTATGCTCCCAGCAACAGAGCCCACCACCTGCGTGCATCCCTTCCTCCGAACGGGTCCAACACCACAGTGCAGCCCTGGAGCAAACAGAGTCCACCACCTGCGTGCAGCTGTCCAGAAAACAGAGTCCAAAATATGAGTCCAGCCTTCCCGCAAAAAGAGTCCAGCATGTTGAGTCCAGCTTTCCAGCAACCGAATCCAGCATCACGAGTGCAGCTCTACACCATAGTTGCCACTCCACCAAGCCATGCAAGAACTCCTTACCGACACCATAGCTGAAACTCCACCAAGCCATGCCAGCCCTCCTCGCAGACACCATAGCTGCCACTCCTGGACTCTCACTGAGCTGCCCAGGACTCTCAGCTCCATCCTTCACCCAGGCTTGCTTGTAACTGAGGACTTATCACCAACAGTGATTGACACACCTGACACTCTCTTATAGAGCAATCACACCTGTTACATAATTGCGTGCACAAACTAAAGTAACCAAGTGCAATGACGATCACCACCACCGGGGGGCAAATTTAGAACAAAAGACACCACAGTGCAATAATCCAAATGGCCACCGGGGGGCAAAAACTAAACCTTGGCACACAGCCAAAGGAAAAAAAAAGGTTACTTTGTGCATTTATCTGTCATATCCAACCTGGATCATGACATGGGGGCTGGCATTCCCAAGCTGTTACGGGGCCATGAATATTGGCTCCCCCCAGCCTAAAAATAGCAGCTCGCAGCCGCCCCAGAAAAAGCACATATATTAGATTTGCCAATTGTGGTGCCTTGCCCCACTCTTCCCACTTGCACTGTGGTGGCGGCAACTGGGGTTCATATTTTGGGGGTTGACGTCACCTTTGTATTGTCAGGTGGCATCAAGACACCTCTTCATTACTAATCTTATAGTTGTGTTGTAAATAAACACACAGCCAAAATAAAGTCCTTTATTTGCAATAAAAAAAATTCCTTATTTAAAACTAAAAAACAGTTATACACACCTAACACCCATTTAATTGAAGCAATTGTCTGTTAAAAAAAAATGAAAAAAATAACTATATCCCTAACCTGTGTCCATTGTTTTGTCCCATGCCGTAATTCATGTCTGTGATAAAGTTTTCAACCTGAACAATGCCAAAATGGGATCCTTCAAACATGAGAACCACTGAGGAATGATCTGCTGCGAGCTCAACTTCAGTATCTAGCGGTGATGTAATCGAGGTTACCGCAGGTCACTGAGGCTGCATTCCCAGCCGGGTCAATGAACTGCGGTGACCTAGATTAGATTACCGCTAGCATAGTGAGAAAAAGTCTCACAGTGCAGCGGTGAGTTCACCGGGAGAAATTTTACTGCTGCACTGTGAGACTATCTCACTGTGCTAGCTGTGATCTCACCAAGGTCACCACAATTCAGGGGTCCGGCTGGAAACGCAGCCTCAGTGACCTGACATCACCGCTAGTGACTGAAGCTGAACTTGCAGCAGCTCATTCCTCAGTGGTTTTAAGCCTGGACAGTCGCATCTTGGCACCGTCCTGGTTGAAAACTGCTTATCCCAGACACGGTTTATGGATATGGTTGTTTTTTATTTTATTTTTTTACAGAAGACCAAGGCTTCAGTGGAATTGGTGTTAGGTGAGTAGAACTGTGTTTATTTTTAACCCCTTTACCCCAAAGGGTGGTTTGCACGTTCATGACCAGGCCAATTTTTACAATTCTGACCACTGTCCTTTTATGACAGGGGTGGGGAATGTCCGGCCCGCGGGCCGTATACGGCCTGCCATATCATTTTGTGCGGCCCGCAGCCACTTTCCCCATTTTTTGGCTGCGGGCCCTTTAAGAGGTGCGCGCAGTATTGTGCCCCATACTCACCTACTCCAGCAGTGCCAGCACAGCAGCTCTGATGACCGATATCTGTTCCTGTGTGAGCGTGCGGTCACGTGGTACCGCTCATTAAGATCATGAATATGGACGCCACTCCACTCCCATAGGCGTGGCATCTGTTATCGTGGGTGGCCAGGAGCTGGAATCTCCAGGAGTGGACCCTCTGGACCATGGCACCGAGGGGCCTTGGGCGAGCTGCCAGATGGAACCGACCCCTATACAGGGCCCGTTAGGAGCAGGCTCAGGGGTTCAAGTACCACGGTAACCGGTACAGAGAGGGCGGCTCAGGATGGACTGGAGTAGGAGTGCGAGACTGAAGTGTAGACTGTAAGGCTGGGACATGGAGAGATGGCTGGAGCGGAACACAGGAGACAGGACTGGAGTAGGACTGTAGGAGTGTGGATAGCTGGATGGAGCAGGAACACCGGAGGCAGGACTGGAGTAGGATGGAACAGGAACAGGACTGGAGTAGGACTGTAGGAGTGTGGATAGCTGGATGGAGCAGGATCACCGGAGGCAGGACTGGAGTACGATGGAACAGGAACACAGGAACAGGACTGGAGTAGGATGGAACAGGAACACAGGAACAAGACTGGAGTAGGACGGAACAGGAACACTGGAGCAGAGCAGAAGCAGGCGGGAACAGGAACACTGGAACAGGAGTGGAGCAGGACGGAGAATGCTGCAGGGAACACGGACGACAGGGCTATGAGGCTGCTGCAGGAAACACCAACGACGGAACCAAGAGGCTGCAGAGAGCACAGGAGGAAGCAGGGCACAGTGTGCAAGGTAACACAACGATCAGGCGCCTCCCTCAGGCCCCGTCTGGTCTGCCATTGGTCTGAAGGTGTTTCCAGGTCAGGGCACAGCTGGAGCACAAGAAGCAGAAGGGAGGCGCGGGCGCGGCCTATGGCGCATGCGCATTGCATGCAGGGACGGCGTCGGCCGCGAGCCTGTCGGAGGGAACCGCCGTGGCCGTCGGGCGGCGAGGGGTTGCGGCGTGGGAGCGGAGGCCGGGTGACTATGCAGAGACGGCGTGGGAGCTGAGGCCTGGTGAGTATGTCGGAGCGGCGTGACCGTACCCCCTCTCCTAAGCCGCCCTCCCCGGAGAATAGCAAGAAATCTCTTGAGGATACGGGGAACATTGATATTCTCCTGAGGTTCCTAGGACCTCTCCTCAGGCCAAAAGCCCTTCCAATCAACAAGAAAGAATATCCTACCACTAACCCTCTTCATCGCGAGAATGTCCTGCACCTCAAAGACATCATCGCCACCCACCAGCTGAGGACCAGGATTAGGCAAGGAATGGAAGCGATTCAGCACCGCAGGCTTCAGGAGAGAGACGTGGAAGATGTTCGGGACCCAGAGCGAAGCAGGCAACCTCAATTTGTAGGCGACCTCGTTGATACGTCCAAGAATTTCTAACGTACCGATGTAGCGTGGTCCCAACTTGTAGGAGGGCAGTTTCAACCGGATGAATTTGGAGGAGAGCCAGACTTTGTCCCTGACAAGATACGGTGGAGGATCCAATCTCTTTTTGTCGGCATAATTCTTCATCTGATCAGCGGACCTCTTGAGTGACGTGTTGGTCTCGGCCCAAATCTTGGAAAATTCAGAGGACAAGGTGATGGCCGCGGGTACCTCAGAGGCAGGGGTTATCGGAAGGGGAACACCAGGAAGTCTGCCAAAAACAATGAAGAACGGAGACTTGGCCGAGGACTCACCAGCATGGTTGTTATAAGCGAACTCTGCCCAGGGGAGTAAGTCAACCTAATCGTTCTGGTGGGCGTTGGAGAAATGACGTAGGTACCCAGTCAACGTCTGGTTGGTACGCTCTACCTGTCCGTTGGACTGTGGATGGTAGGCCGAGGAGAAGTCGAGGGACACGTTCATGAGCTTACAAAGTGATCGCCAGAACTTGGAGGTAAACTGAACCCCTCGGTCAGACACAATGCGTTGAGGTAGTCCATGGAGTCTGAAGATTTGGTGAATGAAAACTTTGGCCAGCTCTGGCACTGAGGGAATACCGGGCAGGGGGACGAAGTGGGCCATCTTGGACAAACGATCCACCGCCACCAAAATGACTGTGCAGCCCGAAGAGCAGGGTAGGTCTGTGATGAAAAACATTGGCGATGTTTTCCCAAGCAACCGCAGGGAGAGGCAACGGAAGCAACAAGCCGGACGGAGGTCTTCGTGGCACTTTGTTTTTTGCACAGGATGGGCGAGAAGCCACAAAATCGAGTACATCTTGGCGAAGCGCGGGCCACCAGTAGTGACGCGTGATTAAGGTCAAGGGTCTTCTTATTTCCGGCATGGCCGGCCAGTTTGGAGGAGTGCCCCCATAGGAGGACTTTTCGCTTGAGGTTCTCAGGCACAAGCGTCTTGCCTTGGAGGAGGAGCAAGCCAGTTCACTGGAGCCACTGTGATGATCCTAGTGGGATCAATGATATGCGAAGGTTCCTCCGTGGTTTTGTGTGGCTGGAAGACCCTGGACAGGGCGTCGGCTTTGGTATTCTTGTTGCCAGGATGGAAACGGAGCTCGAAGTCAAATCTGGCGAAAAATAAGGACCATCTGGCCTGACGAGGGTTGAGTCTCTGGGCAGACTGGAGATAGGCCAGATTCTTGTGGTCCGAGAAGATGACAAATGGATGGACAGCTCCTTCCAGGAGGTGACGCCATTCCTCCAAGGCCAACTTGATGGCTAGGAGTTCCCGGTCGCGAATCGAGTAGTTACACTCGGATGGAGAAAAGGCCTTCGAGAAGAAGCCACAAGGGTGCAGGCGACCGGAGGCGGATCTCTGGGACAATACTGCCCCGGCACCTGTCGAGGAAGTGTCCACCTTGAGTACAAAAGGTCGATTGCTCTCAGGGCGATGCAGGACCGGAGCCATGGAGAAAGCCCGTTTTAGGGTCAGAAAGGCCTCCTCTGCTTCAGGAGTCCAATCCTTGGGAGTAGTCCCCTTGTGGGTGAGAGCAGAAATAGGTCTTGTTATTGCGGAAAAATGGGAGATAAATTGCCGGTAATAATTGGCGAATCCGAGAAATCGTTGTATCGCCCTTACTCCGACGGGGCGAAGCCATTTGAGAATGGTAGACAACTTCTCGGGGTCCATCCTTAGTCCAACGTCGGAGATAATGCTTCCCAGAAACAGCAGAGAGGTCTGTTCAAAAAGACATTTCTCTATCTACGCATACAGGCGATTCTCCCGAAGACGCTGTAACACCAAGCGGACACTCTTTCTGTGAGAGGAGAGGTCCGGTGAGAAGACGAGGATGTCATCTAAGTACACGACCACACAGGAGTACAAGAGATCCCGGAAGATCTCATTGACGAACTCGTAATGGCCGTCTCGAGTGTTGAAAGCGGTTTTCCACTCGTTACCGGCCCAAATACGGACCAGATTATAGGTTCCTCTGAGGTCCAGCTTGGAGAAGACCCGAGCCCCTCTGAGACGGTCAAACAGCTCCGGAATGAGTGGAAGAGGGTACCTGTTCTTGATGGTTATTTCATTCAAGCCCCTATAGTCAATGCACGGCCGTAGAATTCCGTCCTTCTTATTGACGAAGAAAAACCCGGCTCCCGCAGGCGAAGAGGATTTCCGTATAAGGCCTTTGGCGAGATTCTCTCAGACGTACTCGGACATGGCGGTGGTGTCTACGGGAGACAGGGGGTAGATTCTGCCCCTTGGGGGTGTTGAACCAGGAACAAGTTCAATTAGGCAGTCAAACGGCCGGTGTGGAGGAAGGACCTCCGCTTCCTTCTTATCAAAGACATTGGCGTAGGAACTGTAGGCTGGAGGAAGACCCGGAAGGTCTGGAGGTGAACGAGGAGCTACCGCCAGGCGGACAGGAGTCAGAAAGCGAGCTTCGCACGGGTGCCCCCAGCGGAGAATCTCCCCAGAAGACCAGTCGAGAACCGGCTGATGAGTCCTTAACCATGGAAGACTGAGTAGAATGGCATGGGAGAGCTTAGGCAAAACGTAAAAGGCTATCTTCTCTCGATGTAAGGCTCTGACCTACAACTCCACTTCTTCAGAGACCAAGGTGACGGTCACCTGTAGCGGTTTGCCATCCATTGCGGCAATCTGAATAGGGTTAGATAGAGTAACCACGGGAATTTGGTATTTGTCCACCTCTTCAGGCCGAATGAAGTTACCTGCCGAGCCCGAATCCACGTAGGCCACCTCGGACCCACGTCTCTCCTCTGAAACCAAAAGCACAGAAATTGTAAGAGGTTGAGAGGGATCATCATCACCTAGGGAGGCCTCACTTACCTGACCTAGGTGGAGTAGTTTCCCTGTCTCGTAGGACAGGTGCAGATATAGTGTAAAGAATCACCTCAATAGAGGCACAGACCTTGTGCCCGCCTCTCTTGCCGACGCAACTCGGCCAAATTGAGGCGATCTATCTGCATGAATTCGACCGAGGAGGGAGGAGGGAACCCGGCCGAACGGGAACTGGCAGATCGGGTGAAAAGGGGAACCGGCCTGGTGGACCTCCTGTCTCTCGCTGACTCCCGAGCGCGCTCCTGGAAGCGTAGGTCAATGCGGGTAGCCAGCGAGATAAGGTCCTCTAAGGTGGACGGGGTATCTCGACCTGCGAGTTCATCTTTTATTCTTCCTGAAAGACCGTGCCAGAATGCCCCTATCAAAGCCGCGTTATTCCAGCCGAGCTCGGAGGAGATAGTGCGAAAGCGAATAGCGTACTGTCTGACCGTGAGAGAACCCTGATGTAAGTTAAAGAGTGACTCAGTGAGAGAGGCTAACCTGCCCGGCTCATCGAAGACCATGCAAAAAGTTTCCAGGAAAACCGGAAGACTCGAGACTACAGGGTCGTCACGTTCCCAGAGGGGATTCAACCAAAACAGGGCCTCTCCCTCCAGATGGGACATGATGAAGGACACCTTGGTCCAGTCAGAGGGATATTGCTGCGGCAACCATTCAAAGTGGAGGCTACACTGATTTAAGAACCCCCTACAGAGCTTGGGATCCCCGGTGAAGCGAGGCGGTTTGGCGAGGCGGGGCGTCGGGAGAGCTGTAGACGCGGGGGGAGGAGTCAGGACTGTGGTGGCAGCCTGGAGGGCCGACAAGCGACTGTCAAAGGAGGCCATGTAAGACAAAATGTGGGCTTAAGTATCTTGTTGCTGATCCAGCTCTTGTTGGAGACTGGCCAGTTGAGTGGCATTTCCATGATTGGCCACCTGCAGGGCCGACTAACGGGTGTTCATAGACTTCATGACCAACATAATGCGTCCCTGATTCTCCGGCAGGAAGAGCAACTCTTTCTGGGTAGCAGCAGTAGTACCGGCGGAGTCTATGGCCTGATCGTACTGTTAGCGTGGGTGGCCAGCAGTGGGACTCTCCAGGAGTGGACCCTCTGGACCGTGGCACCGAGGGGCCCCGGGAGAGCTGCCAGATGGAACCGACCCCTATACAGGGACCGTTAAGAGCAGGCCCAGGGGTTCAAGTACCACGGTAGTCGGTACCGAGAGGGGCGGCTCAGGATGGACTGGAGTAGGAGTGCGGGACTGAAGTGTAGACTGTAAGGCTGGGACATGGCGAGATGGCTGGAGCGGAACACAGGAGACAGGACTGGAGTAGGACTGTAGGAGTGTGGATAGCTGGAAGGAGCAGGAACACTGGAGGCAGGACTGGAGTAGGATGGAACAGGAACAGGACTGGAGTAGGACTGTAGGAGTGTGGATAGATGGATGGAGCAGGATCACCGGAGGCAGGACTGGAGTAGGATGGAACAGGAACAGGACTGGAGTAGGGCGGAACAGGAACAAGACTGGAGTAGGACGGGACAGGAACACTGGAGCAGAGCAGAAGCAGGAGGGAACAGGAACACTGGAACAGGAGTGGAGCAGGACGGAAAATACTGCAGGGAACACGGACGACAGGGCTGCGAGGCTGCTGCAGGAAACACCGAGGACGGAACCGAGAGGCTGCAGAGAGCACAGGAGGAAGCAGAGCCCAGTGTGCAAGGTAACACAATGATCAGGCGCCTCCCTCAGGGGGAAGCGGCCTGATAAGGCCCCGTCTGGTCTGCCATTGGTCCGAAGGTGCTTCCGGGTCAGGGCACAGCCGGAGCACAAGAAGAAGAATCTAGGTGCGGCCGCGGCCTGTGGCGCATGCACACTGCATGCAGGGACGGCGTCGGCCGCGAGCCTGTCAGAGGGGACCGCCGTGGCCGTCGGGCGGCGAGGGGCTGCGGCGTGCGAGCGGAGGCCGGGTGAGTATGCAGAGACGGCGTGGGAGCGGAGACCGGGTGAGTATGTCGGAGCGGCGTGACAGCATCCATATTCATGACCTTAATGAGCAGTACCACGTGACCGCACGCTCAAACAAACAGGAAGACCTGATACCCGCGCTGGCGGCGCCAGAGAGACCAAGCCAACGGCACAGGTGAGGTGAATGAGCGGCGATGACGACGACGATGGCGGGGGGCAGAATGAGCGCTGGGAGGGGCAGAATGAGCTGGGGGAGAATGAGTGCTGGGGGGCGCAGAATGAGCCGGGGGGCAGAATGAGCACTGGGGGGCAGAATGAGCAGTGGGGCAGAATGAGCGCTGGAGGGCAGAATGAGCCGGGAGGAAAATGAGCGCTGGGGGGCAGAATGAGCCGGGGGGAGAATGAGCGCAGGGGGGGCAGAATGAGCCGGGGGGAGAATCAGCCCTGGGGTGGCAGAATGAGCCAGAGGGGGAATGAGCACTGGGGGGGCAGAATGAGCCAGAGGGGAGAATGAGCCGGGGGAGAATGAGGGTCGAGGGGGGGATGAGCGCTGGGGGGGCAATGAGCGCCGGGGGGGTAATGAGCGGAGCCTGCACTGGGGAGACGGGTGCACTGGGGAGACGGGTGCACTGAGGAGATGGGTGCACTGGGGAGATGGGTGCACTGGGGTAATGCAGGGTAATCACGGTATCTCAGGCCCCATGTACCTCCCCATGTGCTGTATACCTCAGGCCCAATGTACCCCCCATGTACTGTATACCTCAGACTGCATATATCACCCATGTGTTGTATACCTCAGGCCCCAGAAATGGGGTTAATCTGCAGGTTAGTAGCGTTCTGAACCTGCTTGGCTCCTGCATATAAAACCCCACTGCTGGGAGGAAATTAACTCTAATCCTCCCGAAGGTGTTCAGTCACGGCTTTGTAAATCTAGAGCAGCGGCTGTAACTGCGCCCCCCCTTCATGGTTTCCAATGCAGAGCAGCTGTCAGTCAGTGCGGAAGGCTGCGGTTACAGACGCTGCTCTCCATACACAGAGCGGTGACTGAACCCACACCGGCGCCACCTCCATGACGGAAACCATAACGCTGCTGGGTGAATTAAAGTTAAGCGGGGCAGCGGGGTTCAATCTGCAGGTGCCAAGCAGGATTCAAACGCTATTAACCTATATCTGCATGTTAATAGCGTTTTTACAGGTGATGGGTTCCCTTGAAAACCCGAGCAACGAATATACTCGCTCATCATTAATAATTTTATACGGCCCCCGAACGCTATTATAAAATTCCAAATGGGCCTCGGCAGAAAAAAAGGTTCCCCACCCCTGATTTATGAGGTAATAACTCTGAAATGCTTCCACGGATCCCGGTGATTCTGACATTGTTTTCTCGTGACATACTGTACTTCATGTTAGTGGTAAAATTTAATTGATATAACTTGCGTTTATTTGTGAAAAAAACGGAGACTTGGCGAAAATTTAGAAAATTTCGCAGTTTTCCAACTTTGAATTTTTATGCCCATAAATCAAAGAGATATGGCACACAAAAAAACATAATAAGTAACATTTCACATACGTTTACTTTACATCAGCACAATTTTGGAACCAAAATTTTTTTTTGTTAGTAAGTTATAAGGGTTAAAAGTTGTCCAGCGATTTCTCATTTTTGCAACACCGCAATATTTTTACTGACCACATCACCTTTGAAGTCACTTTGAGGAGTCTATATGATAGACAATACCCAAAAGTGACACAATTCTAAAAATTGCACCCCTCAAGGTGCTCAAAACCACATTCAAGAAGTTTTTTTAACCCTTCAGGTGCTTTACAGAAATTTTTTGAATGTTTAAAAAAAAGAACATTTAACTTTTTTTCACAAAAGTTATTGTGCAATTTGTCCTGAGTACGCTGATACCTGATATGTGGGGGGAACTACTGCTTCGGCGCATGGCAGAGCTCAGAAGGGAAGGAGCGCCGTTTGACTTTTTCAATGCAAAATTGGCTGGAATTCAGATCTGATGCCATGTCACGTTTGGAGAGCCCCTGATGTGCCTAAACAGTGAAAACCCTCCACAAGTGACCCCATTTTGGAAACTAGACCCCCCAAGGAACTTATCTAGATATGTGGTGAGAACTTTGAACCCACAAGAGCTTCACAGAAGTTTGTAACGTACAGCCGTACAATTAAAAAATCATATTTTTTCCACAAAAATGATCTTTTCACCCTCAATTTTTAATTTTCCAAGAGTAAAAGGACCCCAAAAGTTATTGTGCAATTTGTCCTGAGTACGCTGATACCCCATATGTGGGGGTAAAACACTATTTGGGTGCATGGCAGAGCTTGGAAGGGAAGCAGCACAATTTGACTTTTATGGCTGGAATTGAGATCGGACGCCATGTCGCGTTTGGAAAGCCCCTGATGTGCCAAAACAGTGGAAACCCCCCACAAATGACACCATTTTGGAAACTAGACCCCCCCAAGGAACTTATCTAGATGTGCGGTGAGCACTTTGAACCCCCAAGGGCTTCACAGAAGTTTATAACGCCCGGGCATGAAAATAAAAAAATCATATTTTTTCCACAAACATGCTCTTTTAGTCCCCAATATTTTTATTTTCCCAAGGGTATCAGGAGAAATTGGACCCCAAAAGTTGTTGCCCAATTTGTTCTGAGTAGGCTGATACTCCATATGTGGGAGAAAACTACTGTATGGGCACACGTCGGGGCTCGGAAGGGAAGTAGTGACGTTTTGGATTGCAGACTTTGATGGAATGGTCTGCGGGTGTCATGTTGCCTTTGGAGAGCCTCTGATGTGCCTAAACTGTTGAAACTCCCCACAAGTGACCCCATTTTGGAAACTAGACCCCCCACGGAACTTATCTAGATGAGTGGTGAGCACTTTGAACCCCCCAATGATATTTTTGCCCCCAATTTTTTATTTTCCTAAGGGTAACAGGAGAAATTGGACCCCAAAAGTTGTTTTGCAATTTGTCCTGAGTAGGCTGATACCCCATATGTGGGGGTAAAACACTGTTTGGGTGCATGGCAGAGCTTGGAAGGGAAGGATAACCATTTGACTTTTTCAACGCAGAATTGGCTGGAATTGAGATCAGACGCCATGTTGCGTTTGGAGAGCACCTGATGTGCCCAAAGAGTGGAAACCCCCCCAATTCCAACACACCCCTAACCCTAATCTCAGCCCTAACCCTAACCCTAATGGGAAAATGGAAATAAATACATTTTTTTTGTAATTTTATTATTTTTCCCTAACTAAGGGGGTGATAAAGGGGGTTTGATTGACTATATATGGCGGGTTTTTATGCTTGGCAGCTGTCATACGCTAAAAGACGTTTCTTATCGTAAAAATAGTTTTTGCATCCCCACATTTTGAGAGCTATAATTTTTCCATAATTTGACCCACTGAATCATGTGAGGTCTTATTTTTTGCGGGACGAGTTGACATTTTTATTGGTACCATTTTCGGGCACGTGACATTTTTTGATCGCTTTTTATTCCGATTTTTGGGACGCAGAATGAACAAAAACCAGCATTTCAAGAATTTCTTTTGGGGGGGTGTGTTTACACCGTTCCGCGTGCGGTAAAATTGATAAAGCTTGATAAAGCGGTTTTATTCTTTTATGCAATGAAAACAATTTTATATAAAAAATAATTATTTTTGCATCACTTTATTCTGCGAGCTATAACTTTTTTATTTTTTCACTGATGATGCTGTGTGGTGGCTCATTTTTTGCAGGACAAGATGACGTTTTCAGTGGTACCATGATTATTTATATCCGTCTTTTTGATCGCACGTTGTTGCACTTTTTGTTTGGCGGTATGATAATATAGCATTATTTTTTGCTTTGTTTTTTATTTTTATTTTTTAAGGGGTTCACTAAAGGGGTTAACTAATGGGACAGTTTTATAGGGTGGATCGTTACAGACGCGGCGATACTAAATATGTGTACTTTTATTGTGTTTTTTTTTATTTCCAAAAAATTAATTTATTAGGGAATTTTTTTTTTTAAATTTATTTAGCGATTTTTTTATAAATTATTTTTACACATTTTTTTAACTTTATTACATTGTCCCAGAGGGACATCACTGTCATGTGTCAGATCGCTGATCTGACACATCACACAGCCCTGTGACAGATCATCGATCTGACACAGGCGCTGCACAAGGCTTCCTCATGCCTGCGCTTTGCAGGCAGTGAGTAAGCCGCCTCCCTGCAGGCCCCCGAAGGTCCCCGCCACCATATTGGATCCGGGGACCTGCAGGGAAGGAGGTCCCCGCAGCAGCGCTGCACATCGCGCTGCTGCGGGGTCTCAGGGAAGCACGGAGGGAGCCCCCTCCCTGCCGATGCTTCCCTAAACCCCCGGTACACTGTGATCATGTTTGATCGCAGTGTTCCAGGGGTTAACGTGCCGGGGGCGGTCAACGCCCCTGACACATAGCGCTGGGTGTCAGCTGTGATAATCAGCTGACACCCAGCCGCGATCAGCTGCGCTCCCCCCATGAGCGCCGCTGATCGCCATGACATACTATCCCATCCATGGGCATAGGGACCCGGGTCCCATGGATGGGATAGTACGTCAGATGTCAGGAAGGGGTTAAATAAAAAAAGTAAAAGTGTTCTTTTTATTTCAAATACAGGAGTTTATTCTTGCTGTGTATTTACAATACAGCTATAAGATTAGTAATGGAGAGGCGTCTTATAGACTCCTCTCTATTACTAAGCCATGGGCTTGATGTCACTGAACAATACAAAGGTGACATCAACCCCACAAATATGAACCCCATTTGCCACCACCACAGGGCAAGTGGGAAGAGCTGGGTAAAGCGCCAGAATTGGCACATCTAATAGATACACCTTTTCTGGGTAGCTGGGGGCTGCTATTTTTAGGTTGCGGAGCCAATATCCATGGCCCCTTACCAGCTAGAGAATACCAGCCATAGCTGTCTGCTTTAGCTTGGCTGGTTGTCAAAAAATATTTGCATAACTAAAAAAAAGCTAAACCCTTCTATTCTTGATAAGCAGCCTTGCTAAAGCTGACAGCTGAGGGTTGCATCCCGCAGCTGTCAGTTTTGCCTGGCTGGTTATCAAGAATACATGGGAACCAAGGCTGCTTTTTTTATTATATTATTTATTTAGAGCGCAGGCGGTGGCTGATGAATACTCCATCTAGCAGCTGAGTGCTGTTGTTGTAGTTAGCGGCAGCAGGCATAGGCTGATGGGAGTAGTAGTCTCATCAGCTGACGCCAGTGACCGGAGGTAAACGTTTTACTTCCGGTCACAGCTGCGGGATCACGCTGTCACTTGACAGTGTGGGAACTGCGACTCTCTGACTGGCGGTAATGATTTTATCGCTGATCAGAGGCAGTGTTTATTGCGCTGTTATACACATGACAACGTGGCCAACACTGGATGTTTATGCCCCCTATTCACGTGAATAAGGTCCGGGTACTGTTCTGCTATCCGAACCAAACTTTTTTTTAACTGTTCGGCCAGACCCGAACTTCCAGGGATATGCCCATCACTAATTATGTCTTTTTTTTCTGCCAGTAGTGTCCAGCCCTGATTTGATGTTTTGAACGCCCATCAGTTAAATGGGTATTCCCAGCTCCATGATCCTATCTCTATATGTAGTAGGTGTAATAACAATAGCAAATGCCTTCAATGTACTACAGTTTTTCTGATTCGCTATGTCTCTTTCCTAATGTGCACGCATTGCAGGACCTTAGGTATCCATGGTTACCACCACTAGCTAGATAAATGTCACTATATCAATGGTCGAAACCATGGACACCTAAGGTCCTGCAATGCCTGCACATGAGGAAAGAGACATATCAAATCAGAAAACCTATACATTTCTAATTGCAGGTATTTGCTAATATTATTACACCTACTACATATTTGGATAGGATCTGGAAGATGGGAATACCCCTTTAAACTTGGGTCATTTAAGCTATGCTGAACACTTAGTATTCTTGTATCAGGAATAAGGCTACATGTAGAAAGGGTGTACTATTTTTTTCTTGTTTTGTGTAATCTGAATGTAAGCAAAAATGATTGACTCAGGGGTCCATAAAGTGCAGTGTAACATAAGAAAAAAACAGCATATAAACATTATTTAATTAGATATATTAAAATGTGGGACTAAAAACAGAAAAAAACACTTCCCGAAATGAAATTATATTATAGAGATATTTTCCACGTACATAACAAAAAGGGAAAAATTGTCCCTGTCTGGAAGCCATGGGATTGCTGCATCCAGAGAGTGCATTAGTCCCGAGACCTAGGCAGGTAAACAATGCCGCCCTTATTGCTGTGTTAATTCTTGAATGTTTGTAGGATTTTTATTCCTCTCTTTGTGGCTTTGCTTACAATCAGGTAAATTAAATATAGATCCTTATCATATGTGGCCTAAAAGCCCTCCTTCATACTTTTCTCCAAATGCTTCATCAGGCGCTAATACCGCATCACTGGAGGATACCAGATACAAAGTGACTTTTTTTTTACATTAAATGTAACGTTTTATTGCCATTTTTTTGTTTGTTTGTTTGTTTTTTTCTTTCGATGGACGTTCTTTAGACTTGTTTGCATAATCTGGAGTTATTCTGGCTGGTCCATGCGTAGTCTTGTGCTATGGCAAAATGCATATCCTGAGTATGGTGATCTGACCCACCTTTTCTTGTTTAGAACTGCATCCACTAAACTGTAAGACATACTGTAAATACATACAGAAATATGGGACTGAGTGTCTCTGTTCTCGGTATTAGATATGCCTTTCATTGAAATCAACATCACAATAATATTTTTGCAGTTGTTTAAATAATATATTCGTGGATATAGAAAATAAACAAAATGATACACAATAAAATATAAGACATGATCCATATAGAAAGAGGCCTCTTTTGCAATGACACATTCCTGAGGTTGAATGTACACAGACCTGAATTTAATTCTTATGAACAATGTGGGAGAGTTTAATCAGATGCATAACTATGGGGAAGGCTAGACCCCTGTAGCTTTTCTACTGCAGAGCAGAGACCTGTCAGAAGAGGGAGCTGGTTAGCAAAGGCTTCCTGAGATGTGTCACTATGTGCTGGAAATATTTAAAGAAGCCCTCCCATCAAAGATCTTATCCTCTTAGTATACTGCAGTCATCATATTATATAGCATTGTGTAATTACCTTGTTACCTTTCTATCCAGATAATTCTTCTCTTTGTACGCGACCCACACATATTTTGGTGTCACCGTGAAACAATCCTGTCTATAAAACTGTCCCTATTTAACCCTTTCAGTAAATTCCGTAAAAACTACGCTTTTTTTATGATACCGCCAAAAAAGTTGAATAAAACGCAATATAAAAATTTGAATGTTAATAGAAATGGTATAGCTGAAAACGTCATCTTGTCTCACAAAAAAACAATATGCCATACAGCTCTATCAGAGGAAAAATAAAAACATTCTAGCTTTCAGAATAAAGTGATGCAAAAACAATTCTTTTTTCTATTAAATTTTTTTGGGAAAAAGTGCCAAAACATAAAAAAATGATAGTAGCATGATACTGCTGTAATCGTACTGACCCAAATAATAAAGCTGCCTTATCAATTTTACTATATGGTTAAGGCTGGTTTCACATTTGCGTTTTTTTGCGCTGTTTTTTAGCGCAAAAAAAGCATGCATTTTTTTCCCTATACTTTAACATGGGTGCGCATAGGTGCACATACACATGCGTTTGTACGCGTTTGTATGCGCATACGTTTTTTTGTAGTGTGCGCTCGGGCGCACAAAATGCATCCTGTTGCATTTTTTGTGCGTCCGACTTGCCCCCCAAAAACGCATGCGCACGCAATGCGTTTTTTTTTACAGCAAAACACCCATTATAGTCTATGGGTGCGCACGTATGCACAAAAAACATGCGTTTTTTAAAAAAAAAGCACCAAAACCCGCAAAAAACGCACAAAAATGCAAGATGCGTTTTTTCATGCGTTTGTGTGCGCAAAAAATGCGCAGCAAAAAACGCAAGTGTGAACGTAGCCTAACAGCATAAGTAAAAAAAAAACAAAAAAAACAATTTCTGAATTGCTGGTTTTTGTTCCAAAAAATCAGAATGGAAAACAATCAAAAAACGTCATGTGCCTAAAAATGGAACCAAAAGAAACATCAACTTGTCCCGCAAAAAACAAACCCTCACATGACTCTGTCGGCAAAAATTTGAAAAATTTCTAGCTCTCAAAGTACTTTGATGCAAAAATTTTATTTTACAAAAAAAAGCATCTTTTAGTGTGTGACAGCAGTCAAACATAAAAGCCCGATTTAAATCTGGTATTGCTGTAATTGCACCAACCTGAAGAACAAAGTCGTCAAATCACTTATACTGCACGAGGAACAGCGGAAAAAAATAAAAGAAACCCATTCTTGACCTACTGCTGATTTTTTCATTCTGTCTCTCAAACATTGCAGTAAGGCTCAGCTCAGACTTATCCTGCGCTCTATGCTGAGCGCTTACACCGGGGTTTCCATGTAAATTTCTGAAGTATGTGATTGAGAATGAACCCCAGGCGGAAGATTCCTTATAAGGCTGGTTTCACATTTGCGTTTTTTTCGCGGTATTTTAGCGCTAAATAGTGCATGCGTTTTTTTTTCCTATACTTTGCATGGGATGCGCTTATGTGCGCATACACATGCGTTTGTACGCGTTTTACCGCGCATGCGTTTTTTTGCGGTATGCGCTCGGGCGCACAAAATGCAACCTGTTGCATTTTTTGGGCGTCCGACTTGCCTCAAAAAAACGCATGCGCGCGCAATGCGTTTTTTTACAGCAAGACACCCATTATAAGTCTATGGTGAGCATATGTGCGCATTGGCATGCTTATGTATGCGTTTTTTTGCACATGCGGTTTTTTTTTTACCATTAGTTTAGACAATGGAATTTAGGGGTTTGGGTTAGAGTTAGGGTTAGTTAAGGGGGTTTAGGGTTAGGGTTAGGGTCAGGGTTAGGGTTAGGATCAGGGTATGGTTTGGTTAAGGGTTAGGGTTAGGGTCAGGGTTAGGGTTAGGATCAGGGTATGGTTTGGTTAAGGGTTAGGGTTAGGGTTAGGGTCAGGGTTAGGGTCAGGGTCAGGGTTAGGGTTAGGGTCAGGGTCAGGGTTAGGGTTAGGATTAGGGTCAGGGTTAGGGTTAGGATCAGGGTATGGTTTGGTTAAGGGTTAGGGTCAGGGTTAGGGTTAGTAAAGTCATGGTTTGGGTTAGTGTGAGGGGCCACCTAATGTTGGAAAAAAACGCAAACGCGGTAAAAACGCACTAAAAACGCATACAAACGCATAAAAACGCTGCGTTTTTTTCATGCATGCTCATAAAAATGCTTGAAAAAAACGCAGCAGTTGTATGCTTTTGTATGCGTTTTTTCAATGCGTTTTTTTGCGGGAAAAACGCGCTGCAAAAAAAAGCAAGTGTGAAACTAGCCTAATGAGGCAGATAGAGACACTGTGGATGCCATAGGACTCGTGATCCAGCGGTGTCCGTCTTATTAAAAATGAAAAATGCAGAAGTGGTGCAAATGTTTATATTATGCTTTTCCTCTGTCCGTTCCACTCCTGGTTTTGGCTTACAAATACTGGGGTAAAAAACTCACCAAATACTCAATGTGTGCATGTGGCCTAATGGTAGTACAAAGGCTCTGGAAAGGTGGAATGGCTCCTCGCACCCCAAAAGAAATCCAAGTTCGTTTTGTGCTCCCAAATGCAAATGTCCCCCTTCCTCTGAGCCCCGGTGTGCCTAACCCAAGCTTCCACAAGTTTGGCGTTTCTGTAGTGATGAGAACCCAGTTAATTTACAGGTTCATGTCTCCAGAATCAAAAGCCTGGCATTATGTTTGGGCACTATAATAGCAGATTTGCAATTTTGATTCAGCAACATCCCATGCAACATCAGAAAACACCCATGCATGAAGTCAAAGTAGTCACTACACCTATGTCTTCTGACACTTAAACGCTCTGTATGTGTAGTCCGCTAGCTGCGTGTCACGGCTGCGGCGGTAGCCGCCGCCGCTCCAGCAGCGGCGGGGCCCGCCGCTGCCAGCACTCACCCGTCCTCCCCTCGCGCTGGTTCCGCCTCCTCCTCTCTCCCGTCCTCCTGGCGCCAACGGGCCATGTATACTCGCTCTAGGGCGCGGGCGCGCGCCCTGAGGGTTCCTTAACCCTGCAGCGCCCGCCCAGAGCTGTGAGGCCACCAATGAGAGCTGTGCACAGGCTATATCAGGCGTCTCCAAGATGGTGGAGACGCCTGATTATCGTGTGCCTTGCCTGCGGTGCTCTGGCCGGGTTGCAGGAGCCTTCCTGTAACCTTCCTCCTATTCCTGCCTTGTTCCCGTCTGGTGCTCTACCCCAGTGCCCAGTTCTGTGCTCCGTATCCCCGTCCTGTACTCAGTGTCCTGTCCTGTACTCTGTATCTCCGTCCTGTACCCCAGTGCCCAGTTCTGTGTTCCATATCCCCGTCCTGTACTCCAGTGCCCCGTCCTGTACTCAGTGTCCTGTCCTGTACTCTCTTTCTCCGTCCTGAATCCCAGTGCCCAGTTCTGTGCTCCGTATCCCCGTCCTGTACTCAGTGTCCTGTCCTGTACTCTGTATCTCCGTCCTGTACCCCAGTGCCCAGTTCTGTGCTCCGTATCCCCGTCCTGTACTCAGTGTCCTGTCCTGTACTCTGTATCTCCGTCCTGTACCCCAGTGCCCAGTTCTGTGTTCCATATCCCCGTCCTGTACTCCAGTGCCCCGTCCTGTACTCAGTGTCCTGTCCTGTACTCTCTTTCTCCGTCCTGAATCCCAGTGCCCAGTTCTGTGCTCCGTATCCCCGTCCTGTACTCAGTGTCCTGTCCTGTACTCTGTATCTCCGTCCTGTACCCCAGTGCCCAGTTCTGTGTTCCATATCCCCGTCCTGTACTCCAGTGCCCTGTCCTGTACTCAGTGTCTTCACTCGGTACTCCAGTGCCCAGTCCTGTACTCCGTATCTCTGTCCAGTACTCTACCACCCAGTCCTGTACTCCGTGTCTCCGTTCTATACCTTGACCTGCACTTCCTACCCCGTTCTGCATTCTATCCTCAGTCCTGTACCTTTCACTCATTCGTACCTCCTGTGAGCCTTCCCTCTTGGTACCGGCTGTCGCGGTTCTGACCTCTGCGGTCCTGCCCCTAACGATCCCTGTATAGGGGTCGGTCATCACATGGCGTGCTCGGCCCAGGGGCTCCAGATCCGCGACCCAGAGGGTCCACTCTTGGACGTTGTCCGCTCCTGAACGTCACAGTATAATCAGGCCATGGACCCCGCTAGAGCCTCGGCGGCCACACAAAAAGAGTTGCTTTTTTTACGTGAGAACCAGACTAGAATAATATCCTTCATGAAATCCATGGATACTTGTCTCTCCGCCTTACAAACTGCTGACCCAGGGAACGCCCCGTTGCTAGTTGGGCTCCAGCAGGAGCTCGCGCAGCAGCGTGACGCCCAGTCCCATATTCTGAGCTATATGGCATCCGTGGATGATCGCCTTCTGTCCCTGCAGTCTGCTGCAGCCGCTTCAGCTCAACCACGGGATCCAGTATCTCACCCGCCACCCCGCTTGGGAAAACCTCCCAGATTCAGCGGAGACCCCAAGTTGTGTCGGGGGTTCTTGAATCAGTGTCGGTTGCACTTTGAGCTCCTGCCTCAGCAATACCCCTCTGATCGAGCCAAAGTGGCATTTATTGTGTCCCATCTTGAAGGGGAGGCCTTGGCTTGGGTCAATCCCTTATGGGAGAGAGATGACCCCGTGGTGTCTAACATACAGAACTTTCTCGACACCTTCCGCAAGGTATTTGATGAGCCTGGACGCGTGGCCTCCACCACCGAGGCTCTTTTCAATCTCCGTCAGGGTCCTCTCACCGTAGGACAGTATGCCATTCTCTTCCGCACGCTGTCCTCGGAGCTGGGGTGGAATAATGAGGCTTTGGTTGGGGCCTTTTGGAGGGGACTCTGAGGCAAAATAAAAGATGAGCTTGCCGGGCGAGATACTCCTACCACCCTGGAGGATCTCATATCTCTAGCCACCCGTATTGACTTACGGTTTCAAGAACGCTCTCGAGAGTCAGTTAGGGAGAGGAGACCCTTTAGGCTATACCAAGCGCCTATTCCCCGCTCTCCGGCCTATCCTAGTAGCTCTGTCCCGGAGCCCATGCAGGTGGACCGTGTAAAGTTGACCGAGCAGCAACGCCGGGAGAGAAGGACGCAAGGGTTGTGCCTTTACTGTGGCGGGGCCAATCATTTTGTGCGTACTTGCCCAGTGAAGCCGGGAAACGCTTCCACCTAGGCCAGGTAGGAGAGGCCTCCCTAGGTGATACCGATTCCTCTCTGCCCCTTACCATTTCTGTTCTAATTGTTGCAGGTCGGGAGCGTAGATCTGTGGAGGCGTATGTGGACTCGGGTGCGGCAGGTAATTTCATCCGGCTTAGGGAAGTGGACCAGTTCCGAATTCCGGTGGTGACTCTGGAAAATCCTCGCACTATCGCCTCCGTGGATGGCAAACCGCTACCAGAACCCGTCACCATGGCCACTGTCGAAGTGGAACTACAAGTTGGAGCTCTTCACCGGGAAAAGATTGCTTTTTATGTCCTGCCTACTCTGTCCCATGCCGTGCTTCTCGGCCTACCATGGTTACGTTCTCATGAGCCTGTTCTGGACTGGCGTTCCGGGGAGATTCTACGCTGGGGACACTCCTGTCAGGAGAATTGTTTACTATCGGTACCTCGTCCTGGACCTCGGCATGCTCCTTTCGATCTCCCGGGGCTTCCCTCGGCTTACCACTCTTACGCCGATGTCTTCAGTAAGAAGGAGGCAGAGACCCTACCGCCGCACCGATCCTTTGATTGCCCAATTGAGCTGATTTCAGGAGCTAATCCCCCCAGGGGGAGAACTTATCCATTATCTCCAGCAGAGACCACGGCCATGAACTACATTCGGGAGAACTTGGCTCGAGGGTTCATTCGGAAGTCATCATCCCCTGCCGGAGCAGGGTTCTTTTTTGTCCGGAAGAAAGACGGATCCCTTCGACCATGTATTGATTACCGAGGTCTTAACAGCATTACAGTCAAAAATAGGTATCCTCTTCCACTGATCCCTGAGCTCTTTGACCGTCTGAGAGGGGCCCGGGTCTTCACCAAGTTGGATCTGCGAGGAGCCTATAACTTGATCCGAATCCGTGCCGGGGACGAGTGGAAGACGGCGTTCAATACTCGGGACGGCCATTACGAGTATTTGGTTATGCCTTTCAGTCTCTGCAATGCCCCGGCGGTTTTCCAGGAGTTCGTTAACGAAATCTTCCGAGACCTCCTATACTCCTGTGTCGTCGTGTATCTTGATGACATCCTCATTTTCTCACCTGATTTATCCACCCACCGGAGGAGTGTTCGACTGGTTCTGCAACGCCTACGGGAGAACCAACTCTATGGAGAAGTGCCGGTTCGAGCAAACCTCATTACCCTTCTTAGGGTACATTATTTCGGACTCCGGGGTGAAGATGGACCCTGAGAAACTGTCGGCAGTACTCAAATGGCCACGTCCGGTCGGAGTAAAAGCTATCCAACGGTTCTTGGGTTTTGCAAATTATTACAGGCAGTTCATTCCCCACTTTTCTTCTGTGACCAAGCCCATCTCTGCCCTGACCCGAAAAGGGTCCAAAGCAAATGCCTGGTCACCAGAGGCCGAAGAAGCCTTCCTTGCCTTGAAGCGATCCTTTGCCTCCGCCCCGATTTTACATTGGCCGACAGCTAATAGGCCCTTCACCTTGGAGGTGGATGCATCCTCCGTTGGAGCCGGGGCGGTCCTCTCTCAGCGGTCGTCTTCTGGTCACTTGGTGCCTTGCGGTTTCTTTTCTAAATCCTTTTCCCCCGCAGAATGGAACTATTCTATCGGAGATCGGGAATTACTGGCCATTAAGATGGCATTGGAAGAGTGGCGATATCTTCTGGAAGGGGCAGTCCATCCATTCACAATCTTCACGGACCACAAGAATTTGGAATACCTTCAGTCCGCACTAAGACTCAACTCCAGGCAAGCCAGGTGGTCGCTGTATTTTTCCCGCTTTGACTTCGAACTCCGTTTTCGGTCTGGGGATAGGAATACCAAGGCGGACGCCCTATCCAGGTCCTTACAATCACCAGAGTCTGAGGAGGCTCCGTCATATATTATTGAGCCTGCCAAAGTGATCACCGTGGCACCCGTGACGCTCTCCCACGCTCCGCCAGGCAAGACCTTCGTTCCATTGAGTAAGAGGTCGGAAATCCTAGACTGGGGGCACTCCTCCAAGATTGCGGGCCACGTTGGGGTCAAGAAAACTCTGCCTTCTCTCTCGCTACTACTGGTGGCCTTCTCTTCATCAGGATGTGACAGATTTCGTAGCCTCCTGCACGACTTGTGCCCAGAACAAAGTACCAAGAGGTCTGCCATCCGGCCTGCTTCATCCTCTGCCTCCTCCTGACGCCCCCTGGCAACAGATTGGTATGGACTTCATTACCGATTTACCTCGCTCTTCTGGATGTACCACTATCTTGGTGGTGGTCGACCGCTTCTCCAAGATGGCCCATTTTATCCCGTTGGCTGGTTTACCCACGGCATCCGAGTTAGCCAAGGTCTTTATCCACCAGATCTTCAGGCTGCATGGACTCCCTCGACGTATTGTCTCCGATCGAGGGGTCCAATTTACCTCCCGGTTCTGGAGGGCACTCAGCAAGCTCATGGGGATATCTCTGGACTTCTCTTCTGCCTATCATCCTCAGTCCAACGGGCAAGTGGAGCGGATCAATCAGGTACTAGCAGCTTACCTGCGCCATTTTTCCAACGACCATCAGGACAACTGGGTGTCCCTTCTGCCATGGGCAGAGTTCGCCCATAACAACCACCCCAACGAGTCTACCACCAAAACACCATTCTTCGTAGTTTCTGGCCAGAACCCTGGTGTTCCGCTACAGCTCTCCTCGCCTTCTGGTGTTCCCGCTGCGGATGCCCTTTTTTCTGAGTTTTCTCAAGTCTGGGAGGGAGACCAGAGAAGCACTGGAAAAATCCAGCATCCGGATTAAAAGACATGCAGACGAGACGCAGGGACCTTCCGCCATATCAACCTGGTGACAAAGTCTGGTTGTCAACTAAGCATATCCGCCTGAGGAGGCCTTCTTACAAACTGGGTCCCCGGTACATTGGTCCATTCGAGGTTCTTGGACGCATTAACAACGTGTCTTACAAACTGAGGTTGCCGGCTTCACTCCGGGTTCCTAACGCCTTCCATGTCTTGCTCCTTAAACCTGTTGTTCTTAATCGGTATCGCCCGCTTCCACCTCCTGTTCCTTAACCTGTAGGGGCCGATGATATCTTTGAAGTAAAAGATATTTTGGCCATGAAAAGAGTTCGGGGGCGAACCTTCTTCCTTGTCGATTGGAAGGGTTTTGGTCCTGAGGAGAGGTCTTGGGAACCCAGAGAGAATGTTAATGCGCCTCTTCTTTTAAAGAAGTTTTGTCCAACCTCAGGAGGGGGAGACGTAAAGGGGGGGTACTGTCACGGCTGTGGCGGTAGCCGCCGCCGCTCCAGCAGCGGCGGGGCCCGCCGCTGCCAGCACTCACCCGTCCTCCCCTCGCGCTGGTTCCGCCTCCTCCTCTCTCCCGTCCTCCTGGCGCCGATGGGCCATGTGCACTCGCTCTAGGGCGCGGGCGCGCGCCCTGAGGGTTCCTTAACCCTGCAGCGCCCGCCCAGAGCTGTGAGGCCACCAATGAGAGCTGTGCACAGGCTATATCAGGCATCTCCAAGATGGTGGAGACGCCTGATTATCGTGTGCCTTGCCTGCGGTGCTCTGGCCGGGTTGCAGGAGCCTTCCTGTAACCTTCCTCCTATTCCTGCCTTGTTCCCATCTGGTGCTCTACCCCAGTGCCCAGTTCTGTGCTCCGTATCCCCGTCCTGTACTCAGTGTCCTGTCCTGTACTCTCTTTCTCCGTCCTGAACCCCAGTGCCCAGTTCTGTGCTCCGTATCCCCGTCCTGTACTCCAGTGCCCTGTCCTGTACTCAGTGTCTTCACTCGGTACTCCAGTGCCCAGTCCTGTACTCCGTATCTCTGTCCAGTACTCCAGCACCCAGTCCTGTACTCTGTGTCTCCGTTCTATACCTTGACCTGCACTTCCTACCCCGTTCTGCATTCTATCCTCAGTCCTGTACCTTTCACTCATCCGTACCTCCTGTGAGCCGTCCCTCTTGGTA
Organism: Dendrobates tinctorius; assembly: GCF_039654945.1. Classification (NCBI taxonomy): domain Eukaryota; kingdom Metazoa; phylum Chordata; class Amphibia; order Anura; family Dendrobatidae; genus Dendrobates; species Dendrobates tinctorius. The sequence goes on along the minus strand of NW_027361808.1, from coordinate 20,567,931 downwards.
CCGGCTGTCGCGGTTCTGACCTCTGCGGTCCTGCCCCTAACGATCCCTGTATAGGGGTCGGTCATCACCTGGCGTGCTCGGCCCAGGGGCTCCAGATCCGCGACCCAGAGGGTCCACTCTTGGACGTTGTCCACTCCTGAACGTCACACTGCGCAAGATAATTTGTTCTCCAAGAGTCACAGTGCTCCTTTCCGCCTGACTCTCACAGTGTGGCTAATGGTTAAGCAGTACTGTACTGCCACATATGGGGTATTGCCACATTCAGCAGAAATTGTGTGACAAATTTTGATGCAATTTTTTACCTATTTTCCTTGTGAAAATGTCAAATTTTGGGCCAAAACAAAATATGTACCAAAAATGTAATGTAACTGCTAAATAGTATAAAATTCAGTGACACACTCGTAGTATCAATATGATCACTGCTCCCTTAGATGAATTCATTGAGAGGTATAGTTTGTAAAATGGAGTCATTTATGAGGGAGTTCTGCTGTTTTGCCACCTCAGGGGCTAAGTAGGTGAGTCATAGCCCCCGCAATCCATAATAACGAAATCTGCACTGTAGTATTCTGCTACAGATGGATCTGGATAAGTTGGGAACTTGGGCCGAAAGGTGGCAGATGCAGTTTAACAATGATAAATGTAAGGTTGTACACATGGGAAGGAGTCAATATCGCCAGTACACACTGAACGGTAAACCACTGGGTAAATCTGACATGGAGAAGGACTTGGGGATCCTAGTTAATGATAAACTTACCTGGAGCAGCCAGTGCCAGGCAGCGGCTGCCAAGGCAAACAGGATCATGGGGTGCATTAAAAGAGGTCTGGATACACATGATGAGAGCATTATACTGCCTCTGTACAAGTCTCTGGTTAGACCGCACATGGAGTACTGTGTACAGTTTTGGGCACCGGTGCTCAGGAAGGATATAATAGAACTAGAGCGGGTACAAAGGAGGGCAACAAAATTAATAAAGGGGATGGGGGAACTACAATACCCAGAGAGATTAGCAAAATTAGGATTATTTAGTCTAGAAAAAAGACGACTGAGGGGGGATCTAATAACCATGTATAATTATATAAGGGGACAATACAATTATCTCTCCGAGGATCTGTTTATACCAAGGAAGGTGACGGTCACAAGGGGGCATTCTCTGCGTCTGGAGGAGAAAAGGTTTTTCGACCAACATAGAAGAGGATTCTTAACTGTTAGGGCAGTGAGAATCTGGAATTCCCTGCCTGAGGAGGTGGTGATGGCGAACTCAGTCGAAGGGTTCAAGAGAGGCCTGGATGTTTTCCTGGAGCGTAACAATATTGTATCTTACAGTTATTGTTAGGTTCTTTAGAAGGACATAGATCTGGGGATTTATTCTGACAGAATTTTATAGGCTGAACTGGATGGACTAATGTCTTTTTTCGGCCTTACTAACTATGTTACTATGTTACTATGTAATATGGCGCTCTTTCCCTTCTGACCTTTCCACTATGCCACTATTGGGCACTCAGTACAAACTGCACAAAAAAACTGAGATATAAAATTCTGTGAGGCACATGTGGTGTCAACATGCTAACTGCACCCTTAGATGAATTCAATGGGGGATTTAGTTTGTAAAATTGGGTCACTTCTGGGGGGGTTTCTGCTGTTCTGGCACCTCATGGGCTCTGCCAATGCGACATGGCACCCTCAAACCAATCCACCACATACGGGGAATTGTCTTACTCAGGAGATAACGTGTGACAAATTGTACTATTCATTTTCGCTTATCTCTTTTGAAAAATTAAAATTTGGGGCTATAGCAACATATTAGTGGAAATGTTTTTTTTATTACTCAGCCTAATGTTACCTAATGGGGTAATTTGGGGGGTTTCTGCTGTTTTGGAATATCAGGGGCTCTTTAAGTGTGACATGGCATCCGCAATCCATTCCAGACAAAATTGAGCTCCAGAATTCGGTTGGCGTTCCTTCCCTTCTGAGCCCAGCCATCAGGGCATTACTGTCCTTACTGGCGTGCGGGCTCCCCCCTCTGCTCACCAGGCCCCAGGGGCAAGAGGATCCTGTTGGTTCAGTAACAACGTGAGTCCTCGGACACATGTTCAGTTAAAATCTATTGCCCTGCCGGCCCGTACATCAATGGTTAAAAGCCACCAGCTAGGCTGGCAGCTGACGTCACTGGCGTATGACGTCACTATCGTACGTCGGCGAGTCCATGCTTCCAATGGATGGAGGAGACGACGACGCTGGACTGTGGCCAGGTAAGGAGAAAGATTGGGCAGCATCATGGGACATGTGGCAGGTTGGAGACACATGGGGCAGGATGAAGACAGATGGGGCAGGAACATGGGGCTGGATGGAGACATGATTCAGGATCATGGTGCAGGATCGAGACACATGGGGCAGGATGGAGACAGATGGGGCAGAAACATGGGGCAAGATAGAGACACATGGTAAAGGATCATGGGGCAGGATAGAGACAGATGGGGCAGAAACATGGGGCAGGATGGAGACAGATGGGGCAGAAACATGGGGCAGCATCGAGACACATGGTACAGGATCATGAGTCAGTATGGAGTCACATGGGACAGGATGTAGACATGTGGTGCAGGGACATGGGGAATGTTTGAGACACATGGTGTAGGATGGAGACACATGGGGCAGGATGTAGAAACATGGTGCAGGATGGAGACACATGGTGCAGGATCATGGAGACAGATGAGACAGGATCATGGAGACAAATGAGGCGGGATCATGGGACAGATGGGGCAGGAGCATGGAGTAGGATGGGGAGATCATATGGGGCAGGATGGGACATCACATTGGGGAAGAATGGAGACACATGAGGGCAGGATGTGAGAATATATGGGGACAGAATGGGAGAACATATGGCTGGGGCCAGGATGGGAGAACATACGGTTGCAGCCAGGAATGAGACACAAGTGGGCCAGGATGGGGTATATTATTACTGTAGGGGCTGATCAAGGGATATTACTGCAGTGATGTATTTTATTTTTGAAGATACTGTTTTCAATATTTCAATGAAGGGGGTACTGGTACTGTGCAGATGGCCTTTTTTTCTTCCTCTGGTATAATGTAGAAGTTGCTCTAGATAACTGTGTTATTTCCTGCAGAGACGAGTCCTGGCTGGAAGAAGTGATGGCGGTGTGTGCTGATGAAGACAAACGGAAAAAATGAAGGACTTCAGCTAGAGACATCAGTGTAATACCTGTACACTTACACTATACACTGTATATTATATACAGAGCTCCTGTGTATAATGTCAACAATGATCACTGTATCACCTGTACACTGACACTATATACAGAAATGCTGTGTAAAATGTCACTGGTGATCACTGTATTATCTGTGCACTGACACTGTATACTCTGTATGTATGTATACTGGGTATAGTTGCGCTTATGATAATATTAGTATTGTGTTTTTTATTAATGATCAGTATAGTAGTATTCGCCCACTACATGTGGTAATATGTGATCTGGTCATGGTGTGGCGGTATTTGTTCCTTGTATGTGGTATTATTCGGTCACTATGTGGTAGTAATATGAGGTCTGGTCACGGTCTGGCGGTATTTGTTCCTTAAATGTGGTAGTATTCGGTCACTATGTGGTGCCAATATGTGGTTTGGTCACGGTGTGGTGGTATTTGTTTCTTGTGTGTGGTATTATTCAGTCACTATGTGGTAGTAATTTGTGGTCTGGTCACAGTGAGGTCGTATTTGTTCCTTTTTATGTGGTATTATTCGGTCACTATGGGATGGTAATATGTGGTCTGGTCATGGTGTAGTGGTATTTGTTCCTTGTACTGTATGTGGTATTATTCAGTCACTATGTGGTGGTAATATGTGATCTGGTCATAGGGTGACGGTATTTGTCCCTTGTATGTGGTATTATTGGTCATTTTAAAAAATTAAAAATCAAATATACGTAGTGTATTGGATATTTTAACAAATGTTTAATAGGTTAAAGTAGAGCAGGGCTCAGCCAGAAGAGTCTACCTTGTTGTGGTGGCGGATTAAAAAGTCTTTTGGCTAAAACAAAAGTTGATAGCTATGTATGTGATATGGTGTTTGATGGGAATTTGATGTGATTGGTGAGGACGTGGTGCAGAAGTGGAGTTTTTACAGAGTGGGTGGTGGGACTGTGAAAAGTTCAAGGGGTGGAGGCGGGGCAGGGGTGGAGCATGGGTGGAGTCTCAAGGGGGCCCAAAAATTCCTGGTGGCAGCCCTGCCTGCCGTGTGCCCAAACAGTAGCTTTCCACAACACAGGGTGGACCTACCGCCCGTGCAGCCGGTTCATTGCACGGGGCCCCGGGGAGAGGGGGGCCCCTCCAGCACCACATGGCTAATTATTCATGCAAATTAGCCATGTGGACCTGTGGAGCTCGAGCGCCGCAGAGCCAGCAAGGAGGAGAGGAGAGCAGCCCCCCTGCAGGAGGCAACGGGAGGGGTCTCACTCCTCCTGAGGCTGCGTGCCAGCGCAGCCCAGTGCAGAGGAGCCAGCCCTGAGGGCTGAGGTGAGAGATCATCAGAGATCAGCCAGCAGCGTCAGTGCCGTGGGGGAGGAGAAGAGGGAAGACAGACTGTCTGACTGTCACTCACACTGCCTGCCCTGTGGCGCCGGCCAGACGGTAGCTGCAGTTCAGCCGCAGGTCAGTGTGTGACATCACGTGTCTGTCTGAGTCTGTGTGGCCGTGCCCTGCCCTTAGCAGCAGCTCAGTCAGGAGGAATGTGCGGAGTGCAGACACTGTGACTGGAGAGTGGAGTGTACACAGTGTGGATCCTCTTGGTCTGGACTCTGGTCTGCCCTGCCTGCCTGCACAAGGTAAGAGTACCGGAGCTGAGCAGGACTGAGGGACTGGGACCGAGGAGGCAGGCATGATTTTGGGGGGCTCCTTGGGTGGGGGAGAAAACTGAAGCATGGCAGGCATGATTTTGGGGGACTCCATCCTGGGGGAGAACTGAAGCATGATGGCCTGGCTGCTCATGAGTGGGGGGCCCCTGGCCTTGAGAGAAGCATGGCCTGGCTGCTCATGAATGGGGGGGCCCTGGCCTGGGGAGAATCATGACCTTGGCTGCTCATGAATGGGGGGGGCCCTGGGGAGAAGCATGGCTGCTCATGAATGGGGGGCCCCTGGCCTGGGGAGAAGCATGGCCTGGCTGCTTATGAATGGGGGGGGCCTGGCCTGGGGAGAAGCATGGCATTGGCTGCTCATGAATGGGGGGCCCTGGGGAGAAGCATGGCGGCTCATGAATGGGGGGCCCTGGGGGAGATGCTTGGCTGCTCATGAATGGGGGGCCCTGGCCTGGGGAGAAGCATGGCCTGGCTGCTCATGAATGGGGGGCCCCTGGCCTGGGGAGAAGCATGGCCTTGGCTGCTCATGAATGGGGGGGCCCTGGGGGAGATGCTTGGCTGCTCATGAATGTTGGGCCCCTGGGAGAGATGATTGGGGCTGGACCTGATCTCTCCACAGGTTTTACCTAAAATCACTTTATATTACTTCCCCTACCCTTAGGGCTCATACTCACTTGCAAGAGAGTCGTGTCATTCTCGTCCGAGTCTCTCGTATGGAAACCTGGCACTGCCGCCGGCACTCAGACCGGAGGGGGCGGCTGCATAGAAGTACATGTAGCCGCATGCTTCAGTCCCAGTGCTGGCGGCAGTGCCAGGTTTCTCTCTTGCTAGTGAGTATGAGCCCTTAGCAGCAACAACTGACGTCGTCTATCCTCCTCCCTGTAGTGTTGTCCTGAATCCTCATGGCCCTGCGTTCAACGGGATCCGTTACATAACAGCACTAACGCACCCTTTGGTTGCAATGATACTAACGCAGCCAAAATCGGCATGATGCGTTACTTCATGACGCACCCTGGAACGCGGTCTGCAGCATTTGGGGGTGCGCCATGAAGTAACTCATCATGCGTTTGGATGCGTTAGTGCCGCTATGTAACGATCCCGTTGAACGCAGGGCCATTAACGCAATGTGAACCTGGCCTAATACTATGAGAAGATGATATACCAAACAATGTGCTGAGCCTCTCCTCCTGCACATACCATATACTGTATGTATATGCCATGGATGAGGGGACAGTGAAATATATCTTTATTTGGGATTAAAGGTAACGCACAGGTCATTGCAGATGATGATGACAAACAATGTGCTGAGTCCCTCCTCCTACTACACATAGTCACATACCATATATGCCATGGAGGAACTGGCAGGATATATTTGGGACTGAAGGGTTAACTCACGTGCATTTATTTACAGCCCACAACTCCACATCTCCTTCTCTCCTGACTGCTCCTCCCCCCAGATGAGTCACAGTCAGGCTGAGTTCACACGTGGCGTTTTTTTTGCGTTTCCGCGGCGGTTTTAACCGCGAAAAATAAGCATCCCATGCATTCCTATGGGATTCCGCAATGCTGTGCTAATGCTGCGGTTTTTACCGCGGCGGAATCGCTTCTCGGTAAAAAACGCAGCATGCTCATTAATTTTGCGGAATCGCGGCGATCCCGCACCCATAGGAATGTATTGTTCTGCTTACTTTCCGCATGTGGCTGTGCACACCATTCGAAAAGTAAGCAGAACATTTGCAGGTGGTACCCACGGTCTGGAGGAGAGGAGACTGTCCTCCTGGCTTTGTGTACCATATCCCTGTAAAAAATAGAATTTAAAATAAAAACTATTGTTATTCTCACCTTCCGACGTCCCACGCAGCCTTCCCGCCTCTCTCCACGCTCCCGGTCCCAGTAAGCCTTTGCGAGCGATGACGTCTGTTCTCGCGGTCATTCGCGCGACGTCATCGCGAATGACCACGAGACGTCGCGATCCTGCGAGAACAGACGTCATCGCGGTAATTGTCGTAAAGGATTACTGGGACCGGGAGCGTGGAGAGAGGCGGGAAGGCTGCGCTGGACGTCGGAAGGTGAGAATAACAATATTTTTTATTATTATTTTTTACATTCTATCTTTTACTATTGATGCCGCATAGGCAGCCTCAATAGTAAAAAGTTGGTCACACTCGTCAAACACTATGTTTGACGAGTGTGACCAACCTGTCAATCAGTTCTCCAAGCGATGCTATAGATCGCTTGGAAAATGCTAGCAATTCTGCAAGCTAATTACGCTTGCAAAATGCTAGTTTTTCCGCGGGAAAATCGCAGGAATTTAAAATGCGATTTTCCCGCGGAATGGAATTCCGGAATTCTCGCGGTAATTTCCGCGAGCGTTCCGATACGTGTGAACCCAGCCTCAGGCTTCACTAAGCTGAAGCTGTCAGGCGCGAGAAAAAAAAAAAACTCGGCTGTTCTCCCTGCAGAGCCGGCTCATTTCGTTCACAGCAGGGAGCCGGCTCTTTGAATAGGATCATTCACGAACGACACATCACTACTGAAGAAGCAATGTTATGTCACAATTCACAGGGAGGAAGCCAAAGTCCTTCACACACCTCATCCACCTCCTGACAGACAACTGGGTCTCCTCCATCCTCACAAGGAGCAACATCTTAACTCCTTCTTGTGAGCTCATGTTCTGCAGTAGGAACACACAGCGCTCTGCTACATCCTGACCAAGCACAGCCCACCACTGACAGACAGCCTACACGTGCAGACAGGACCCTTCATTATAACACATCACCTTGTACATGTAGCCCATCAGCACCAGAGACCCTTCTGCTTCCTGCAATGCACGTGTGCTGGCTCTCTGGCTGCCAGGAGGCGTGGCGTTCTTATGCAAATCCAGCCAGAGACCTCAGCCAACTGCTGACCAGGAAACAAGGAAAGGGGTGCTTCAAGGGGGTATACAGTGGCCGGCAGCCGTCGCTTACATTTAATTAAAGGAGATAGTACTGTGTCAGCACAGCACAGCTGCCAAACCGCAGCGGCCGTCGCGGGCCCCCTCACCTCTCGAACCCCATAGCAGCTGCGTGGTCTGCTACTATGGTACGCTGCTGTGCGGAAGTCTGACGAATCTGCTGGGGGGGCCTGAAAAATTTCTTGCACAGGGGCCCACTACAGTCTGTGTCCGCCCCTGCCACAACAAATGGGGTATCTGTTTACTCAGGAGAAATTGCAAAACATATTGTATGGTCCATTTTCTCCTTTTACCCTTGTGAAAATGAAAAATTTGAGGCTAAATCAACAGTTTTGAGGGAAAGAGTAAAATTTTCAATTTTTCCTTCCACATTGCTTTTTCTTCAGTAAGCACTTCAGAGTGCAGCTTTATATTTTCTCAGAATTGTTATGTTAGCTGGCACCTATTCTCACTAGTAGGGATGTGCTTGTCAGTCTTTTTCTGTTTGTAGAAAACTTGTGTGACATGTGCACTCCCACGCCCAATTCCAGCAGATTCAGGTGGTTTTAACTAGCTGGTTCCTTCCTGCCCCATATATTGTAGTCTTTTTAGTCCAGAAGAGGTGTCTTATCAGGACAAGGAACCCAATTATAAGGTACGCATTGACGTTGCAGTTGGGCTCATAAACATTGGTCAATTTATGTGGTAAGTACCTTCTTTTTACTGTAAATTTTCCTATAGCAAATTTTACATCTCCAATTTTTCAAAATTTCGCATGTACGTAATATAATAATAATCTTTATATAGCGCTAACATATTCCGCAGCACTTTACAGTTTGCACACATTATCATTGCTGTCCCCGATGGGGCTCACAATCTAAATTCCCTATCAGTATGTCTTTGGAGTGTGGGAGGAAACCGGAGTACCCGGAGGAAACCCACACAAACACGGGGAGAACACACAAACTCCTTGCAGATGTTGTCCTTGGTGGGATTTCAACCCAGGACTCCAGTGCTGCAAGGCTGCAGTGCTAACCACTGAGCCACCGTGCTCATTTATCCAATATTCTATGGCAGTAATGCAGTTCCAATTTTCTAGATGTACCATTCTATACAATCCAGAGTGCAGCTTTATATTTTCTTAACTTCTGTGAAGCACCTGAAGGGTTAATAAACTTCTTGAATGTGGATTTAAGCACTCTGAGAGTGCAGTTTCTAAAATAGTGTCATTTTGTTGAATTTTCTGTCATATAGGCCCCCCAAAGTCACTTCAAATGTGATGTACTCCCTAAAAAAATAATTGGTTTTGTAAATTGTGGGAAAATTGAGAAATTGCTGATCAACTTTTAACAGGTCAAACAAACAAAAATTCTGTTTAAATAATGATTGTTATGCAAAGTAGACATGTTGGAAATGTTATTTATTAACTAATTTATGTGGTATAACTATCTGGTTTAACAACATAAAAATTAAACGATTAAAAGTTGCAAAATTTTCCACAAACTCAAAAACTAATCGGCCTAAATTAACCACTATCATGAACTACTATATGTCTCAGAATCAGTGAGATCCATTGAAGTGTTCCAGAGTTATTACCACATAAAGTGACATTGGTTAGAATTGTAAAATTTGGCCTAGGTCATGAAGGTGAAAACACTGTTTGGGGTTAAACATTTAAATGTGACAAATTAGCAAAAATCCAAAGAAATCAGAGAAGGGGCAAATCATTTTTCACAGCACTTTCTGGCTCGTTATAAGATTAACGTACTCCTGTTAAGGCCCCGTCTCACATAGCGAGATCACTGATGCATCACCGATTTTGTGACGCAACAGCGATCTCGCCACATGTGACATATAGCGGCGACCGGGCCCCCCCGCTGGATATCGCTGATCGTGCTCGAATGTCCTGGGCCATTTTTTCATCGTTGGCGTCCCTCTGGCCAGCGCGTGTGAGGAAGGTGACTTGACTGACAGACTTGACTGGAAGTAGGAGGGGACGGTTTGTGCACTATAGACGGAGACTGGCAATGACAGAAGGGTAACAGCTGGGAAAGATAGAAAAGGGAGTGAAATACCTAGACTTGACCACAAGATGGCAGGGGGGAGTGTAGTTTAGGACTTGACATCAGCTTAGGGCTTAAGAAACCGCTTAGTCATGGGGGGTGGGGAGATAGGAATCCAGGAGGGAAATTCCCAGTGAGAGAGGGGATAAATAGGACAGGTCAGGGTTCCAGGTTAGGCTAGTCTCAGGAGGAGCTCAGGAGGAGAAGACTCAGGACAGAAGACTGAGACCGGTGGAAGAGTTCGACCAGGGGACTGACAGGAAAAGACAGTCAGGTGTCATGAATGGGAAACCGAGGAGGAAAAAAAGACAACAAGCTAAGTCTCAGAAAACCAGAGAAGTTGGTAACTATGCAGATTGCGGATCCCTGAACTTATCCGCACAACTAGCAGCAGTCGTGGAGCGTTCCTACGTTGGTCCTAGATGCCTCATCACAACCGGAGAACTACATAAGCCTAAAGCAGGAAAAGAGGAAAACTAACTGCCCCAGAGCAGACCCCAAAGGAAAGACAGCCCCCCACATGTATTGATGGTGAAACAAGATGAAAGCAAATTAACCCTGAAGTCACTAGACTTCTAAACCTATATCAGCACTCTGAAATATTCTGAGACAGAGCAAAAAAGAGGCCAATCTAATAAGGGACAAAAAGCAGATTGGCAAATAATGATTAATAGGAGTGGAATTTCAGCATAGCCCCAGCAGGGGCAGGCTGATTACACAAAAAACTGAATTGACCAACAAGCGCAAGTGTGAACATTAGCAAAAAAACAAACTTAACTTGAGAAGACTGGAAGAGAGCTGAAGTCCAGGACCTGAGAAGCAGACTGAATCACCAGCACCCGGATTGGGCGTCGGCTGTCTTATATCCAGTCTGATACTCCAGAGATCCAATCGTTATCTTCCTCATCAGGTGGCAGATCACTACCACTTAAACCAACCGTGCTACCTCCTGTCACCACCCGAGGGAGAACGGAAGGGGAACTCTCAACTGGTGGAGCAGAAAATGAGTTCATGACAGTACCCCCCCTTGAGGAGGGGTCACCGAACCCTCATCCATGCCACCAGGCCGATCAGGATGGGCCCGGTGAAAAGCACGAATCAATTTATTGGCATGAATATCAGAGGCAGAAACCCTTGAATTATCCACCTGGCCATAACCCTTCCATTTGACCAAATACTGGAGTCTCCGTCTAACCAAACGAGAATCCAATATTTTCTCTACCTCATATTCCACATTGCCTTTAACCAAAACAGGATCAGGAGGTGCCACCACAGGAACTACTGGCTCAACAAACCTCTTCAACAGTGACTTGTGAAATACGTTATGGCTTTTGAACGTAACTGGAAGAGCCAATCGAAAAGAAACAGGATTAAAAATCTCCAAAATCTTATAAGGTCCAATAAATCTTGGCTTAAATTTTGGAGATGCAACCTTCATAGGAATATTCCTAGACGACAGCCAAACCATATCACCCACTTTAAACCGGGGACCAATGGTCGTATGCCGGTTGGAAAAACGCTGGGCCTTTTCCTGAGAGAGTGACAACTTATCCACCACTTGGTCCCATATCTGCTGCATTCTCACAAACACAGTGTCCACACCTGGGCAGGACGAAGATTCCACTTGCCCTGAAGAGAATCGAGGATGAAACCCAAAATTACAGAAAAAGGGTGACATCAGAGTGACAGAACTAGCTCTATTGTTCAGCGCAAATTCGGCCAAGGGCAAAAATGAGACCCAATCATCTTGGTCAGCAGATATAAAACATCTTAAATAAGACTCCAGGGTCTGGTTTGTTCTCTCAGTCTGCCCATTGGTCTGGGGATGAAACGCGGAGGAGAAGGATAACTGAATTCCCAGATTGGAATAAAAGGCTTTCCAGAATCTGCAAACAAACTGGACCCCTCTATCGGACACAATGTTCTCAGGAATCACGTGTAACCGAACCACCTGTTGTAAAAACAAGGGCACCAACTCAGCGGAAGATGGCAACTTTGGGAGTGGTACAAGATGGACCATCTTTGAAAATCTATCACAAATCACCCAGATAACAGTCATTTTCTGAGAGACAGGAAGATCAGAAATAAAATCCATTGAGATATGGGTCCATGGCCTCTTGGGCACCGGCAGGGGCATCAGCAACCCACTAGAACGAGAATAGGGTTTAGACCGAGAACAAGTCCCACAGGACTGTACAAAATTCCTGACATCACGAGATAAGGCAGGCCACCAAAACGACCGACTCACCAAATCTCTGGTACCAAAAATACCCGGATGACCAGCCAATGTGGAGCAATGGACTTCAGACATCACTCTCTTTCTCCACTGGTCAGGAACATACAATCTTCCCATAGGGCAACGCTCAGGTTTATCCTCCTGAAATTCCTCCAGGGCGCGTCTCAAATCGGGCGAAATGGCAGAAAGAACTACCCCCTCACCTAGGATAGTAGTAGGCTCGGTCACATTAAGAGAATCGGCAAAGAAACTCCTAGAAAGGGCGTCTGCCTTAACATTCTTAGTGCCCGGAAGAAAAGAGACCACAAAATTAAAACGCGTGAAAAACAAGGCCCATATAGCCTGTCTAGGATTCAAGCGTTTGGCCGACTCCAGATAAATCAGATTCTTGTGATCGGTGAGGACCACAAATTGATGTCTAGCTCCCTCCAACCAATGTCTCCAATCCTCAAATGCCCATTTCATGGCCAACAATTCCCGATTCCCCACGTCATAGTTGCGTTCAGATGGGGAAAACTTTCGAGAAAAGAAGGCACAGGGATTCATCTTAGAAGTCACAGGGTCTTTTTGGGACAACACAGCTCCTGCACCAATCTCAGAAGCGTCCACCTCCACTTGAAATGGAAGTGAGACATCAGGTTGCTGTAAAACTGGAGCTGAAGTAAATCTCCGCTTAAGCTCCTGAAATGCTGAGACAGCCTCAGGAGACCAATTCAGCACATCAGCTCCCTTCTTGGTCAGATCAGTCAGTGGTTTGACAATACTAGAAAAATTACCTATAAATTTACGATAGAAATTAGAAAAACCCAAAAACTTCTGGAGAGCCTTCAAAGAAGTAGGCTGAACCCAATCATAAATGGCCTGTACCTTGGCCGGGTCCATTTCAATAGTCGATAGAGACAAGATAAATCCCAAAAATGAAATCCTCTGTACACCAAAGAGGCACTTCGATCCCTTAACAAACAGGGAATTCTCCCTCAAAATCCGGAACACAGTCCGGACATGTTCCACATGGGAATCCCAATCACTAGAAAAGATCAAAATATCATCCAGATAGATGATCAAAAACTTATCCACAAAGTCTCAGAAATTATCATTCATAAAGGATTGGAAGACAGAAGGGGCATTAGAGAGCCCAAAAGGCATCACCAGGTACTCAAAATGTCCCTCCGGAGTATTAAACGCCGTCTTCCATTCATCCCCGTGCTTGATGCGAATAAGATTATACGTCCCCCTGAGGTCAAGCTTAGTAAACCAGCAGGCACTCTTAACTCTGGAGAATAAATCAGACATCAAAGGTAATGGGCACTGATATTTAACCGTCATCTTGTTAAGGGAACAATAATCAATACACGGTCTTAATGAACAATCTTTCTTGGCCACAAAAAAAAACCAGCGCCTAACGGTGACGAAGATGGTCTAATATGACCCTTCTCCAACGACTCCTTAATATAGGATCGCATAGCATCATGTTCGGGTACAGATAAGTTGAAAAGCCGACCCTTGGGAAATTTACACCCAGACATCAACTCAATTGCACAGTCATAACTCCAATGAGGAGGCAAAGACGCAGACTTACTCTCACTAAAAACATCAGAGAAATCAGCCAGATAATCAGGAATATCATGAGACTGAGGAGAGGTGGAGAAAACAGGAGCGTCCCTAAGAACACACTGACAACCCCAAATCACCACAGACACAGATTTCCAATCCAAAACTGGGTTATGAGTTTGCAACCAGGGGAACCCCAGAACAATAGTATCATGCAAATTATGCAGCACCAAAAATTTACAATTTTCTTGGTGGTCTGGGGCAACTCGCATTATCACCTGGGTCCAAAACTGAGGTTTATCCTCCGCCAAAGGAGTGGCATCAATACCCCTCAAAGGAATGGGCATCTGCAGAGGCATCATGGACAAACCACAACATTTAGCAAAGTCCAAATCCATCAGATTCAGAGCTGCTCCTGAATCCACAAAAGCCTTAGTGGAAAATGTGGACAAGGAGCAGATCAGAGTAATTGCCAAAAGGAACTTAGGTTGTATACCGCCCACAGCAAATGTGTGTGCAAAACGTTTCTCTCGTTTAGGGCAGACAGAAATAGTATGAGAGGCGTCTCCACAGAAAAAACACAGCTTATTACGCCTTCTAAACACCCGACTTTGCGCCCTAGACAAAACCCCATCACATTGCATAGGTTCAGACATTTGTTCAAAGGTGGCAGCGCCTCTCGTGTAGTTTTACGTTCACGTAAACGCCGATCAACTTGAATGGCTAATGACATAGAGCCATCCAGACCAGAGGGAACAGGAAATCCCACCATAACATCTTTTACGGTCTCTGACAAACCTTTCCGAAAGAGAGCTGCCAATGCACTATCATTCCATGTAGTAAGGACCGCCCACTTTTGGAATTTTTGACAGTACAACTCTGCAGGATCCTGACCCTGGTTTAATGCCAACAGGGTTCTCTCAGCTTGATCAACGGCATTAGGTTCATCATACAACAACCCCAAGGCCTGAAAAAATGCATCCACATTAGTCAGAATAGGATTTTCAGGTGTCAGAGAAAAAGCCCAATCTTGGGGATCGCCGCGCAGCAAGGAGATGACAATTTTAACCTGCTGCACAGAGCTCCCCGACGAGTTAGGCTTCAAAGCAAGAAATCATTTACAATTCTTAAAATTCAGAAATTTAGACCGATCCCCAGAAAACACATCAGGAGTAGGAATCTTGGGTTCAGCAGCATGTGACTGAATAAGGTAGGTCGAAATTCCCTGTACTTCAGCAGCAAGCTGCTCCACACGATCAGACAGTTGCTTAATCTCCATTTGGAAAAAAAAATCCTCCTATGGCCCAGAGAAAAAGAGGAAAAAATACATAATAAAAAAAAAAAAAATCTGACACTTTTTCTCTTTTTTTTTTTTTTCTTTTTCTTTCTTTAACAATTCCTTCCTGCTTTTGAGTACCCTAGAATCTGCGGTATGGCTGGTGATTCTGTTATGAATGGGAAACCGAGGAGGAAAAAAAAGACAACAAGCTAAGTCTCAGAAAACCAGAGTTGGTAACTATGCAGATTGCAGATCCCTGAACTTATCCGCACAACTAGCCGCAGTCGTGGAGCGTTCCTACGTTGGTCCTAGACGCCTCGTCACAACCGGAGAACTACATAAGCCTAAAGCAGGAAAAGAGGAAAACTAACTGCCCCAGAGCAGACCCCAAAGGAAAGACAGCCCCCCACATGTATTGATGGTGAAACAAGATGAAAGCACAAACAAAGGCAGGAAAATAGGCTGAGCAAACGATGGGGCCCGGCTAACTAAAAAGGACAGAAAAGGAAAGACACTGCCTGCAATCTGCCAAAAAAAACCTACAAAAATATTGTCCAACACTTCTGATAGCAAAATTAACCCTGAAGTCACTTGACTTCTAAACCTATATCAGCACTCTGAAATATTCTGAGACAGAGCAAAAAAGAGGCCAATCTAATAAGGGACAAAAAGCAGATTGGCAAATAATGATTAATAGGAGTGGAATTTCAGCATAGCCCCAGCAGGGGCAGGCTGATTACACAAAAAACTGAATTGACCAACAAGCGCAAGTGTGTATATTAGCAAAAAACAAACTTAACTTGAGAAGACTGGAAGAGAGCTGAAGTCCAGGACCTGAGAAGCAGACTGAATCACCAGCACCCGGATAGGGCGTCGGCTGTCTTATATCCAGTCTGATACTCCAGAGATCCAATCGTTATCTTCCTCATCAGGTGGCAGATCACTACCACTTAAACCAACCGCACTACCTCCTGTCGCCACCAGAGGGAGAACGGAAGGGGAACTCTCAAATGGTGGAGCAGAAAATGAGTTCATGACAGTCAGGGGTGTGGCCCTGACACGACGGACCGCAGGACAGACGAGGCCCGGGGGTACCGATTGGACGACAACCTCGGGCAGGTGAAGCGCTGGCAGTAGATTGGTCTAGGACAGCTCCAGCGAAAGATCCACGAGGGACGTTACTTCGACAGAAGGAAAGGTGAAGGTACCTGGGCCTGGAAACGGAGTACTGTAAAGGATCTGCGGTGCATGGCTATGGTCATCAGGAGGACGCCAATAAACCCGGATCTGTTACAACTGAAATCTGCCTCCATCTCGTCTTTGCATCGCCTGGTGTCTGTGTCGTCTGGACGTGGTAAGCAGTGGACCACCCCCCATTCCCCCCTACCACACGTGCATCGCTGTTTGACGCCGACTAGCAACCTCGTTGGCGACGCAGAACTCAGGTACGCAGGCTGGAATCGTTCAGAATAGCTGCTGTGTGACAACGCACCAGCCATCCTTACCAGGTCGTATCGTTGTCGGGATCGCTGGTGCGTCGTTGAGTAGATCTGCCTGTTTGACAGCTTACTAGCGACCATGTAGCGACACACCAGCGATCCCTACCAGGTCATATCGTTGTCTGGATCGCTGGTGCGTCGCTATGTGAAACGGGACCCTTAGAGTAGAGAAAATAGATGTTTGCTTTATAAATAGCGTGGGATATTATTTTATTAAGATTACATTTCTATCATTTTTCATAAAAAATTAAGGATTAGACTAAAATTAACAAGGAATAGAAACCGCTTATACGGCAGAGAAAAGCCAGAATTTCATCTGGAAATCACCTTGTTACTGATATTAGCCTTGGCCAAATATCATTTCTTATAAATACACTCAACTTTGTAAAACTGAAAATAAATAGGGGACTTTAAAGGAGAAATCATAGCAAGTAACTTACATGGAAAACTTAAAAGCAGAACTCGAGAAATGTCTTAATATGACAAGTCCAAGTACCCAGAGGCAGAGTCTAATAGGTAATATTCCAATGTGACAGAAGTATTGGAAAGTATAAAATCCATTCCAAGGCGAAGTCAGGTAAAAATAAAGGTGAATACGATGTTTAAAAATGAAAATGGTAGCATTATCATGTTATTAAACCCCCTAGGAATCTTCACCAGATTTTTTGTTATGTAATCTGAGAGCAGGATAATGTAGGGGTATAGATAGACACTGATTCCAGCAATTTGTCATTTAGCGAACTGCTTGCTGCCATTTTTATTAAATCATCATTTTAACTGCTACAGATCTACCAGTTCTCTGCTTTTTATAACCTTACCCCCTCCCCCCACACTGACTGACAGGTTTGTGTGTACTCTCCGCATAGGCAGAAATCTGTCAGAGCTCTTGAAAATGTAGGACTACATGGCACCTGGTTTACTAGTACTCTACGATAATCTCCTGCTGATAAAACAGTGATGTATCCAAAGTACAGCAAGTAGACCAGTAAGTGACAATACTGAAATCAGGCTCTCTGTTTCTACTTTATGCTGCTCACATACTAGGTGGCAAAAACATTGTGACAGATTTTTTTTAATGAGAAATTATATGCATGTACATCATTTGTGATGGTTGCTTCTTAGAGATTTACTGATGTCATACACAGGGGCGGACATACCGCCATTGCAGCTGCATCAGGGCCCGAAGGTGGATGGGGGCCCTTGCAGGCTCCGGGGCCGTCGGGGAAACCGGTGTGCCATGAGGCTCGTGAGTTAGGAGGGCCCTGTGACAGTGCAGGCGCTGGCACCGGGGCCCCCAGTGCTATACTCGTAAACTGAAATACTTACCTCACCATGTTCCTCTGCAGCTCCGGTGTCCATGACTCTCTGATGTCTCAGGGCAGACTGCGCAATGACATCACTACAGTCATAAGACGCTGAGGAGCCCGGAGCAACGGGGAAAGAGATAGAGGCAAATATTTCATTATTTTTTTATGTATGGTGCATTATATGGTGTCCATTATTCTGTATGGTGCATTATATGAGGCCCATTATACTACATTGAGCATTATATGAGGTCCATTATAATGTATGGAGCATTTTATGGGGTCCATTCTGTATGGGCATTGTATATGGCACATTATTCTATATGGAGCATTATAAGGAGCTCATTATTCTGTATGGAGCAATATATGGGGGTCATTATTCTGTATGGAGTACTATGTGGTGCCCATAATACTGTATGGAGCATTATATGGGGCCCATAATACTGTATGTAGCAATATATGGGGCTCATTCTGTATGGAGCAATATATGGGGTCCATTATTCTGTACGGAGCTTTGTATGGGGCTCATTATTCTCTACGGAGCACTATGTGGTGCCGATAATACTGTATGGAGCAATATATGGGGCTCATTATTTTGAGGCCCCCACAGCCCACTATATAAAGTATGATGTCCCCCATAACACCCTATACAGTGGGGAAAAAAGTATTTAGTCAGTCAGCAATAGTGCAAGTTCCACCACTTAAAAAGATGAGAGGCGTCTGTAATTTACATCATAGGTAGACCTCAACTATGGGAGACAAACTGAGAAAAAAAAAATCCAGAAAATCACATTGTCTGTTTTTTTTTTCATTTTATTTGCATATTATGGTGGAAAATAAGTATTTGGTCAGAAACAAGCAATCAAGATTTCTGGCTCTCACAGACCTGTAACTTCTTCTTTAAGAGTCTCCTCTTTCCTCCACTCATTACCTGTAGTAATGGCACCTGTTTAAACTTGTTATCAGTATAAAAAAACACCTGTGCACACCCTCAAACAGTCTGACTCCAAACTCCACTATGGTGAAGACCAAAGAGCTGTCAAAGGACACCAGAAACAAAATTGTAGCCCTGCACCAGGCTGGGAAGACTGAATCTGCAATAGCCAACCAGCTTGGAGTGAAGAAATCAACTGTGGGAGCAATAATTAGAAAATGGAAGACATACAAGACCACTGATAATCTCCCTCGATCTGGTGCTCCACGCAAAATCCCACCCCGTGGGGTCAGAATGATCACAAGAACGGTGAGCAAAAATCCCAGAACCACGCGGGGGGACCTAGTGAATGAACTGCAGAGAGCTGGGACCAATGTAACAAGGCCTACCATAAGTAACACACTACGCCACCATGGACTCAGATCCTGCAGTGCCAGACGTGTCCCACTGCTTAAGCCTGTACATGTCCGGGCCCGTCTGAAGTTTGCTAGAGAGCATTTGGATGATCCAGAGGAGTTTTGGGAGAATGTCCTATGGTCTGATGAAACCAAACTGGAACTGTTTGGTAGAAACACAACTTGTCGTGTTTGGAGGAAAAAGAATACTGAGTTGCATCCATCAAACACCATACCTACTGTAAAGCATGGTGGTGGAAACATCATGCTTTGGGGCTCTTTCTCTGCAAAGGGGCCAGTACGACTGATCCGGGTACATGAAAGAATGAATGGGGCCATGTATCGTGAGATTTTGAGTGCAAACCTCCTTCCATCAGCAAGGGCATTGAAGATGAAACATGGCTGGGTCTTTCAACATGACAATGATCCAAAGCACACCGCCAGGGCAACGAAGGAGTGGTTTTGTAAGAAGCATTTCAAGGTCCTGGAGTGGCCTAGCCAGTCTCCAGATCTCAACCCTATAGAAAACCTTTGGAGGGAGTTGATAGTCCGTGTTGCCAAGCGAAAAGCCAAAAACATCACTGCTCTAGAGAAGATCTGCATGGAGGAATGGGCCAACATACCAACAACAGTGTGTGGCAACCTTGTGAAGACTTACAGAAAACGTTTGACCTCTGTCATTGCCAACAAAGGATATATCACAAAGTATTGAGATGAAATTTTGTTTCTGACCAAATACTTATTTTCCACCATAATATGCAAATAAAATGAAAAAAAAAACAGACAATGTGATTTTCTGGATTTTTTTTTCTCAGTTTGTCTCCCATAGTTGAGGTCTACCTATGATGTAAATTACAGACGCCTCTCATCTTTTTAAGTGGTGGAACTTGCACTATTGCTGACTGACTAAATACTTTTTTTCCCCACTGTATACAGTATGTGGCACCCACAGACTTCTATATACAGTATAATGTCCCCAAGGCTCCTTATACATAGTATGGAGCCCCCAAACTTTCCCTAAATAATTATGCCACCTAAAGCCCCCTATTTACAACATGTTTTCCACAACCCACTATATACAGTATTTGTCCTCCACAGCCCACTTTATACAGTATGTTGGCCCACACAGCCCACTCTACACAATATAATGGCCCCCACTGCTGCCTATATATATTATAGGGTCCCCCATAGCTGCTTATATACAGTACTAGATGGTGGCCCGATTCTAAAGCATCGGGTATTCTAGAATATGTATATAGTTTATTTATGAAGATTTAAGACAGAACTTGTTCAGTAAAGATGAGTGAACTAGGTCGCGCTGTGAGTGAGGGTTAAATTCTGCGCCAATATCGCTGATTGGTCGCTGGGCGCGATCAATCAGAAAAGCGTGGTTCAAATCCCGCAGCAATTCGTGGGCGGATTGCACCTGTTGCTGATTGTCGCGGCCGGACGGGCGTGACCAATCAAGCTAGCGCTGGTCATCTCCCGGGTGCATCGCCGCTGACCTCCGTGCGGCAGGAGATGACCTGCGGCAACCGGTAGGGGTGGCGTGCATCATTCGAATTCCAAGCCAATTCGTGGCCGGACTGCGCCTGTCGCTGATTTGGCGTGGCCGGCCGGGCGCAACCAATCAGCGACGCGGGATTTCCGTTACAAACAGAGCGACAGACAGAATTAGACGATTATATAGTAGATGTGGCACCCATGGTTCTGTGTATTCAGTATAGGATGCTCACAGCCCCCTTAATACAGTATAGTGTCCCCCACATTCCTCTACGAGTACTGACTTATACAATATAGAAATAAACCCTTTATACTCACCTATCTCGGTCACGGTCAGCGTCTGAGTGTGGGCGGCATCACCACACCAAGTGCGCCAGGACGCTGACATCCTATGCCCTGTCCTGGCATTTGCTAGGTCACAGGCATATAGCAATGTGTGACTTACAGACTGGGGAGAGACCTGTATGGGCATATAGTTATAGGCAGGTGGGGCCCTTTCTATATGTTGTAAAAGCAGAATTCCTTTTGTTCCAGTCCATCGCTATTATTATTGTGTGTAGTGGACACATTGTCAGATGTATAACTTGTCTGAATGTTTTCTTTCTCTCCCCTAATACGTAGATTACACTTAGTACGTGCTTTTTTATGATGCTTTGCTTATATAGTGCTCTCTTATTCCGCAGCGCTTTACAGACATACATGTTAGCTTTCTTGTGTTTCTCTCAGGTGGTCAGATGTAGCTGATGTAGTGTTTGTTAGTGGTGCTAAACTGTCTTTGCACTTTCCTATATTTCCTGCTCTTTTTGATTCTTTCTAAGCTGGTCACATTGGGTGCCATGCCCCCACTTTCCTGGATACTGACAGTAAAGTTGCCTGTTGCATTCCAGCTTCAGACAAGTTGGTGTGAAGGAGGGGGGCTACTACAAAGGATTGGGAGGGGTGTAGAATACATAGTTACTAAGCACACATGGCTACAATGTCATGTTGTTACACATGCCATAACAATGCAGATGTATCAGGGATGTTACCACAGAATGACACAGACAATTGTCACATCAGCAAAGTCAATAAACAGCAGGAAAGTGGCCAGGTCCCAGCTCAGCCCTCCCCCATCTGCACACTCCTCCTGCTGCTGGAGATGGTGTGCAGCCTCCACTGGCAATCACAAGGAGAGGAGGCTGCAGTGTGCACGTCACTGGCTCTGCAGCACAGGCATCTGCAGCAGTGGCCCCATGTGGTGGCCTGGACCCCAATCCACAGGTCAGGCACTGGACGAGCATGGACCCTGGCCATTGTGTGCAGCATCTCCAGCCCTGACTCTGCTCCAGCTGATCTGCAACCTGTAGGACTAGAACTACTCTGGAACTTACTTTGAGTCTTCTGGCCAGGCTTTCTGCAGTGGTGACCTCCTGTGACATAGGAAGGAAAGAGTTAAAAAAAAACATTCTGATGAGGAAACCACTTTAAATACCCACTGTCATCATCCAAGGGACATACAGGTTTTTTTAACCCTAACATTTCCAGGGCTCTGGGACGAGAGGACTTACCTGGACTTACCCATAGACTGCTCTGTGTTGACTCCAGTTGTGTAATTGATCTTCAGAACTTATTGTTTTATGTGTAGCAATTAGAACCCATGATGCCAGCCCTCTGATGTGTTGTAATGTGGCAGCAGTAACCTACTGGACCTGAGTAAACCCAGGATTGTCTGCTGCTGTCCTTGGGTGACTGTGCTGGATATATAGTAGAGATGAACGCATCACTGAGGAGGCTTCTTCTCATCCTGCTGATGTACCCAGTGTTATTTGGAAGAGGTAAGGGGCACAGCTGCCAACATTATTTTTCTGGATATTCAATTGATAAGCCCTAATATTTGTGGTAAGTACTACAAATCACAGCATCACCTGCTGGCCTGAGATACAAATGTCCTCAACTTCTGGAGAGCCACATGTTGCATAGGTTGCTTGATGTATTCCAGATGTGGTGCCAGGTAGCAGATAGGAGCTGTGCTGCAGACACATGGAAGTGTTTATGTCTGGCTGTGTATGGTTGTGAGGAGCAGAAAGTAAGGTATGCCTATACATACTAGGGCTAAGTACTGGTAGCCACCCAACATAAGGTCTCAATGTCGCTCTAATACATGTGCTAGTAATTGTGGTCACATAGCAAGCTGCCACAACCCGACAGTAGCCGTCCAGCCCTGTGCACTTCTGTGCAATCACATTTCCTACCATATGTCGTGACTGGCAGCATGGTGTTTGCAATCTTAACTCCTTTGCATCATTTTTTATTTTTCTGTCATCATAAGCATTCAAGGGCTTGTCTTTTGCCAAACGAGTTGAATTTTTAAAGAACACCATTCAATGTATCATGTGATGTACTGGAAAAAATTTCAACTGTGTCAAAATTGTGAAAAGAAAGCTCAATTCCAAAATAGTTTTTGGGTTTTTATTTGCAGTGTTCATTATATGGTAAAAGTTACATGGCAATATGATTCCCCTGGCCAGTACGATCATGAAACATGATTAGTTGTTTTCTTGTGTTATATATATACACTGTATAATCGCTCATGTGGCCATATCCCGAGACCCGTAACATTTTCTATTATCAGCCAATGGGGCTTTGTCACGGCTTGTTTTTTGTACCCTGAGCCGACATTTTTTATTGATACCGCTTTGGGGTAGCTGCAATGTTTTGATTATCTCTTTATTCCATTTTTCTTCTGATGATGTGGCAGCCGAAAACATTTTTTGATAGATCAAACTTTTACGGATGTAGCAATACCACATATGTGTATTTTCTTATTTCTTTACTTTTAAGAGGGAGATGATTTGAATTTTTTAACTTTTTTTCACTGTATTTGTTAAACCTCTTCTGGGATTTGAATCTGCGATTATGTGATCGCTTGTACTATAGAGAGCAATACTATAGGATTGCTGTGTATAGCGTAAATCGTGGTGTCCTACGAACACCAGCCAGAATCTATCTGCGCCCCACAATCGCACCACAAGGACACTGACTGGCTGTTAGAACAGTGTTCCTCCCTGACAGGTTAGAGATTGATAATGGCATTTAACAGGTTAACAGCTCCGTTAATTCCATGTGCAAAGTCAGGGAGCCGCAATAGGACGTAACTGTGTGCCCTCTCGTGGCAAGAGGTTAAAGAGGACCCATTTCCAGATCAGAAGTGGCTGGGTTTTGCTCTCGTTTTATTCCCCCCCCCAAAAAAAGAGTCCTAATAAGGTTATGCCAATGCAAAAATAAATACATCTTTTGACAACTGGTAAGAAAAATATTATGAAAACGTGGCCATGAAAGTAAGGGGTTAATGCCGCTGAAGTAAGTGACTGAAACCTTGTCACATTGTTTTAAGATTATTGTTTTCCCAGACTCTAGATAAAGGTTCAAAGGTCTGCTCCAAACCAGAGGCAATATTTCCTGCTGTGATCTCCATTTATGGCTCCTTTCGATTTTTTTTTTTCCTACAACGATGTTTTTTTTTATTAGTTTTTTTAGTTTTTTACATTTATTCTTTTTTTTCTTCAGAGAGGGGATACTCTTTTTCTCCATATCCAGTTTTGTTAATTTGTTTTTTTTCATGTGTCGTCTGTACTGACATGCGATAATGGAGCATCTACAGTCTACACTCACGTAAAGCAAAGCTCAATCACTGGTAGAAGTGCTGCCTTTGTGCCTCTAACACTTGGTGCCTGGTCTTGTAAACTGCTTTGATCGCCCTCTCCCCGATTACAGAAATGAAAGCCCTATTTGTGTAGAATTCTTAGACAGATTACCTTTTGAGCTGATGCTGCCGTGATAAATTCTCTTGGCTCTAAACACTTTGGGTACAGTCAGACGGTTGTATAACACGGACAACGATCACATCGCAGTGCACGGACTGGCCGGCAGCGATCCTGACCTGAGCCTGACAGCATGTACTTCTGCTCAGGTCAGGAAAGCCACCGGCCAGTCTGAGCATATGCAATGTGATCGTTGTCCATGTTACATGGCCGTCTGACTGCGCCCTCCTACTGACAATTTCATAAAATGATCAGAATCCTGCATTACAACATGATCACTACATTTTTTCTTTATCTGTAGGTATCATGGGTTTGATTGCTGTAATACAGGCACTTTATTGGATTTTAAAGTGTTTTTCCGGGCTGAGAAGAAAAGTCTGCAGTCACTTTATGTGACTGCAAACTGGCAAATTCTGACAGTGTGCAATGCACACACTGTCATGATTCTCCAGTATCCCTCATGTGAATGGATGGTCACGTGATTGTATTTACGTGATTCGCATGCTTGCTACCACCTGCTGACTAGACTCTCCTCAGCTTTTCGTTGTTCTCTTTTAAGTCAGTAAACTTTTATTGAAAACAAATTCCAGAAGTTACATCAGAATAATTGGCAATACACAGGGAAGATGTATATCTTTGTACCGTGTTAGCCAGTAGATAGAAAAATATTCAGGATTGAGAGTCCTCAGTAGTTGATACCTTTTAATGGCTAACTGAAAAGATGGTAACACATTGCAAGCTGAGTAGTCTCGAAAGCTTGCAATGTCTTGGCAATACACAGAAACTTAAAAAATGGATCCAGGAATAACAAACTTTTAAACCAATGTTCATTAATTTTTTTAAGATACCGATAGTAGAGTCTCCCCCTTCTCTCAAATAACCAATCCCCCACCCTGGACCCTTTTCCTCCTTTGCGGTGCGGATACAGAATGACTAGACAAGTTAGAGTAACATAGTAACATAGTTATTAAGGTTGAAGGAAGACTAAGTCCATCTAGCTCCCATATCCTATCCTAACCTTTCCTAACATGTTGATCCAGAAGAAGGCAAAAAGACCCATGTGGCAAACAGTAAGCTTCACATTGGGGAAAAAAAATTCCTTCCCGACTCCACATACGGCAATCAGACTAGCTCCCTGGATCAACGCAATATTAAGGAAACTAGTGTATATACCCTGTAATATTATACTTTTCAAGAAAGGCAGCCAGACCCTTCTTAAATTTTAGTAGGGAATCACTCATTACAACATCATATGGCAGAGAGTTCCATAGTCTCACTGCTCTTACAGTAAAGAATCCGCTTCTGTGAGTATGCTTAAACCTTGTTTCCTCCAGACGTAGAGGATGTCCCCTTGTCCCCGTCACAGGTCTAAGAGTAAAAAGATCATTAGAAAGGTCTTTGTACTGTCCCCGCATATATTTATACATTGTAATAAGATCACCCCTAAGCCTTTGATTTTCCAAACTAAATAACCCCGAGTGTAATGTCTTGATATTGCAGACCCCCCAGTCCTCTAATAACCTTGGTCGCTCATTGCACCCTCTCCAGTTCAGCTGTCTTTCTTATACACCGGAGACCAGAACTGTACGCAGTATTCTAAGTGTGGTCGCACTAGTGACTTGTATAGGGGTAAAATTATGTTCTCCTCAAGAGCATCTATGCCTCTTTTAATGCATCCCATTATTTTATTTGCCTTTGCAGCAGCTGCCTGACACTGGCCACTAAATGTGAGTTTGTCGTCCACCCATACACTAAGGTCTTTTTCAGTGACAGTTTTGCCCAGTGTTTTACAATTAAGGACATAATTATACATCGTAATTGCTCTACCCAAGTGCATGACCTTACATTTATCCCCATTAAAGCTCATTTGCCATTTATCAGCCCAAGCTTCTAGTTTACAGAAATCCTCCTGTGATATAAAATTGTCCTCCTCTGTATTGATTACCCTGCAGAGTTTAGTGTCATCTGCAAATATTGAAATTCTACTCTCTATGCCCCCTACAAGGTCGTTAATAAATATGTTAAAAAGAAGCGGAACCAACACCGACCCCTGCGGTACCCCACTGCTAACCATGACCCAGTCCGAGTATGCTCCATTAATAATTACCCTTTGGTTTGAGTTTTACTGAACTCCTCTCCGCTCAATAGCAATTGAGACAATTGCCAAACATCCTGTGCAGTATGGGGCTGTGATTCTGGCTAAGATTTGGCTACCTCACCTACATCTGAGACAAGCACATAAAAACTCATAAAATGACAGCTCCTGATGCTTTAGGTTTTTATATCCTCCTTCGTGGGTCCCAAGGATTCCCTGGTTGGGGAAACAGATAGGTATTTACACAATCCTGAACCAATACAGTCAGGAAGATGCAAAAGTGGGGCTAATGTGAATAAATAGAATACTAATTTAGGCCCAATGTCTCAGTTATTGTGCACTCTGTGTCATACTGTTATTTAGGCTTTGTATGTTTGATAGACTTACATTAGATGTGGAAAATCCACAGGTGAACGCACATATATTTTGAGTGCGTTTCCGAGTCGGGAACACAACAAAAACACATTTAGGCCTCCTTCACATGTCCTGGTGATTCCTATACAGGAAAAACTAGTACTGGTGAAATCAGTGGTAAGTGTCCGTGTGTACGTATGTGACATCAGTGTGCCGTCTGTGTTTGCTGTCCGTGTATTACATCCGTGTGACACGTACCGGCACCTGGGAAAAGCAGTACAGTTCACTCTGATACAAGGCGCCGGCTGCTGAGGGCAGCTCTGATCATTGTCTCCTGCTCGTGCTGAGATTAGCGCAAACAGCAGACAATAATGGGCGTTGTCATTAGCGTGACAAGTACTGCTGAAAGGGAGTTATACTCTGCAGCAGCTGTTTCCCTCCTGTGTAAAATAAATTATTAAATAAAAACGACATGGGATCCAGCACAATTTTCATAACCAGCAGAGGGAAAGCCCAAAGCTGATGGCTGATTTTAATGACCTGGGATAAGGGACAATACCCCATAAGATTCCCAGGCTATTAATACCAGCTCACAGCTGTTTGCTTATCCTTACCTGGGGAATGTATGGGGACCCCAGAAAAAAAATTACTTAGGGTCCCTCTATAAATTCAAACCAGCAGAGACTATTCAGACAGTTGTGGGTTGATATTAATAGCCTGGGAATTGTCAGGGATATTGATCCCCACCATGCTACCAACATCAGCCCTCAGCCGCCCCAGAAATCTGGTGCTTAGCCTCGCTCTTCACACTTGCCTTGTGCCTGTGGCAAGTGGGGTAATAGTATTAGGGTTGATGTTACCTTTGTATTGTCAGGTGACATCAATCCCAGGGGTTAGTAGTGGAGAGGCGCCCCCCATTACTAACTGTTACGGAGTGTGTTACGGATGGCAACACGGAGTGGACCCTCTGGGTCGCGGCTCCAGAGCCCCTGCAGACGAGCTGGACCAGGTGGAGCCACCCCCTATACAGGGAGTGTTAGGGGCAGGCCCACAAGGGATGGAACCGCAACAGCCGGAGCCAAAGGGACGACTGGGTGAGCACCAGGGAACTATGAGAGGGAGTCAGCGGAGCAGCGGAACGGGAGTACAGTGATAGGAGCCTGAGGGACGCAGGGACCTGGAGGGGTACGAAGCAGGTAGTGGCTGGAGGCTGTAAAAGAGAAATAGGGTAAGAGAAGGCACGGACGAGGAGTACACAGGGAGGTAGCACGACTGGAGAGAAGGCAGGGAAAACAGGACAGGTAGAGGAGCGCACCCAGGACGAGAGCAGCAGAGGAACCTAAAGTAAGCGAAGCTAGGAGATGCAGCGCAGAGGGGCCTGAGAACGAACAGAGTGCTGGCCAGAAGGACAGCAGCCAGAGAATGATACACAGGCGTCTTACCTGGAGAGACGCCTGGCAGAAATAGGCGCTGGGTGCCGCCATGTTGGGGGCGGGGCCACTGCGTCACATGACGCCGTCAGAGCTCCGGGCAGGGAAGTGTGTGAGTGACGTCGGGGAGGCCGGAGGTCAGCAGCGGGGACGCGCCGGGGAGCGGGTGCGCGCCGGGAGGTGCGCACAGGACCCTGCGGGTAAGTCTCAGCGGCGGCTGTGACAGTACCCCTCCCTCTACTCCCTCCTCTCCTAAGGTTGTCGAGAAATAGTTTCATGATCCGAGGGGCATTAATGTTTTCCCGAGGTTCCCAGGATCTCTCCTCAAGACCGAATCCCTTCCAATCGACCAAAAACAAAGTTCGACCTCTAACCGTCTTGGTGGCGAGTATATCCTTAACCTCAAAGATATTATCAGAACTGCTGCGTTGGAAATTTTGCGGAGCGTTTGAGTGGTAGTGATTAAATACCGCAGGCTTGAGGAGGGATACATGAAAAACATTGGGAATTCTTAGTGAGGCAGGCAACTTTAGTTTGTAGGCCACGTCATTGACGCGCCTTAAAATCTCAAAAGGACCGATGAAACGTGGACCCAACTTATAAGAAGGAACCTTTAATCTGATATGCCGTGAGGAAAGCCAGACCCTCTCCCCAGGGGAGTACGGGGGAGCATCTAAACGTCTCTTATCGGCGAAATCCTTTATTTTGCGACCGGCCTTCTCAAGGGCCTCCCTGGTGTCCCTCCAAATCTGGGAGAAATCTAGCGACACAGCATCCGCCGCCGGTACACCCGAGGTGGGGGAAACAGGAAGGGGAATGCCGGGATGTTGACCAAAAACCACAAAAAAAGGGGACTTGGTAGAGGCTTCACTGGGGTGGTTATTGTACGCGAATTCGGCCCAAGGAAGAAGAGAAACCCAGTCATCTTGGTGCGCGTTAGAAAAATGCCGGAGGTACGAAGTTAGGACTTGATTGACCCGTTCCACTTGACCGTTGGACTGGGGATGATAGGCCGAAGAAAAATCCAGAGTAATCCCCATCAATCCGCAGAGAGCTCGCCAGAATCGAGAGGTGAATTGGACACCTCTGTCCGAGACAATGTGCTGGGGAAAGCCATGGAGACGGAAGACGTGGAGCAAGAAAATCTTCGCCAACTCGGGGGCAGAAGGCAGACCAGACAAGGGAACAAAGTGAGCCATTTTTGAAAACCGATCCACGACCACTAAGATAGCCGAACACCTCGAGGACTCTGGCAGATCAGTGATGAAGTCCATAGCTATGTGGGTCCAAGGAGTCGTGGGTATGGGTAATGGGTGTAGGAGCCCATAAGGTCGGGATCGAGGAACCTTGTTCCTGGCACACGAAGGACAGGAGGCGATAAAGTCCAGGACGTCTTGGCGAAGCGATGGCCACCAATAATGTCGAGAGACGAGATAGAGAGTCTTCTTTATTCCACCATGTCCAGAAAATTTAGATGAGTGCCCCCAGCATAAAACCCTAGCCTTGTCCCTACCCGGAACGAAGGTCTTACCGGGTGGTGGAGAAAGTACGCTCAGGGGAGCCACAGCGATAATCTTAGCTGGATTGATGATGTGTGCTGGGTCATCTTCACTGTCCACAGGCGAAAAGGATCGAGACAGGGCGTCAGCCTTGACGTTCCTATTTCCTGGCCGGAAGTGGAGCTGGAAATCAAAGCGCTCGAAGAACAAGGACCATCTAGCTTGAAGCGGGTTGAGCCTTTGGGCGGTCTGAACATAAGCCAAGTTCTTATGATCCGTGAATATGGTAAACGGATGGACAGCTCCTTCCAGAAGGTAGCGCCACTCCTCAAGGGCGAGTTTAATGGCCAGTAGTTCTCTGTCTCCGATAGCGTAATTACGTTCTGGAGGGGAGAAAACCTTGGAGAAGAACCCACAAGTGACCATGCGTCCAGAGGAGGTTTTTTGTAGAAGAACGGCTCCTGCACCCACAGACGAGGCATCAACCTCCAGAAGAAATGGCCGACTGGCGTCTGGACGGTGGAGTACTGGGGCTTTAGTGAATTCTCGCTTTAACTCTTTAAAAGCGGCTTCAGCCTCCCGCGGCCAGGAGTGGGGATTTACCCCTTTGCGAGTGAGAGCAGAGATAGGCTTGACTAGGGAGGAAAAGTGTGGAACGAATTGCCTGTAAAAATTGGCGAAGCCAAAAAAACGCTGGATTGCCTTCACTCCTTGGGGACGTGGCCACTTGAGAACGGCCGAGACCTTTTCAGGATCCATCTCCAAGCCAGTGCTCGAAACGATGTAGCCAAGGAACGGTAGCGAGGACTGCTCAAAAAGGCACTTCACCAACTTAGCGAACAGGTAATTCTCCCTGAGAAGATGGAGAACCTGACGGACATCTCGGCGGTGGGTAGACAAGTCGGGAGAGAAGATCAAGATGTCGTCCAAATAGACTACTACACAGACGTAGAGGAGATCTCGAAAGATGTCGTTGACGAGTTCTTGAAAAACTGCCGGAGCGTTGCAGAGTCCAAATGGCATCACTAAGTATTCGTAATGTCCGTCCCGCGTGTTGAATGCGGTCTTCCATTCATACCCGGACCGTATACGAACCAGATTGTAGGCTCCTCGCAGATCCAGCTTGGTGAAGACTCGTGCTCCTCTCAAGCGATCGAAGAGCTCAGGAATCAATGGAAGTGGGTACTTGTTTTTTACCGTGATGCGGTTAAGGCCTCGATAATCAATACACGGACGAAGAGTCCCGTCCTTCTTCTTCACAAAAAAGAAGCCAGCACCAGCAGGCGAGGACGATTTTCGAATGAAGCCTTTAGCTAAGTTCTCTTGGATGTACTCCGACATAGCCTGCGTCTCAGCTAAAGAAAGGAAAAATTCTGCCGCGGGGAGGAGTGGCACCAGGAATGAGCTCGATAGGGCAGTCATACGGTCGGTGAGGTGGAAGAACTTCAGCTTCTTTCTTGTCAAAGACATCCGCGTAGGCCCGATATGCGGGCGGCAAACTAGAGGGACCAGGGAGAAGACGGGGAACACCTACGGGATGCACCGGCTGCAGACACCAAGATTGACAAGAGTCCCCCCAGCACAAAACATTACCATTGTGCCAATCCAAAGTGGGTTCATGGAGTCGCAACCAGGGAAGACCAAGGAGAATAGGATGAGATACCGGCTAAAACAAAAAACGAGATTCTCTCCTTGTGCAAGGCGCCAATTTGAAGCTCGACCTCGTGAGTAACTAAGTTGACGGTCTCTTGCAAGGGGTTACCGTCTACGGATGCAAGGACTTGGGGGTTCTCGAGAGCCTTTACAGGAACCGAAAATTTGGAGACTACATCAAGTCTAATAAAATTCCCAGCGGCGCCAGAATCCACGTAGGCCGCCAAGGAGACCCGCTTGCCACCCACATGCAATAGGACAGATAGAGAAAGGGGTTGAGAGGAATCATGCACACCTAGGGAGGCCTCTCTTACCTGACCTAGGCGGAGAAGTTTTCCGGACGATCCGGGCAGGCACGGAGCAAATGAGACCCGCTACTGCAGTAGAAACATAAGCCGTGAGAACTTCTCTCCTTGCGCCGTTGCTCGGAGAGTCTCAAGCGATCTACTTGCATAGGCTCGGGTCCAGACGCGGAGGGAAAAGCCCTAGACCGAGGACTGTGTGGTCTGCGAGGAGGTGGCAAAGGGCGCGTGAGTCTTCTCTCCCTAGCTCGTTCCTGGAACCGCAGATCAATTCGGGTAGCCAACGAGATTAGATCCTCAAGAGCCGTGGGAGTGTCGCGGCCTGCCAACTCGTCTTTTATCCGACCCGAAAGTCCCCTCCAGAAGGCTCCTACCAAAGCCTCATTGTTCCAACCCAAATCGGACGATAGTGTCCGGAATTGGATGGCATACTGCCCCACGGTTAGGGACCCCTGACAAACTGAACAGAGATTTGGTGGTGGAGGCGAGACGACCTGGCTCGTCGAATACGCGGCGAAACGTGTCCAAAAAATTTGACAAATGGGCAACCAGGGGGTCATCACGCTTCCAGAGGGGATTACCCACGCCAAGGCATCCCCCTTGAGGTGGGAGATTATGAAGGCCACTCTAGAGCGATCCGTGGGGTAGGCTTGAGGCTGCAACTCGAAGTGGAGGCGACACTGATTCAGGAAGCCTCGGCATAGTTTTGCGTCACCGTTATAGCGGGGTGGTTTGGCCAACCGTGGAAGGGGATGGGTACCAGCAACGGGAGGAGGAGCGGCTGCGGCCGCCTGGAGCGCAAGTAAGCGGCCATCAACTGAAGCCATGTAGCTGAGGATGTGACTTTGCGCGTCCCGCTGCTGCGCTAACTCTTGCTGTAAGCCAGCCAGCTGGGCCGCATTACCAGGATCGGCAGTTTGGAGAGCGGAGAGACGCGCGTCCATCGATTTCATGAAGGACATGATGCGCGTTTGATTCTCGCGTAAGAAAAGTAACTCCTTCTGAGTAGCCGTGACTCCAGCGGGATCCATGGCCTGTGTATCTGTTACGGAGTGTGTTACGGATGGCAACACGGAGTGGACCCTCTGGGTCGCGGCTCCAGAGCCCCTGCGGACGAGCTGGACCAGGTGGAGCCACCCCCTATGCAGGGAGTGTTAGGGGCAGGGCTGTGGAGTCGGAGTCGGAGTCGTGGAGTCGGAGTCGGTGCTCATTTTGGTGGAGTCGGAGTCGGAGTTGGAGTCGGTATAAAATGGACCGACTCCGACTCCTAAAATATATAATAAATTGGGTACAGTAATTCAATGCAGGATGTGCTGAATATTTTTTCATAGGAGTTTGGGAAAGTTATGAAATGTCCTATAAATGGCTGTTCTATTCCTGATCTAAGGCTACATTCACACACAGCGTTTTTCCTGTGTTTTTTGAGGATACGTTTTTCAGCTGCAAAAGCTGATCATCTTTTTAAAAAACCGCATCACCTGAAAGGTTTTTGAGCTCATAGATAATGTTTTCAATAGCAAAAGCAGATTAGAAATCTGCTCTATCTATCCATTTATCCATATCTGTCTATCCATATCGTATCTGTACCAAAAAGAATGAAAACCGGGTAGTACACCAATATATATTCTGTTCTATCTAAATATCTTGATTATTGGATCATAAAAATGATTAAATGTCTGAGGTTCACATTGTACTACAATAAATTTTTCACTTAAATATAAGCAATATGTGTGGGAGTCGGAGTCGTGGAGTCGGAGTCGGAGTTGGAGTCGGTGTAAGGGAAATTGAGGAGTCGGAGTCGCAGGTTTGGCTTACCGACTCCACAGCCCTGGTTAGGGGCAGGCCCACAAGGGATGGAACCGCGACAGCCGGAGCCAAAGGGACGACTGGGTGAGCACCAGGGAACTATGAGAGGGAGTCAGCGGAGCAGCGGAACGGGAGTACAGTGATAGGAGCCTGAGGGACGCAGGGACCTGGAGGGGTACGAAGCAGGTAGTGGCTGGAGGCTGTAAAAGAGAAAGAGGGTAAGAGAAGGCACGGACGAGGAGTACACAGGGAGGTAGCACGACTGGAGAGAAGGCAGGGAAAACAGGACAGGCAGAGGAGCGCACCCAGGACGAGAGCAGCAGAGGAACCTTAAAGTAAGCGAAGCTAGGAGATGCAGCGCAGAGGGGCCTGAGAACGAACAGAGTGCTGGCCAGAAGGACAGCAGCCAGAGAACGATACACAGGCGTCTTACCTGGAGAGACGCCTGGCAGAAATAGGCGATGGGCGCCGCCATGTTGGGGGCGGGGCCACCGCGTCACATGACGCCGTCAGAGCTCCGGGCAGGGAAGTATGTGAGCGACGTCGGGGAGGCCGGAGGTCAGCAGCGCGGACGCGCCGGGGAGCGGGTGCGCGCCGGGAGGTGCGCACAGGACCCTGCGGGTAAGTCTCAGCGGCGGCTGTGACACTAACCCCATAGTAAGTATTGAAATAAATACACAGCAATAATCTATTCTATTATTTCTAAGCACTGTTTTTCGGTGATTACTTTGTATCTCCGTTCATACTCCACCCATACACACAAATAATACACCATTTGAAAGATAAACTTGCCCCCTTCAGCAAGAAATAGCCAAACAAACCACACATCCATGATTTGATAAAAAAAATACAGTTTAACCATTTTCATAAACCTGCAGTAAGGAAAAATGAACTGCAGGTGGCACCACACTACCCCAAAGCACACTACCACAAAGCTGCTTACAGACATCACAAACTAATCCAAACATTTGCCTTGGGGGCTTTCCAACTTGCTGAACTGCTTACCCAGCCTATTTCAGGCAAATTGGAGGATTGCACACTTCAATGCAGGTGAGTCACATATGCAAACACTTTTGTAAACATGCACTGCCTATTGAATTGCACATTTGGTCCATTCATACTCCACCCACACAAACAAATGATACACCATTTGAAAGGTCAAATGATCTGCACGTGACAGCACACTACCCCAAAGCACACTACCACAAAGCTGCTTACAGACATCACAAACAAATCCAAACATTTGCCTTGGAGTCTTTCCAGCTTGCCCAAGTGCTTGCACAGCCTATTTCAGGTGCATTGGAGGATTGCACTTTACTGCAGGTGAGTCACATATGCAAACACATTTGTAAACATGCACTGCTTTTTCGGTGATTACTTTGCCCTACACACACACACAACTGGTGAGTCACATATGCAAACACTTTTGTAAACATACACTGCTTTTTCGCTGATTACTTCACCCCACACACACAAATGATACACCATTTGAAAGGTAAACTTGCCCCCTTCAGCAAGAAAAGAGCCAAACAAACCACACATTCACGATTTTATCACCAAATACAGTTTAAACATTCATTTTCATAAACCTGCAAAAAGAAAAAATTACCTGCAGGTGGCACCTCAACCGGAAAACATTTTTTGGCCTCTACTTATCAAAACAATTTAATGTATTACCAATCTATATGTATAAATACCTGTCTGTGTTGACATTTGACCAGCTTCCTTTTTCTGAAATTGCCTGCGCCCCCGACGACCAATGTGCGAATATTTCGCACGGGCCAACTAGTATAGTCCTTTATTTGAAATAATACAAAAGAGCGAGCAGGAGACAAAGATGAGAGCTGCCTTCAGCAGCCAGCCAGCGTCAGGGAACAGCGCGAACTGTACCACTTGTTCCCAGGTGCCGGTACGTGACAAAAACTGACTTGACTGCAGGTTTTTCTACACAGACACACGGTTCATGTGAAAAATCTGACATGCGTGCAGCACCATTAAATACAAATGGACATGTGAAGAAGGTCTTAATCTGCACCTAAGTATATCAATAAAGTTTAGTCAAAGCCAAATGCCAGGATGTATCAAAAACAAAGCACCTTTATTTATAGCATGGCACACCAAAAAGAAACAAAAAATATGCACTGTCAAAATTGCGATAAAACGCATATTAAAAAAGCACACAGGAAAAACGCAGTAAAAAAACACAAGTAACCTAATTGAAATAATAGATGCAGAAATTCTACAGCTTATAAAAATCACAAAAAGCTCAAGTGCTTTACTCAGGAATTACAATTTTATCTGGACCTGCAGTTTGAGTCCATGTAATGAAAAATAAAGGTTTGTTTTCAAGTGCTAATCTAGGCTTGTCAGGCACTTTGACCTTCAAGAAACTTTTTTTTTTCTCAATGCAGTCACTGATAAGGTCTCCTGTTTGCCCAAGAAGAATGATTTCAACATCAGCGGCTGATTGAAAATTCATTACAGCATAAAAATGTTTTCTTTTGTGTATGACTTATGGATATGGGACGGACCCCCACTCCATCTTAAAACCACCATAACTACAGTAAACCTAGGCACTAGAATAAATACACAACACATTATTTTGGTTGTCAAAATGGCCACAGCTTTATTTAAATCACAGGATTAAAAACAATCACATTAGGAGTCAGGTGAAGTGCTAGTACATTGGGATTCACAAGTACTGTGATATCCCCAGCTGTCTGACATACAGAACCAGGCCAGACAGCCATAAAGGGGCGGCACGCACTGGCTTGCCATTCAAGCAGAGCCAGTAAACTTTCAGGGCACCAATGACCCTATTATCCTCACTCCTGTGCTTAACCACTGTGCCCGTCCCTGATTGACGTTACCATTACAACGTCCTTGAGGCTGGCCACCAAAGCCGAGCCTGTTCACCACCATGAGGTTTTACATCCTCTATTAGTTAACCCCTTACCTACAATTGACGTAATATTCCGTCCATGTGACCATGGACCTAATTACCATGGACGGAATATTACGTCACCATGATCAGCGGCGCCCACGTGGTGAGCGCCGCTGATCGCGGCCGGGTGTCAGCTAATTATCATAGCTGACACCTGGCACAATGTGTCAGGGGCGGTCACGGACCGCCCCCGACACGTTAACCCCTTGCACACCGCGATCAAACGCGATCGCGGTGTACCGGGAGTTAAAGGGAAGCATCGGCAGGGAGGGGGCTCCCTCCGTGCTTCCCTGAGCCCCCCACAGCAGCGCAATGTGCAGCGCTGCTGCGGGGGGCACCTTTCCTCCAGGCCCCCGAATCCAAGATGGCGACGGGGGCCTGAGGAAGCTGGCTTCCTCAGTGCCTGCAAAGCGCAGGCATGAGGATGTCTGCAGCAGTGCCTGTGACAGATCGCTGATCTGTCACAGTGATCTGTGATGTGACAGATCAGCGATCTGTCACAGGACAGTGATGTCCCACCTGGGACAAGGTAATAAAGTAAAAAAAAAAAAAAAAAAATAATATTCCCCAATAAATCCATTTTTTCAAAATAAAAAAAAACAAAAACAATAAAAGTACACATATTTGGTATCGCCGCGTCCGTAATGACCTGCCCTATAAAACTGTCCCATTAGTTAACCCCTTTAGCGAACCCCTTAAAAAATAAAAATAAAAAACGAAGCAAAAAATAATGATTTATTATCATACCACCGAACAAAAAGTGCAATAACGCGCGATCAAAAAGACACATATAAATATCCATGGTACCGCTGAAAACGTCATCTTGTCCCGCAAAAAACGAGCCGCCATACAGCGTCATCCACAAAAAAATAAAAAAGTTATAGCTCGCAGAATAAAGCGATACAAAAATAATTATTTTTTATATAAAATTGTTTTCATTGCAAAAAACGGACAAAACATAAAAAAAGGACCTAAATGAGGTATCGCTGTAACCGTACTGACCCGAAGAATAAAACCGCTTTATCAATTTTACCGCACGCGGAACGGTGTAAACGCACCCCCCCAAAAGAAATTCATGAAATGCTGGTTTTTGTTCATTCTGCGTCCCAAAAATCGGAATAAAAAGTGATCAAAAAATGTCACGTGCCCGAAAATGGTACCAATAAAAACGTCAACTCGTCCCGCAAAAAATAAGACCTCACATGACTCGGTGGGTCAAAATACGGAAAAATTATAGCTCTCAATATGTGGTGATGCAAAAACTACTTTTACAATAAAAAGCGTCTTTTAGCGTGTGACAGCCGCCAAACATAAAAACCGCCATAAATAGTAAATCAAACCCCCCGTTATCACCCCCTTAGTTAGGGAAAAATAATAAAACTAAAAGAAAATGTATTTATTTCCATTTTCCCGCTAGGGTTAGGGTAGGGTTAGGGTTAGGGCTCAGATTTGGGTTAGGGGTGTGTTGAGGTTAGGGTTGGAGTTATAATTGGGGGGTTTCCACTGTTTGGGCACATCAGGTGCTTTTAAAGGCAACATGGCGTCTGATCTCAATTCCAGCCAATTCTGCGTTGAAAAAGTCAAATGGTGCTCCTTCCCTTCCAAGCTCTGCCATGCGCCCAAACAGTGTTTTACCCCCACATGTAGGGTATTCGCCTACTCAGGACAAATTACAAAACAACTTTTGGGGTCCAATTTCTCCCGTTACCCTTAGGAAAATAAAAAATTGGGGGCAAAAATATAATTTTGCGGAAAAAAATGTTTTCTTTATTTTCACGCCCAGGCGTTATAAACTTCTGTGAAGCAATTGGGGGTTCAAAGTGCTCTCCACACATCTAGATAAGCTCCGTGGGGGGTCTAGTTTCCAAAAAGGGGTCACTTGTGGGGAGTTTCAATAGTTTAGGTACATCAGGGGCTCTCCAAACGCACATGACACCCGCAGACCAATCCATCAAAGTCTGCATTCCAAAACGTCACTACTTCCCTTCCGAGCCCCGACGTGTGCCCATACAGTAGTTTTCTCCCACATATGAGGTATCAGCGTACTCAGGACAAATTGGACAACAACTTTTGGGGTCCAATTTCTCCTGTTACCCTTGGGAAAATAAAAAAATTGGGGACTAAAAGATGATGTTTGTTGAAAAAATACGATA
This sequence comes from Dendrobates tinctorius, assembly GCF_039654945.1. Taxonomy (NCBI): domain Eukaryota; kingdom Metazoa; phylum Chordata; class Amphibia; order Anura; family Dendrobatidae; genus Dendrobates; species Dendrobates tinctorius. The sequence continues at coordinate 20,529,333 of NW_027361808.1, read as the reverse complement.
TTTTTATTTTCACGCCCGGTCGTTATAAACTTCTGTGAAGCACTGGGGGGTTCAAAGTGCTCACCACACATCTAGATAAGTTCATTAGGGGGTCTAGTTTCCAAAATGGGGTCACTTGTGGGGAGTTTCCACTGTTTAGGTACATCAGGGGCTCTCCAAAAGCAACATGACACCCGCAGACCATGCCATCAAAGTCTGCATTCCAAAACGTCACTACTTCCCTTCCGAGCCCTGATGTGTGCCCATACAGTAGTTTTCTCCCACATATGAGGTATCTGCGTACTCAGGACAAATTGGACAACAACTTTTGGGGTCCAATTTCTCCTGTTACCCTTGGGAAAATAAAAAAATTGGGGACTAATTGATCATGTTTGTGAAAAAAATACGATTTTTTTATTTTCATGCCAGGGCATTATAAACTTCTGTGAAGCCCTTGGGGGTTCAAAGTGCTCACCACACATCTAGCTAAGTTCCTCAGGGGGTCTAGTTTCCAAAATGGGATCATTTGTGGGGGGTTTTCACTGTTTAGGTACATTAGGGGCTCTCCAAAGGCAACATGACACCCACAGACCATTCCATCAAAGTCTGCATTCCAAAACGTCACTACTTCCCTTCCGAGCCCTGACGTGTGTCCATACAGTAGTTTTCTCCCACATATGGGGTGTCAGCGTACTCAGGACAAATTGGACAACGACTTTTGGGGTCCAATTTCTCCTGTTACCCTTGGGAAAATAAAAAAATGGGGACTAAAAGATGATGTTTGTGGAAAAAATACGATTTTTTTTATTTTCACGCCCGGACGTTATAAACTTCAGTGAAGCACTGGGGGGTTCAAAGTGCTCACCACACATCTAGATAAGTTCCTTGGGGGGTCTAGTTTCCAAAATGGTGTCATTTGTGGGGGGTTTCTACTGTTTTGGTACATCAGGGGCTTTCCTAACGCGACATGGTGTCCGATCTCAATTCCAGCCAAAAAACGTCAAATGGCACTGCTTCCCTTCCGAGCTCTGCCATGCGCCCAAATAGTGGTTTACACCCACATGTGGGGTATCAGCGTACTCAGGATAAATTGCACAATATCTTTTAGGGTCCTGTTACTTTTGGAAAAATAAGAATTGAGGGTGAAAAGATCATTTTTGTGGAAAAAATATGATTTTTTAATTGTACTGCTGTACTTTATAAACTTCAGTGAAGCACTGGGGGGTTCAAAGTGCTCACCACACATCTAGATAAGTTCCTTGGGGGGTCTAGTTTCCAAAATGGTGTCATTTGTGGGGGGTTTCTAGTGTTTTGGTACATCAGGGGTTTTCCAATCGCGACATGGTGTCCGATCTCAATTCTAGCCAAAACCGTCAAATGCCGCTGCTTCCCTTCCGAGCTCTGCTATGCGCCCAAATAGTCATTTACACCCACATATGGGGTATCAGCATACTCAGGACAAATTGCACAATAACTTTTAGGGTCCTGTTACCCTTGGAAAAATAAAAATTGGGGGTGAAAAGATCATTTTTGTGGAAAAAATGAATTTTTAATTGTACCGCTGTACGTTGTAAACTTCTGTGAAGCCCTTGTGGGTTCAAAGTTCTCACCACATATCTAGATAAGTTCCTTGGGGGGTCTAGTTTCCAAAATGGGGTCACTTGGGGGGTTTCCACTGTTTAGGTACATCAGGGGCTCTCCAAACGCGGCATGGCGTCCGATCTGAATTCCAGCCAATTTTGCATTGAAAAAGTCAAACGGCGCTCCTTCCCTACTGAGGTCTGCCATGCGCCGAAACAGTGGTTCCCCCACACATATCAGGTATCAGCGTACTCAGGACAAATTGCACAATAACTTTTGCAGTCCAATTTCTCCTGTTACCCTTGGTAAAATAAAGAAAATTGAACCTGAAGTATTTTTTTTGTGAAAAAAAGTTAAATGTTCATTTTTTTTTTTAATATTCAAAAAATTCCTGTGACGCACCTAAAGGGTTAATAAACTTCTTGAATGTGGTTTTAAGCACCTTAAGGGGTGCATTTTTTAGAATGGTGTCAATTTTGGGTATTTTCTATCATATAGACCCCTCAAAGTGGCTTCAAATGTGAAGTGGTCCCTAAAAATAAAATGGTGTTGCAAAAATGAGAAATCGCTGGTCAATTTTTAACCCTTATAACTTCCTAACAAAAAAAAATTTTGGTTCCAAAATTGTGCTCATGTAAAGTAAACATGTGGGAAATGTTATGTATTAAGTTTTTTGTGTGCCGTATCGCTGTGATTTAAGGGCATAAAAATTCAAAGTTGGAAAATTGCGAAATTTTCAAAATTTTCGCCAAATTTCCGTTTTTTTCACAAATAAACACAAGTTATTTGAATGCAATTTTACCACTAACATGAAGTACAATATGTCACGAGAAAACAATGTCAGAATCACCAGGATCCATGGAAGCGTTCCAGAGTTATGACCTCATAAAGGGACAGTGGTCAGAATTGTAAAAATTGGCCCGGTAGTTAACGTGCAAACCACCCTTGGTAGTGAAGGGGTTAAAATGAGTCCCCCTTAACTTGCCTACAACTTCCACCTGACTCCTAAACCGCAAAGCTGTGACGGGTTATAAATTCACATTTGACACCTTTTTTTTTTTTTTTTTTTTTTTTTATAAATCACTTTAGTAAACTTATAAACTAGAAGTCCCTGCAAAAGCATTAAGGGGACTAACTTGGCAAACCGACTCACAAAGAGTCATCCTACAGCACTCAGGAGAGGAAAAACCCGCTGTGGAGGAAACCTCTAGGGAACCATGGCTGAAGGATTGCCCTTCCCTTGGGCTTAGAAGGTTAATGCCGTTAACTCTTTATAGCCATGATAAAATTGAACCTGGAACAAAATATACAATGGTAAGTTCAAAAATACAATAAAGCATTCATCATACAAGCAATAATTAAAACGTTTTAGGACAATGATTATAAACAGGGCGGGTGGGCGGGAAATGCTTCCTCCTGTTCATCCTGTGTAAGAAAGAGGGAGAGACACAGATTTCCTGCTCTATATAAGCCCCACCCTCCTCACAGTAACCCCCAGGCAGACATACTGGGCTTCTTACTCTGAAAGCAACATCCCTCGTGCTTAAAAATCTATACCACTACACCAAAAAAGCTGCAGGAGTAAAGGTCCACCCATCCCCAAGTCATGTCCTCCTCCGCCTATGGCTCCAGTGGTTTCTTGACTTATGGATATGGGACGGACCCCCACTCCATCTTAAAACCACCATAACTACAGTAAACCTAGGCACTAGAATAAATACACAACACATTATTTTGGTTGTCAAAATGGCCACAGCTTTATTTAAATCACAGGATTAAAAACAATCACATTAGGAGTCAGGTGAAGTGCTAGTACATTGGGATCCACAAGTACTGTGATATCCCCAGCTGTCTGACATACAGAACCAGGCCAGACAGCCATAAAGGGGCGGCACGCACTGGCTTGCCATTCAAGCAGAGCCAGTAAACTTTCAGGGCACCAATGACCCTATTATCCTCACTCCTGTGCTTAACCACTGTGCCCGCCCCTGATTGACGTTACCATTACAACGTCCTTGAGGCTGGCCACCAAAGCCGAGCCTGTTCACCACCATGAGGATTTACATCCTCTATTAGTTAAAATGAGTCCCCCTTAACTTGCCTGCAACTTCCACCTGACTACTAAACCGCCACCAGAGAGGCCATTTGACACCTTAAATGGACTCGACCCCCATCAACCATTTCTACATGCTATGGAAAGTCTGTGCACACAAGTAATAAACTTAAAATTCCAGAGCTCCGACAGATTAATTTTATCAATGCCATGCTACCAAGTTATGATCGATAATACGGTAACTACAGCAAAATAGCAGTTGCTAAACATCCTGCAATGAGGATCCCATAATGGGGAATGTGGAAAGTAAACCATAATTAAGGTCGTAGCCACAATCTGAATACCTGTATAATGACATCTGTCATGCCTCAAAAAACTATTATACCGCTCGTATTGCAGCCAGCTCTAATAATTCACCAAATCACAGATTTTAGTTCTAGAAACCACCATTATTTACAGTAGCTGTGCAGTAAAATTTCTTAAACCCACTTACTATCACTACCCGAAAAGTGATGAACACATCAATAGAAAGATATTATAAATAGGGAGTAATTAAAAACTATACACAATATAACAACATTATAACGGACCATAAAATAACGTTCAGAATATCTGGAAGTAGTAATTTAAATAAACCTAAAGCAGAAAAAGTCTACAAAGGCATTATTAATAAAACTGCCACGCCATTGTTGTTTTTCATGCCCTTGATAACATTTACTGTTGACCTCTCCAACTGGGTCAACGGCATTGGGAATAGGCATATTGCCCTTCGTGTTAATGCACTTGATTACTTTACCCTTAGCCGCTCCCACTGGCTCAAGGGCACATAGATTAGGTACATTGCTCTTCAGTTTCATGCACTAGATAACTGCATTGTCCAGACGACAACCTTGTTCTCTTCTCCCCTCCAGCCGCTGTTCCTGGCTCAGTGGAGGCAATTTCTTCTGTAGGCATGCAAAATATGATTGCCAGTTTATTAACAACTAAGATAAACATTTACAATAAGTATTAAATACACAATCTTATACGACATGAGGGAAGGGTTCTTGGAGCCCCAAAAATTCTGGCTAAATATTTGGCAAAAAACACAAGAACTTAAAAATCCGCGTTACCCTCAGCCGTAAACCACCAGCTCGAGGGCACCAAACATCCCGTTCCGGGAAGTCCAACCACCAAAAGCTCCCGGGTAACACCCCGTCCAGTGTTACCCGTCCAGAGCCGTAACCAAAAGCCAGATCCAAAAGCTCCCGGGTAACACCCCGTCCAGAGTTACCCGTCCAGAGCCGTAACCAAAAAGCCAGATCCAAAAGCTCCCGGGTAACACCGCGTCCAGAGTTACCCGTCCAGAGCCGTAACCAAAAAGCCAGATCCAGAATTTTAACTTCCAATTCCTTTTCGCTGATTCAGCGTCAACTCCAAGAACCCCACCCCAGAGGTCCATACTTAATATGGTTACCCCTACTGACAAATTTATAAATAACTTCTAAGGACCCACTAAAAGGAAAACAAATAACTGTTTTTTTGTTTTTTTTTTAATTTTAAATTCATGTCCTTATTAAACATAAAATAAACATCAAAGCATAAATAACGTTAACACGCTGGGGGGAGTCCTTGAAGCTCCCAAATCTGGTGAATACCAAACATAGTGAACATAAAATGTACCAACAATTACTCCCAGCCGTTACCCCACTGGCTCGGGAGCACCATAACCACAAGGGTTCCAATGTTCACTTGAATTTCCTGGGGATCCGACAAACCCTTGCCGAAACTCCCCTCCACCTTTCATCAGATCAGAACCATATTAACTTCCAAAAAGAGGAATCCATATCCCAATGGATCCCCCAGACCAATTTCTAACCAACTTCAAGGACCCCCCCCAACCACCAGGGTCCAGGTAATCCACTCAGGCCTGTGCTATCCGCCATCTTAAGTAATATAAAATAAGCACTTGGTTGGTATACACCGATCCCCTTTTTTTTTTTTTAATATAATTATTATTCACACCTTTATTAAAACAAACATACCATAAAACATCAAAGCATAAATAATATTAACACGCTGGTAGGAGTCCTTGAAGCTCCCAAAAATCTGGTGATTTCCAAACATAAAGTGAACATAAAATGTACCAACAATTACTCCCAGCCATTACCCCACCAGCTCGGGAGCACCATAACCACAAGGGTTCCAATGTTCACTCGAATTTCTTGGGGATCCGACAAACCCTTGCCAAAACTCCCCTCCACCTTTCACCAGATCAGAACCATATTGAATTCCAAAAGGAGGAAACCATATCCCAATGGATCCCCAGACCATATTTAACCAACTTCAAGGACCCCTCCAACCGCACAAAATGTGGGATAAGTGAGGGTGAAAATCATGCAGGTTTACAACCAAGGTATACAACAGGTTAATAATGGAAAATATCCCATCGTAAGGTCCAGGAATAGGCAGAGATGGGCAATGCTGTGTTATATGCTGTAACAATAAATGAGAAGCCGCCTGCTCCTCTACAGCAGTTACAGACAGACTCTAATCACCAGCTGCGCTTAAATGGTAAGAAACATGTAGGTCTAATATAAGCTTCCTGCAGCCATAGGTGCGTGATAGAAAACTGCAAGTTCTGTATCCCAGCCAGTCACTCTACTACATACAACAGACAAGAGACAGGGCTGAAAACTGGGCCCATGCTGTGTCCTCCAGAGCAATGTGCAGCCTCACACTAGGAGTGCCCACTCACTGCCCGCCATGTGCTGAGTTATTAGTGCCCACTCACTGCCCGTCATGTGCTGAGTTATTAGTGCCCACTCACTGCCCGCCATGTGCTGAGTTATTAGTGCACACTCAAATGTGCCGAGTTACTCCACGATTATTTATTTTACACATGATAAAACATAATCCATTCAGGCCTGTGCTATCCACCATCTTAGGTAATCTATAATAATAAATGCCCTAACCAGCTTCCGGTTGTAACAACTTCCGTCCAGTTGTAACCGGTGACGTCACCGCACACACACGCACGTTAACCCTCAACACACCACACCGCCTCAACACACACTCCTCTCACCTTTCACCTCCACTCATGTCCACTCACTCTTTCACTCCACATACGTTCCTTTCTCTCACTCCGTTTCTCATACTCACACCGTCATCGTCGCTGCCCCGACATCTTCCTCCGCCGCCGCGATCCAGGATCCAGACATTCTCCAGGCCGCCGACATCGGGATCCAAAAAGATGGCGTTGGCGAAATCTCGCGAGATTACGCCGACGCCATTTTGGATCCCGATGTCGCCCACGCCAGCGACATGTTGTTGCGGCGACGCCATCTTGAATATCGCGGGACTTCACGAAATCCAAGATGGCATCCCGCAAGAACATGTCGGCGGCCTGGAGAACGTCTGGATCCTGGATCGCGGCGGCGGAGGAAGATGTCGGGGCAGCGACAATGACGGTGTGAGTATGAGAAACGGAGTGAGAGAAAGGAACGTATGTGGAGTGAAAGAGTGAGTGGACATGAGTGGAGGTGAAAGGTGAGAGGAGTGTGTGTTGAGGCGGTGTGGTGTGTTGAGGGTTAACATGGCAAGAGGTGTGAGGCTGTGTGCACACGCTGTGGATTTTGCTGCGGTTCCGCAGCGGTTTTGGCCGCTGCGGACCCGCAGCAGTTTTTGCTGCGGTGTACAGTACCATGACTCCCTATGGGAATCAAAAACCGCAATGCAGACGGTGCGGAATTTTCCGCGCGGATTATCTGCGGTTTTCAATCCGCAGAAAGAATTGACATGTCAATTCTTTCTGCGGATTCTCCTGCGGTTTGCCATCTCCTCTATTGAGGAGATGAAAAACCGCAGGGCAAAACCGCAGAGCAATCCGCAGGTAAAACCACAGGTCTTTTGACCTGCGGTTTCACCTGCGGATTTTACAAAATCCGCGCGGATGAATCCGCACCTAATCCGCAGCGTGTGCACACAGCCTTAACGACGTCGGCGAGATTTCGCCGACGCCATCTTGCATTCGTGAAATTGCGTCAATTACCTCACGCCGACTTGCTGTGCGGACGCTTGGCATTGCCTGTACCACCATAACTACTGCTGCCTTGGTCCTATGCCTGTTTACTGCCGGTGTCTAATTACAGGGCCAATTTGCCTGTACTGCCATAACTATTGCTACCTTGCCGGTGTCTAATTACAGGGCTAATTTGCCTCTACCGCCATAACTACTGCTGCCTTGCTCCTCTGCCGGTGTCTAATTACAGGGCTAATTTGCCTCTACCGCCATAACTACTGCTGCCTTGCTCCTCTGCCGGTGTCTAATTACAGGGCCAATTTGCCTATACCGCCATAACTACTGCTGCATTGCTCCTCTGCCGGTGTCTAATTACAGGGCTAATTTGCCTATACCGCCATAACTACTGCTGCCTTGCTCCTCTGCCGGTGTCTAATTACAGGGCTAATTTGCCTCTACCGCCATAACTACTGCTGCATTGCTCCTCTGCCGGTGTCTAATTACAGGATCAATTTGCCTCTACCGCCATAACTACTGCTGCCTTGCTCCTCTGCCGGTGTCTAATTACAGGGCCAATTTGCCTCTACCGCCATAACTACTGCTGCCTTGCTCCTCTGCCGGTGTCTAATTACAGGGCTAATTTGCCTCTACCGCCATAACTACTGCTGCCTTGCTCCTCTGCCGGTGTCTAATTACAGGGCCAATTTGCCTCTACCGCCATAACTACTGCTGCCTTGCTCCTCTACCGGTGTCTAATTACAGGGCTAATTTGCCTCTACCGCCATAACTACTGCTGCATTGCTCCTCTGCCGGTGTCTAATTACAGGATCAATTTGCCTCTACCGCCATAACTACTGCTGCCTTGCTCCTCTGCCGGTGTCTAATTACAGGATCAATTTGCCTCTACCGCCATAACTACTGCTGCCTTGCTCCTCTGCCGGTGTCTAATTACAGGATCAATTTGCCTCTACCGCCATAACTACTGCTGCATTGCTCCTCTGCTGGTGTCTAATTACAGGGCCAATTTGCCTATACCGCCATAACTACTGCTGCATTGCTCCTCTGCTGGTGTCTAATTACAGGGCCAATTTGCCAATACCGCCATAACTACTGCTGCCTTGCTCCTCTGCTGGTGTCTAATTACAGGATCAATTTGCCTCTACCGCCATAACTACTGCTGCCTTGCTCCTCTGCCGGTGTCTAATTACAGGATCAATTTGCCTCTACGGCTTAACTACTGCTGCATTGCTCCTCTGCTGGTGTCTAATTACAGGGCCAATTTGCCTATACCGCCATAAGTACTGCTGCCTTGCTCCTCTGCCGGTGTCTAATTACAGGGCCAATTTGCCTCTACCGCCATAGGTACTGCTGCCTTGCTCCTCTGACTGTTCACTGCCTGTGTCTAATTACAGGGCCAATTTGCCTCTACCGCCTTAACTACTGCTGCCTTGCTCCTCTGCCGGTGTCTAATTACAGGGCCAATTTGCCTCTACCGCCATAACTACTGCTGCCTTGCTCCTCTGCCGGTGTCTAACTACAGGGCCAATTTGCCAATACCGCCATAACTACTGCTGCCTTGCTCCTCTGCCGGTGTCTAACTACAGGGCCAATTTGCCACTACCACTTCATAACTACTGCTGGGCAATTACAGGGTCAATTAGTATCTGTTTACTCTACAATACTCCAGGACGCCTTCTTCACTGCCAGATAACTGCCAAATAGACTCCTTTACCTGTGCCAACATGAGTCATAACAAAAAGTATGCCAATGCCAGTGAAAGGAAAGCAGCTTTAGCACTATGACAAAAACAACGCCGTGCTAATGAGACTCCTGAGGAAAAACACCATCGCCTTGAGAAGATTAAGGCTTATAAACGTCGTCGCCTCACACACGAATCCCCTAACTCTAAATCCATAAGATTGGCTGAAGAAGCCTCTGCACGCCGTCACCGCCGACAACAGACGGCCTCTTCCTCATCATTATTATTAGACTCACAACAGGATGCTTCCACATCAGCATGTGAAACAATTTACTGCTACACTTCATCCCATATGCCGTTCACTGACATAACTAATCAGCAATCTGTTTCTGCCCTATCAATACCACCATTCAATACCGATGCACAGTATGCCAATGCCAGTGAAAGGAAAGCAGCTTTAGCACTACGACAAAAACAACGCCGTGCTAATGAGACTCCTGAGGAAAAACAGCATCGACTTGACAAGATTAAGGCTTATAAACGCCATCGTCTCACACACGAATCCCCTAACTCTAAATCTATTACATTGGCTGAAGAAGCCTCTACACGCCATCACCGCCAACAACAGACGGCTTCTTCCTCATCTATAATAATAAATGCCCTAAGCAGCTTCCGGTTGTAACAACTTCTGTCCAGTTGTAACCGGTGACGTCACCACACACACGCACATGTTAACCCTCAGCACACCACACCGCCTCAACACACACTCCTCTCACCTTTCACCTCCACTCACTCTTTCACTCCACATACGTTCCTTTCTCTCACTCCGTTTCTCATACTCACACCGTCATCGTCGCTGCCCCGACATCTTCCTCCGCCGCCGCGATCCTGGATCCAGACGTTCTCCAGGCCGCCGACATGTTCTTGCGGCGACGCCATCTTGGATTTCGTGAAATCCCGCGAGATTCAAGATGGCGTCGCCGCAAGAACATGTCGCTGGCATGGACGACTCGGGATCCAAAAAGATGGCGTCGGCGAAATCTCGCGAGATTACGGCGACGCCATTTTGGATCCCGATGTCGTCCACGCCGGCGACATGTTCTTGCGGCGACGCCATTTTGGATCGGCGAAATCCCGCGATAGCCAAGATGGCGTCGCCGCAAGAACATGTCGCCGGCGAGGACGACGTCGGGATCCAAAATGGCGTCGGCGAAAACTCGCGAGATTTCGCCGACGCCATTTTGGATCCCGACGTCGTCCACGCCGGCGACATGTTCTTCCGGCGACGCTATCTTGACTATCGCGGGATTTCACGATACTCAAGATGGCGTCGCCGCAAGAACATGTCGCCGGCGTGGACAACGTCTGGATCCAGGATGGCGCCGGCGGAAGATGATGTCGGGGATCGTGGAGCAGCGGCGATGACGGCGTGAGTATGAGAGACGGAGTGAGAGAAGGGGTCGTATGTGGAGTGAAAGAGTGAGTGGAGATGGTGAAAGGTGAGAGGAGTGTGTGTTGAGGAGTGTGTGTGTTGCGGGTTAACATGGCAAGAGGTGTGATGCTATCGCATCCTCCCGATGCGATAGCATCGGGCCATAATCTAGTATACAATAAGCTCTTGGTGGGTATACTCTGATCATGCAACATACGAGGGAGACAATATATACAGGATGGATATATCCGGCAGGCCAGCATGTAACATAAGAGGACTAAAGGCAGCAATAGCTACAGAAATCAAGCACTAAGCTGGAAGTCATGTCCAGGTTATATGTACAGCCAGGAAAATGACCTGGAGACACAGGATGTCTATACACAGCATGATCCGTATATAGCAGAGTGAGGAGTGATATCATGTATACAGACCTGTGGTACAGGTGAAGTATACAGCACAGGAATAGAGCCTTTACACAGATACCACATATAGTGAGTAACCTGGTTACACTGGATCTGCACACCCAGCCTCACAGTATGTAACAGAGATGAGGTCACATACAGATCATCAGACTCCATAACTGGGAGGGGGGGATAATCCACACAGCAGGGTCAGTATACAGTGCACTGACATGAAGTGCAGCCTCTCATCATACATATACCATCCCCGGACTGCTCCTCTCACCATCATACATATACCATCCCCCGACTGCTCCTCTCACCATCATACATATACCATCCCCCGACTGCTCCTCTCTCACCAGTGTCTCTAATACATGTGACTGCTCAGCTCCACCATAGTAATGGCAGACACTGTATGCGTCCCTGCTTTGTCCTATCATACATAAACCCAGAACTCAAGAAGACTCTGTATAATACAGCAGTAATGTGGTATATCAGAAATGTCTGCAGGGAGGTCACACAAAAGCTGCCTCTGCAATAAGTGAGGGGACATGGCAGCTACATGAATTTCTGAGGTAATCTTGATCCCAGATATGATGTAGGAGCTGATACTATCCTGGTACACACTACACCATGTCTGAGGTGAATGCAGAGCAGTATATGAAACATGTCTGCAGGGAGGTCACACTGAGGGACATGGCAGCTACATGAATTGCTGAGGTAATATTAATCCCATACATAATGTAGTTGCTGATACTACACTGGTACATGATGTCTGAGGGGAATGTGCTCCTATTATCTGTAATGTGAGGTGATAACCCCAGTATTATACTCCCTGACACTGCAGACATGCTTCCTCCAGTTCATCCTGTGCATGAAAGAGAGACACAGATTTCCTGTTCTATATAAGCCCCACCCTCCTCACAGTAACCCACCAGGCACAGACATACTGTGCTTCTAAGGCTGTGTGCACACGCTGCGGATTCCGCTGCATTTCCGCAGCGGTTTTGGCCGCTGCGGACACGCAGCAGTTATAGCTGCGGTGTACAGTACCATTCATTTGAATGGGAAAAAAAAAACCGCTGTGCCGACGCTGCGGAAAAAACCGCGCGGATTTGCTGCGGTTTTGAATCCGCAGAAAGAATTGCATGTCAATTCTTTCTGCGGAAACCGCTGCGGGTTCCTATCTCCACCATTGTGCAGATAGTGAATCCGCAGGACCAAACCGCAGGCAAAACCGCAGATAATCCGCAGGTCTTTGGACCTGCGGATTATCTGCGGTTTTTGCAAAATCCGTGCGGATTAATCCGCAGCGGATTCCGCAGCGTGTGCACGTACCCTTACTCTGAAAGCAACATCCCTCGTGCATCTATACCACTACACCAAAAAAGCTGCAGGAGTAAAGGTCCACCCATCCCCAAGTCATGTCCTCCTCCGCCTATGGCTCCAGTGGTTTCTTTATCTTTGGTTGATTCTTGCTTTGTCACTGCAGGAAATGTTATGCTATGCTTATGTTATTATTCATAGCAAACGTTTTAAATTAAAAACTGAAAAGATCTGTCATTGGTGATAATATTTCAAATGCTATCACAAAAATGTCTGACTATATCCTGGTTTGGTATCATCTAAGTAGATTTTTTACCTGCATTGTACCGTGAGTTGTGGTAGATTTTAAGTAGCAGTTTTTATGAAAGAATAGTTCATACACAAAATAAATAAATTAAATGAAAAATAAATAAATATAATGAGGACGATTGGCTCACAGAGGTACAGGCACATTTCTTTTGCTGGTTTATATAAAATATGGCATAAACCACTGCAGGTTCAAAAAAATGTACACATCTTTTCTGGCATAGCAGAAAAGCAAAATATAAAGCATAGCACAGTCCATATGCCTGCGGAGATTTGCCCACTTTGGATACAATGCTACTTCTGACTTGTGCCCTACATAAAAAACAGTGTTCCCCGTTTTTTGCACATCATCTGCATTTTTTTTGTGAGGGGATGACTACTCATTCCAAGAGAACCTATCACCTGATCAAAAAAATTGAGTTAAATACCTTGTAAAAATCCTTAAAGTACATTTTAAACAATAGATCTTGGAATAATAATAACCACAATTGGAGGTGTTTAACCCCTTAACCCCCAAGGGTGGTTTGCATGTTAATGACCGGGCCAATTTTTACAATTCTGGCCACTGTCCTTTTATAAGGTTATAACTCTGGAACGCTTCCATGGATCCTGGTGATTCTGAAAGTGTTTTCTCGTGACATATTGTACTTCATGATAGTGGTAAAATTTCTTTGCTATAACTTGCATTTATTTGTGAAAAAAATGGAAATTTGCTGACAATTTTGAAAATTTCACAATTTTCCAACTTTGACTTTTCGTGCCCTTAAATCACAGAGATATGGCACACAAAATACTTAATAAGTAACATTTTTCACATGTTTACTTTACATCAGCATAATTTTGTAACCAAAATTTTTTATTGTTAGGAAGTTATAAGGGTTAAAAGTTGACCAGCGATTTCTCATTTTTACACCATTTTTTTTTAGGGACCACATCATATTTGAAGTCACACCATTCTAAAAACTGCATCCCTCAAGGTGCTTAAAACCACATTCAAGAAGTTTATTAACCCTTCAGGTGCTTCACAGGAATTTTTTGAATGTTTAAAAAAAAAGAACATTTAACTTTTTTCACAAAAAAATTACTTCAGGTCCAATTTTTTATTTTACCAAGGGTAACAGGAGAAATTGGACTCCTAAAGTTATTGTGAAATTTGTCCTAAGTACGCTGATACCCCATATGTGGGGGTAAACCAGTGTTTGGGAGCATGGCAGAGCTCGGAAGGGAAGGAGCGCCGTTTGACTTTTTCAATGCAAAATTGGCTGGAATTGGAGAGCCCCTGATGTGCCTGAACAGTGGAAACCCCCCACAAGTGACCCCATTTTGGAAACTAGACCCCCCCCAAATAACTGGTGGTGAGCACTTTGATCCCCCATGTGCTTCAAAAATCATATTTTTTCCACAAACATGATCTTTTAGTCCCCAATTTTTTTTATTTTCCCAAGGGTAACAGGAGAACTTGTACCCCAAAACTACTGTATGGGCACACCTCGGGGCTCGGAAGGGAAGTAGTGACGTGTTGGAATGCAGACTTTGATGGAATGGTCTGCGGGTGTCATGTCGTGTTTGGAGAGCCTCTGATGTGCCTAAACTGTTGAAACTCCCCACAAGTGACCCCATTTTGGAAGCTAGACCCCCTAAGGAACTTATCTAGATATGTGGTAAGCACTTTGAACCCCCAAGTGCTTCACAGAAGTTTATAACGCCCGGGCGTGAAAATAAAAAAAGCATATTTTTTACATAAACATCATCTGTCAGTCCCCAATTATTTAATTTCCCAAGGGAAACAGGAGAAGTTGTACCCCTAAAGTTGTAAAATTTGTCCTGAGTATGCTGATACCCTATATGTGGGAGAAAACTACTGTAAAGGCACATGTCGGGGCTCGGAGGGAAAGTAGTGATGCTTTGGATTGCAGACTTTGATTGAATGGTCTGCAGGCGTCATGTTGCGTTTGGAGAGCCCCTGAGGTGCCTAAACAGTGGAAAACCCCCACAAGTGACCCCATTGTAGAAACTAGACCCCCCATGGAGTTTATCTGGATGTGTGGTGAGAATTTTAAACACCCAAGTGCTTCACAGAAGTTTATAACGTAGAGCCAATAAATAAAAAAATAAATAAATCATATTTTTTTCAACAAAAAATGATATTTTCGTCCCCAATTTTTTCCCCAAGGTTAACATAAGAAATTGGACCCCAAAGGTTGTGCAATTTGTCCTGAGTAGGCTGATACCCTATATGTGGGGGTAAACCACTGTTTGGGCAAATGGCAGAGTTTGGAAGGGAAAGAGCACCGTTTGACTTTTTCAATGCAGAATTGGCTGGAATTGAGATCAGATGCCATGTCGCGTTTAGAGAGCCCCTGATGTGCCTTAACAGTGGAAACTCCCCAATTCTAACTCCAGCCCTAATCCCAACACATCCCTAACCCTAATCCCAACCCTAACCATAACCCTAACTCACCCCTAATCCCAACCCTAACTTTAGCCCTTATCCTAACTTTAGCCCCAACCCTAACCCTAACTTTAGCCCCAATCTTAACTTTAGCCCCAACCCTAACCCTAATGGGAAAATGGAAATAAATATGTTTTTTTATTTTATTATTTTTCCCTAACTAAGGGGGGGTGATAAAGGGGGGTTTGATTTACTATTTATAGCGGGTTTTTGTTTGGCAGCTGTCACACGCTAGAAGACGCTTTTTATTGCAAAAAATAATTTTTGCATCACCACATTTTGAGAGCTATAATTTTTCCATATTTTGGCACACAGAGTCATTTGATGTGAGGTCTTATTTTTTGCACAATGAGTTGTCGTTTTTATTGGTACTATTTTTGGGCACATGACATTTTTTGATCGCTTTTTATTCCAATTTTTTGGGACACAGAATGAACAAAAACCAGCAATTCATGCATTTTTTTGGGGGGGGGCCTTTATACCGTTCCCCGTGTGGTAAAATTGATAAAGCAGTTTTATTCTTCAGGTTAGTACGATGACAGCGATACCTCGTTTATATCTTATTTTATGTTTTGTTGCTTTTATACAATAAAAACAATTTTATATAAAAATTAATTATTTTTGCATTGCTTTATTCTGTGAGCTATATCTTTTTTATTTTTTTGCTGTTGATGCTGAATGGTGGCTCGTTTTTTGTGGGACAAGATGACGTTTTCAGTGGTACCATGTTTATATCCGTCTTTTGCACTTTTTGTTCGGCGGTATGATGATAAAGCATTGTTTTTTGCCTTTTTTTTCTAAGGGGTTCACTAAAGGGGTTAACTAGTGGGACAGTTTTATAGGGCGGGTTGTTACGGATGCAGTGATACTAAATATGTGTACTTTTATTGTTTTTTTATTTACATAAAGAAATTAATTTATTGGGGAATTTCTTTTTCTTTATTTAGGAATTTTTTTAAATTATTTTTACATGTAATTTTTTTTTTACATTGTCCCAGGGTGGGACATTACTATGCAAAGTCAGATCGCTGATCTGACACTTTGCACAGCACTGTGTCAGATCAGCTATCTGACAGGCATTGTAGAAGGCTCCTCAGCGCCTGCTCTCAGCAGGCACTGAGAAGCCACCTCCCTGCAGGACCTGGAAGGAGCCCGAGGCCATCTTGGGTCCGGGGGCCTGCAGGGAGGAGGCCCTCGGAACAACGCGATCACATCGTGTTTTGAGGGTCTCAGGGAAGCACGCAGGGAGCCCCCTCCCTGCGCGATGCTTCCCTATGCCACTGGAACACTGCAATCATGTTTGCTTGCAGTGTGCCGGGGGTTAATGTGCCGAGTGTCAGCTGTAATAATTAGCTGACACCCGGCGTGATCAGCTGCCCTCAGACCGTGAGCGCGGCTGATCCCTGATGATGTACTATTCCATCCATGGGCATTAAGTCCCAGGTCACATGGACTGAATAGTACGTCTAAGGTCAGAAAGGGGTTAAAAAATGTTCCCTTGCTGAGATAATCTTATAAATTTGCCCCTGCTGTGTACGGTGTAATGGCTGTGTCTGACTGTACAGAGACATGGTCTGATCATATCATGTCTCCTGGGCAGAGGAAGAAGCAAAAAAGAGTATACAGACAATACAGCACGGGATCGATGCTGATTCTTTTTGTGAAGTAAAATATTTCCCTGACAGTTTTAAAACAATATTTTACCTCAGAGAAAGAATCAGCGGCGATCCTGTGCTGTAATGTCTGTATACTCTTTTGCTTCTTCCCCTGAACAGGAGCTGTGGTATAATCAGATAATGTCTCTGTACGGTCAGGCACAGACATTACACAGTACACAGCAGGGACACATTTATAAGATTATCTCAGCACAACAACATTTTATTTAAACACATTTGACTGTGGAAGTTATTATTCTGTGACGCTTAAGGAATGATGGGCGTCTGAGAGTGGACCCTCTGGGTCACGACACCGAAGCTCCAAAGATTGAGTGGATCACGTGGAGCCGACCACTATACAGGGATCGTTAGGGGCAGACTTGAGGGAGTCAGACACTGCGACAGCTGGAACCAAAAGGGACGGCTCAAGAGGACTTAGGGAAACACTATGAACAGAACTAGGGAATAGATGGCCTAGACCTGGACAGAACAGAAGGCTCAGTTTACCAGAGTGGAGCGGGGGGGTCAGGATGACTGAACAGGACTGGGCGTACAGGACGGAGCAGGAGGTACAGGACGTAGCAGGAGGTACTGGACAGAGCAGGAGGTACTGGACGAAGCAGGAGGTACTGGACGAAGCAGGAGGTACTGGACGGAGCAGGAGGTACTGGACGTAGCAGGAGGTACTGGACGTAGCAGGAGGTACAGGACGTAGCAGGAGGTACAGGACGTAGCAGGAGGTACTGGACGGAGCAGGAGGTACTTTACGGAACAGAAGGTACTGGACGGAGCAGGAGGTACTGGACAGAGCAGGAGGTACTGGACAGAGCAGGAGGTGCAGGATGGAGCAGGAGGTACAGGATACAGGGCAGGAGGTACAGGATACAGGGCAAACCTCTATAAACACGGCCAAGATTAATGCACGGAATGCACACAGTAATCAGGCGCCACCAACATGATATACCCTGTGTCAGCAGCTGATTGGAAGGCAGGGGCTTCTGGGCAGACGCTGCAGGGATAAGGAGCCTGCAGAGACCATGCCCGCGGCCTAAGGCGCATGTGCGGGACTGCAGCTGGCCGGAAGGAGGGGAGCGAGGAGACAGGCCGAATCCTCCAGGCGGCAGGCGTGCGGGGCGAGAGTGCAGCGCGGCGTGGCGTGGGTCGGTGAGTGGGGGCGGCGGCGGGCACTGCTGCTGACATGACATATTCCAAGGTCTATCGATTTTTTTTATAATTTTTTGTTTACTTTTATTATGTTTTAGGAAGGAAAAACAGATACAAGTCATAACAGAAGCCTTAATTGTAACATTAGAAGTGAATCATACATAACTAAAAGAGAGAAAAGTGTATTCTGCAGTATAATTGAAAATTGTTCTTTGAGTCAACATTTTTTAGAATAAAACAACAGATTTGTGAGTCGTACTTAACAAATGAATCGTTACCTGCCCAAACAAATTAACGAAGAAGGGTGAAAGAGAGAGAAGAAAAAAGTAAAAACACAAAAACACTCATAGACAAGGGGAATGAGGGGAGTGTTGGGGGGAAGAGGTGAAGAGGGTGAGGAGAGGGGAACATCAGTGAGCATCTTGAGGTGTAAGCTTACGCATCCCCTATAAGGTCCAGATAATTATCTGAAGATCTAAATTCCAGCCAATAAAACCATGTTATATAGAATTTATCATGAGTGTTGTTAATTGTTGAGGTGAGTTCCTCCATCAATATGATCTTTTTTATTTTCGAGAACCAAGTGAGATGGTCGGGGTGGTGTCACTTTTCCATAGCAGAGGGATACACGCTCTACAAGACATAATCAAATGTCTCAGAATCAAGTTTTTAACGCCATGTCGCTGTGCTGAAGGAGAGCGACAGGTCAAGGTCAGAAATGAGATCCGTGAATCTATGAATCACTAGTTGTACTTTTTCCAAGAAAGGCAATAGGAGTTTGCAGGACAAAAAAAAATATGAAGAAGGCTGCATTCCTCCTCCATACACCTCCAACACGTAGGACTGGCCTATGGAAATATAGAGTGTAGGCGAGTTGGAACTCTGTACCATTGAGAGAGTAATTTGTACCCTGCCTTTTGAAATCGTGAGCTGATGTTTTATGTGTCAAGGTAAAGATATGCCTCCATTGATCCCTTGTTAAGGTCTGCCTCCCATTGAGATTGGAAGTGTGTTTTAGGCTGATCTGGGGGTTCCATCAGTAGGGAATATGGAAATGACAAAGTGTGTCTTAAGGGGCAGGTCTTTGAACATTCCATCTCGAAAATAATTTTCTCATTTTTATAAAAGGCTCTAGGTGGCAGAGAATGTTGCCCAATTTCCAGTGTCCTGAGGGCAGATCTGATACAAGAACCTGAAGGTGGTCTTTTGACGGCCAAGTGTTGTCCGAAATGTGACTCTCTAAAATTGACCTTTTTAAAACAGGAGTGAAAAACCTCTTCCTCTATTCCTGGGGAAAAAGGGGATTACCCAAGATAGGATACATGGAGGAATACAATGGCAAATTCGTCATTCTAACCGAGGGATTGTTGCAGCATGCCAGAGTGGCAGCAATTAGATGATGAGTTTTGAGTGTAGAGACCATAGATACATCGATCCAAGGATGGTTATTAATGGGGTGTTTGTAAAGCTCTGTTCAATTGAAACGCATGCTTTCCTAGACCTATTCTTGAACCAATCCAGAAGTCTAGAGTGGTGAGAGGCAGTATAATATGACCTGAAATCTGGTAGCCTTATATCCCCTGAGGATTTTGGACGATATGATGTGGCCTATGCCTGGGGCCGGTTCCCCATCCAGATTAATTTATTCCGGCCCACTGCTAGACTTCTAAAGAAGGACAAGGAATGCTGCTCAAGAGCGCCTGAATGACAAATAAGATACGAGGAAGGATATTCATTTTGAAAACTGCACTTCTTCCAAACCATATACAAGCATTCCTCATCCATCTCAAGCAGTCCTCTTGAACTGATTTAAGCAGTCTAGGAAAATTAAGAGAGTATGTCAATTCAATATCTTTTGGTAGCTATATCCCTAGATATTTTATGGCTGTTTTGGCCCATTTAAAACTAAAGGCTGTATTCTAGGGTGTTAGGACAGAGTGTGGCATATCATGGGCGTACCTAGGATCAAAACTAGTAGGGGGGGGAAGCCATGGTCGTTCAGGTTGTAAAATTTTACAACGAAAAAGGTGAATGAAACGAAACGAAAATGAACAATTGACCACCATACACAACACAATCCCCTATACCAAGACCAATAATGCCACATACAGGGGAGAAATACCACCACACCATGAACAGATCACATAGTGACTGAATAATACCACGTACAAGGAGAAATACCACCATGATCAATTCTATTATGTAAACAATTAATTGATTTTAAACTTACCTTTGCAGCCTTCTCTTCTTTTCAGCAGGGGGGCTTCAAGCTCTTGCGTGCTTATCACACACTGAAACTGAGCCACTCACATTGCCCTTTCCAGACACAGCAATTGGATTGATCTTTAGGGGAAAAAAAAGAATATTAGATAGATAGAAATCCAGAGAAATTGGAGGCAGCACACTGTAGTGAAAAAAGAAAAAGCTATTTAATAAGGCCAAAAGGCGACGTTTCGGTCCAAACAACAGGAACCTTTCTCAAGCCTTGAGAAATGTTCCTGTTGTTTGGACCGAAACGTCGCCTTTTGGGCTTATTAAATAGCTCTTTTTTTCACTACAAATGGTGTGCTGCCTCCAATTTCTCTGGATTTCTATAATTGAGGTTTGGTATTTGCCTGGGGGGCTCTGCACCCTGACTCTTTCTTTGTGCTGCTCTAATTTTCTTCTTTTTAGATAAATACATTTTAGCATGGAATGCAAGTAGATTCCACCCTGAAATATTCCCCATCATTGTCTCCTTCTCGTATTATTATGCCCCATCATTGTCTCCTTCTTGTAGTTCTATGCCCCATCATTGTCCCCTTCTTTTAGTAATGTGCCCCATCATGATCCCCTTCTTGTAGTAATGTCCCATAATGATCCCCTCCATGTAGAAATGTCCCATCATGATCCCCTTCATGTAGAAATGTAGAAATTGCCCATTCCACCACCTCTATCATTTCCTCCTCCCCTATCTCCCCATCATTGCCCTTTCCACCATCATTGTCGTTTCTACTACCACCATCATTGCCTTTTCCCCACCACCACTATGATTGCCCATTCCACCACTTCCATAATTTCCTCCTCACAACCCCATTATTGCCATTTCGATCACCACCATCAGTGCCCTCTCCGTCACCCCCATCATTGCCTTCTCCCCCACCACCCCATGATTGTCTTCTCCCCCACCCCCATAATTGCCATCTCCATCACCCCCATCGTTGCCTTCTCCACTTCTCCCATCATTGCCTTTTCCATCACTCCCATCATCCCCATCGTTGCCTTCTCCATCACTCCCATTATTGCCTTCTCCATCACTCCCATCATTGCCCTCTCCCCCACCACCCCCATCATTGCATTCTCCATCACCCCTTCATTGCCTTCTCCATCACTCCCATCATCTCCATCATTGCCTTTTTTGCATCACTCCCATGATCCCCATCATTGCCTTCTCCATCACTCCCATGATCCCCATCATTGCCTTCTCCATCACTCCAATGATCCCCATCATTGCCTTCTCTATCACTCCCATGATCCCCATCATTGCCTTCTACATCATTCTCATCATCCCCATCATCCCCTTCTCCATCCCTCCCCATCATTGCCTTTTCCATCACTCCCAAAACACACACACCTCTCCGCTGCTCTGAGCTTTCCGGCGCTGGCAGCTTCCTCCTCTCCTCCCGCGCTTCCTCTCACTGGCATACAGTGGCGCGGAGCTGAATGCGGTGTGAAGAAGGACGGAGCATATTAGGGCCGGTGATGCCGTGTGCAAGCAGAAAGGGCTCTACGTGCCCTCTCTGGCACGCGTGCAGGTTCACCATCGGTGTTCTAGGGGGGGCAGCTGCCCCCCTGCCCCATTGTGGGTACGCCCATGTGTAATATTGATGTTCAAGGCTTCAGATTTAGAAAAGTTAGTTTTGAAGTTTGAGAGGCTATTGTAAATGCGGAATTGCAATTTGTCGGTTTATTAATGAAAAGAAGCAGATCATCTGCATATGCCGCAATCTTATATGCAGAGCCCTGAATGCAAGAATCCGCTATTGGTATATCGAAACCACCTGAGGAAGGGTTCCAATGTAAGATTGAAGATCAGCAGGAATAGCGGGCACCCCTGTCTTGTACCATTTCGTATATTGAAATCACTTAGAGAGGACCCTATTCACTTTTACACTAATGGTTGGTTTTGAGTACAAGGCCGAAATCCAACGTAGCATATTGGATTTCAGACCCAGTCGGGAGAGCGTCTCACTCATAAAAGTCCAATTCACCCTGTCAAATGCTTTTTCTGTATCGGTAAACAGTAGCATAAGTAGCTGCAATTTGAGTCTAATTCTATAGATTAGGTTAAAAGCCTTGGTTGTATTGTCCCTAGCTTCCCTACACCTCACGAGGCCTGCCTGATCCAGGTGGATGATGTTTGAGAGCAGGGGAGCTAGTCTGGATGCGATCATTTTTGCAAATGGCTTAATGTCCATGTTGAGAAGGGAAATAGGTCTGTAACTGGCACACTGGGATGGATCTTTCTCTTCCTTGTGTATGACCAATATGTGTGCTCGCAATGAGTCTCCCAGTAGTGATGAACCCTTATATAAAGTGTTGAAACTGGAAATATGATGGGGAGATAGTGACTCCAGGAACATTTTGTAATATGGTAAAGAGAACCCATCTGGGCCGGGGGCCTTCCAGGTTTTAGTCTCCTTTACCGCAGTTTGTAATTCCCCTATAGTAAAAGGTAGTTCAAGGGAATCTATTTCAGCTTCCTGGAAAGATGGGAGACCAGACTCCTCAATACATTATATGCTCTAATACGTGATTTGAAGTCAGCACTGTGTGTAGTTGGGTTAGATAAGTCTATTGCAATAGAAGGGAGTAAATTTTTTTAAATGCTTCTGCCATGTCAGAGAGAAGGTGTTTACGCTTTTGCATTTGATCCATTATTGAAGCAAATCTCTCCTGAGGCTAAGTCCTTCTGCCCTCCTACTGAGCATGCTCATGGGACGATCTCCCATTGGAGATCGGGAGTCATGTGCTCAGGTTCCGCTCCAGATCTCATTGGTCCATCTCAGAGATCTGGAAGCTTGCGGAAGGTCCCGGCTGCTATAAAAGGCGTGCATGGCTGTTCCGCCATGCACTAGTATAGTCTTACTTGCTGCTGTGTGAATGAGGACGGATGTATGATTCTGGTGAATGACTCATTATAAAACCCCTTCCCTCTGATATTACGTATGTGGTTAGGGACTGAGTTAGAATCAGCGCCAGCGCTCCTCTGCTGCAACATCCACAGCTGCTAGCGTCCGACATTGCGCTTGCGCCTTAGCCTTGTCGTTTAGCGGCAGTGTCCACACCGCACTGCAGTAGCAGTTGCGACGCTCCGCACACGGTAGGTCTAGACCAGGGGTTCCCAACCGCCGGTCCGCGGCCCAGCACCGGGCTGCTGCAGTGGCCTTGCCGGTCCGCGGACACAAGGGGAGCCAGGGGCGGTCAGTGGCGTAGCAGGGGCAGGGGCGGCGCGCAGCAGTTCTTAGCGGCGTGTGTAGCGGCGGCCAGGGAGCGATCCAAGCAGCTCCGCTGCCTGCAAGAGGGAATAGCAGGAGCGGAGCTGCAAGGACCCGTCCACTGCGTCCAGCTTCCTGCCCGCCGCCCGCGCTTCCTGTCTCTGACTGACACAGAGAGGAGCGCGGCCGCTGCTGTGTCAGAGCGAGGAAGCGCGGGCGATGCTGCGGACAGGTGAGAGGAGAGAGGTGGTGTGTGTGTGTGTGTGTGTATGTGTGTGTGTGTGTCTATGTGTGTGTGTGTGTGTGTGTGTGTGTGTGTATGTGTCTATGTGTGTGTGTGTGTGTGTGTATGTGTGTCTATGTGTGTGTGTGTGTGTGTGTGTGTGTATGTATGTATGTGTGTGTATGTGTGTGTGTTGGTCTGTGTTTGTGTAGCCTGGCCCTGGAGGAGATGGGGACATGAGGGGAGTGATGGAGAGACGGCAGTGATGGGGTGAAGGCAGTGATGGGGAGAAGGGAGTGATGGGGTGAAGGCAATGATGGGGAGACAGCAGTGATGGGGTGAAGGCAATGATGGGGAGAAGGGAGTGATGGGGTGAAGGCAATGATGGGGAGAATGGAGTGATGGGGTGAAGGCAATGATGGGGAGAAGGGAGTGATGGGGTGAAGGCAATGATGGAGAGATGGCAGTGATGGGGTGAAGGCAATGATGGGGAGACAGCAGTGATGGGGTGAAGGCAGTGATGGAGAGACATCAGTGATGGGGTGAAGGCAATGATGGAGAGACGGCAGTGATGGGGTGAAGGCAATGATGGGGAGAGGGGAGTGATGGGGTGAAGGCAATGATGGGGAGACAGCAGTGATGGGGTGAAGGCAATGATGGAGAGACGGCAGTGATGGGGTGAAGGCAATGATGGGGAGAAGGGAGTGATGGGGTGAAGGCAATGATGGGGAGAGGGGAGTGATGGGGTGAAGGCAATGATGGGGTGAAGGCAATGATGGAGAGACGGCAGTGATGGGGTGAAGGCAATGATGGGGAGAAGGGGGTGATGGAGCACTCATTCAAAACCTATGGTGAGTTGAGTCACATTATAAATGTTATTTAATTATAAGTATGCACTGCTACACTACAACCATGTCCATAGCCCCGCCCCCTTATGACCAAAGCCCCGCCCCTGCCACACCTCCATCCCCGCCCTGCCGGGCCATGGAAGAATGGTCTTGCTTGAAACCGGTCCCTGGTGCAAAAAAGGTTGGGGACCACTGGTCTAGACGGACGTAGTGCCGCCATCTTGGGCTACTCCTGTGACCTGATACCGTGTGTGCGTGTTTACTGAGTACTGTGACCTCAACAGGCTCAGTCTTTTGTGTTTGTACTTATTTGGCATCTCTGTGAATTAACTGAGATTGCTCTGCGCACCTGGGTGAAGCTTAACCCTGTGCGCATTTCCGCCATATTGCTCCTGCCACCACTTAGCAGCGGTTATATCACCTACTGCACGGTGGACCCCGAGCGGCGAACGCACTTTATTATTATTTTTATTTAGTGCGTTCCGCCGTTCCTAACATTATACTAGCGCCAGGGTCTGACTAGTGATGGCAGAACAGCAGCAACTGTTATAGTGTATTCGGCAGCTTGAGGGCTGGTTGGCCACTCTTGAGAGGGCACTCTCAGCTGCACAATCCACTGAAGCTGCTGTAAAGGCAATCACAGATGCGGTTTCCTGTATGTCCACATCCTCCCTCGCGCCGACAGTTACCCGCCTCCCATTGCCCGATACATTTTCTGGCGATGGCGCCTCCTGTAGGGGTTTCATCAGCCAGTGCTCTATTCAGCTAGAGCTACTGGCTGCGCGATTCCCTACAGAGCGGGCCAAGGTGGGGTTTATTGTTTCCCTTCTGTCGGGCAATGCGTTGGAGTGGGCTATGCCATTATGGGAGCGTGGTGACCCAGAGGTTCAGACTGCTGCTCAGTTTCTAAAAGCTATTAAGCAGGTCTTCCTCGGTCCACGGGTCATGCACGATACCTCTCTTCAGCTTCTTGCTTTGACTCAGGGTTCTCTCTCGGTTAGTCAGCATGCCATCCGTTTTCGGACACTGGCTTCTGAGCTGGAGTGGTCCGATAAAGCCCTCATCCCTGTGTTTTGGAGAGGTTTGGCGGAGCATGTTAAAGATGCTGTCTCTACCAGAGAGGTTCCTGCAAGTTTGGAAGAGCTGATTGCCATTTCCACCCACGTTGACCTCCGTTTTTCGGAGCGCGGTATGGAGCGTGCTCAATCCAAATGAAAGGTTACCTCGGCTCCCAATTTTTTTGAGCCTCTGGAACTACCCGAGAAAGAGGCTCCACCCCCAGATCCCATGTAGGTGTCTCGCGCCGTTCTCCAGGCGCGTCCGGCACAAGACTACAGTTGCAGTTATAGTTGTCAACACGCTGTTTCTCAGAACAACAGTGCCCCTCAACGGCCAAATTCTGTGTCGCCGGGCAAGACCCTTGTTCCTCCCCGCCTTCGGCCGAAGGTTCTCGCTTGGGCAAACGCGTCCAGGAGGGGTGGTCACTGTGGTTATATGCAGACCACAAAACTCCTGGCAGGGTCTTACTGGTGGCCGCACAGGGCTCGGGATGTTAAAAAATATATTCTGGCCTGCGCCTTTTGTGCTCGGAATATCCTCCTTAAACGAAGGGTGGAGACGCCTGCCGACACACGGTGGCGTTCCACTTTAACTTCTGCTCCCGTTGTCTCCCATGGGTCCCTTCTCAAACGTGGTGATCTTGCCGCCCCTGATGCCTTCCATTTGTCCCGGGTCTCCCTGTCACCTTCCGGGACATCAGACTTGCCTTCGGACGAGTCTGAGGCCTATATCTCTGATGGGCACAAGTTGGTGGATCAGAAGGCTCAGGGAGGAGGGGGCCCTAGGAGGGGGGGTAATGTTAGGCGTCGGATTTCTGCGTTTACTCCGCAGGGATCCAGACCCTCATATTCTGCAGTCTCCTGCTGTTTATCTACTGCAGAGGAGATTGCAGAGGAGATTGCCTTGCAGCAAATCTCACCTGAGGCTAACTCCTTCTGCCCTCCTACTGAGCATGCTCATGGGACGATCTTCCATTGGAGATCGGGAGTCATGTGCTCAGGTCCCGCTCCAGATCTCATTGGTCCATCTCAGAGATCTGGAAGCTTGCGGAAGGTCCCGGCTGCTATAAAAGGCGCGCATGGCTGTTCCGCCATGCTCTAGTATAGTCTTACTTGCCGCTGTGTGAATGAGGGCGGATGTATGATTCTGGTGAATGACTCATTATAAAACCCCTTCCCTCTGATATTACGTATGTGATTAGGGACTGAGTTAGAATCAGCGCCAGCGCTCCTCTGCTGCAACATCCACAGCTGCTAGCGTCCGACATTGCGCTTGCGCCTTAGCCTTGTCGTTTAGCGGCAGTGTCCACACCGCGCTGCAGTAGCAGCCCCTTTGCGTCCGCAGTTGCGACGCTCCGCACACGATAGATCTAGACGGACGTAGTGCCGCCGTCTTGGGCTACTCCTGTGACCTGATACCGTGTATGCGTGTTTACTGAGTACTGTGACCTCAACAGGCCCAGTCTTTTGTGTTTGTACTTATTTAACATCTCTGTGAATGAACTGAGATTGCTCTGCGCACCTGGGTGAAGCTTAACCCTGTGCGCATTTCCGCCATATTGCTCCTGCCACCACTTAGCACCGGTTATATCACCTACTGCACGGTGGACCCCGAGCGGCGAACGCCTTTATTATTATTTTTATTTAGTGTGTTCCGCCGTTCCTAACACCTGACTATTGTTGGGTCATCAAGGAGAGAGGTTCAAATGCCAGTAACATTGTTTGGTCTTAAAAGCAGGAAGAGCTATAGAGATAGTAACAAGTACGTGACCCGAGAAGATATTATCTATATTTGCTCTAAGTAGCAAAGAGATGTCTTGGTGTTTTAACACAAAATAGTCAATT
Organism: Dendrobates tinctorius; assembly: GCF_039654945.1. Classification (NCBI taxonomy): domain Eukaryota; kingdom Metazoa; phylum Chordata; class Amphibia; order Anura; family Dendrobatidae; genus Dendrobates; species Dendrobates tinctorius. The sequence goes on along the minus strand of NW_027361808.1, from coordinate 20,501,834 downwards.
TTTGTATATACGTTGTGGGAGTTAGAGTAGAAGGAAAAATCCTTGTCTGCTGGGTGGAGAAGTCACCAGGAATGAATCAATTGGTGTCCCTGAATGGTTCTCAATACATGTCTATGTGTGGAGTCGAGAAATAGACAATGTACCCCTAGAATTGTCTAGAGAGGGATCAAAGCCTATATTAAAGTCTCCCCCTAGTATCAACATTCCCTCCGCAAAACTTACTTTCTGGTCTAAGTATACCTGAGTGCCCTGTTCTGAGTTGGGTAGATACCGTGAAGCAAACATTACCTTCTTGAGACCTTTGACCATTGGAGACATCCCTGTTCATCAGCATAGGAATCCTTGAACACCCACGGTACTGAACAAAATATTAATATGCATTAATCTCTGGATTTGGAATCTTATATGTTTTATTTTGGCAATTGTGCGTTTCCCGTAGGAAAGTGATGTCTAATTTCCTTTTATAGAGAAGATATAGTAGAATAGATCTCTTCTTTGGGCTATGTAGTCCCTTAACATTCAAGAAGCCCACTGTGAGTTCTGAACAATGTTCATGTGTCATTCTGAAATAGGATAGGAGTGGGAGGAGGTAGGAGGGGACAATAGGTTTGGAAGGGGACTAGACAAGAAGTGGACAGAAAGAAGGGAAAAAGAAAGAGAAGAAAAGCATGACAAATATCAAAAAGAAAGAACAAAGCTAATTTTAATTGTCCGAGAGAAATTTGTGGGCAGCCTCCCAGGACTAGGAGGTTAAGGGGATATGGAAAATAACCCCTAGGGGGAACAAAAGAGTGCCGTAAGGGCACCAGACACCTACAGGTTCTCTCACAAAATTAGATAGAATATCATCAAAAAGTGAATTTATTTCAGTTCTTCAATGCAAAAAGTGAAACTCACATTATATAGAGTTATTACAAACAGAGTGATCTATTTCAAGTGTTTATATCTGTTAATGTTGATGATTATGGCTTACAGCCAATGAAAACACAAAAGTCATTATCTCAATAAAATAGAATACTTTATAACACCAGCTTGAAAAATTATTTTAAAATTCGAAAATTTGGCCTACTGAAATGTATATTCAGTAAATGCACTCAATATTTGTTTGGGGCTCCTTTTGCATGGCATGGAGGCGATCAGCCTGTGGCACTGCTTAGGTGTTATGGAAGCCCAGGTCGCTTTCATAGCAGGCTTCAGCTCCTCTGCATTGTTGGGTCTGGTGTCTCTCATCTTCTTCTTGACAATACCCCATATATTCTCTATGGAGTAAAGGTCAGGCGAATTTGCTGGCCAATCAAGCACAGTGATAATGTTGTTTTTAAACCAGGTATTGGTACTTTTGGCAGTGTGGACAGGTGCCAAGTCCTGCTGGAGAATGAAATTTCCATCTCAAAAGCTTGTCAGCAGAGGGAACCATGAAGTGCTCTTAAATTTCCTTGTAGATGGCCGTGCTGACTTTGGTCTTGATAAAACACAATGAAACCTACAAGAATACTTCCACGGACAACAAGTCATTATAAAACACAAATTTTATTGAAACAATTAACAATCATAAAAACAAGTAAAAAAGAAGTCATAAAGAAAAAAGATCATATGATAAATATATCAATAATTGATCCCATAGAAATTAAAAGATCAGTTTCAAGTTTAAATGAATAGCTAAATACATCTAAATACATTTCATATGCCCATGTGGAAAAAAGTGAGAAACAGTGATATCAATTGGATTACATAAAAAGGATAACCATTCAAAAATTAATATGCCATAGCCTAAAATTACACACTCATTATTTAAAAACGGGGGTTCCTAAAAAGAATACAAAGTAACAGGTGACTAACTGGATAATAATCATACACGACTAATATAGGCAAAAAACTGTTTCACCATCACAATCAAGGAAACGCCCACATGCATATCCAGAGGAGCACATACAGTGCCCCCTAGCTGTAACAGGGGTTACTGCATCACAACTGGTATCGAGGCAAAGACAAGAGCAAATAAAAAGGATACAAAATTATAACAGCTTAAACATTACAGGTGAGTCTTCTTGAGATGGTGGGTGATGTAATAAAGAGCGGTACTGGAGAGAGGTCATCAGATGCGTAAATAGGAGTGAAGAGTCCCTGTTGGACTCAGATAGGATCTTGTGGCATGCAATTTTGTCTTTTCTGTCTTGACCTCTGCGTCATGGGGGGATATCCTTCTAATGAGAGCCAGTTGGGAATTGAAATTGGTTCTTGAACCAGAAATTTAAAGAGTGCAGGAACAATCTATGTGTCGTTTGAGGGCAAAGGTACCATTATCTTTTTTAACAATTAGATGGAAGGGATGACCCCATCTGTAAGAAACACCAATCTCACAGACTTTTACCAGTAGAAGTTGTATGATGCGCCTCATGTAGAGATCACGACCTGAGACGTTTGGGAAAATTTTGATCTCTGCTCCATCCATGGATATGAGGTCTGCAATCCATGTGTTCCGTAGAATGTCCTCTTTATTTGTAAAATAGTGGAGTCTGGATAAAACGTGACGTCCCTCTGGTTATTAATGTCAGTGTTGCCCATTCTCGTGACCCTGTGCACTCTGTCGATGACGAAGGTTGCATCCAGGGGTCTTCGTGAGATTTTGTGAAATAGGTTGGTAACCAAGGATTTCAAGTCCCTCTGGCTTCCATTTTCTGGCAATCCCTTAATGCGAATATTGTTTCTTCTGCCCCTGTTTTCTTGGTCATCGAGAAGAAGGGTCATGTTTTGTACGTGGTCATAGAGGGTTTCATGTTTATTTTCCAGACCTTGAATCCAGTCTGAAAGATCTCTTGAAGCACCTTTCGTAACTATTGTCCTAGAAGCCAGAAGATTGATTTCCTCTTGTGAGGAGTTGGTGGCCTGCTGGTGTAAGGTCTCTATCCTCTGTGCTAGAGAGTCAATGTCTTGCTTCATTGGCAAGGCCTGTATCAATACCCACAGTCCACATAGGTCTGAATACATTGTGGGAGAAGATATTGTGTTGGGCTGTGATGTTTCTGCTTCCTCCAAAATGCAGAACCTGACCAGAGTCTTCTGGAGATGGGGAGGTAGAAATTGGCTCCTTCAGGAGGTCAAGAGAGGCCTTGCGGGTAGTGTCTCTGGGACATTTGGTAGATCATGAGTTAGGAATTGGAGCCATTTTAGACATGGGAGGATTAACCTGTGAGAAAAATCATCCAGTTGTGTTATTCTGCGCCTCTTAAGCACGTGTAGGCAGAGTAGGAGATTTTATGTCAAGTTATCTGCTTTTTCACGGCATCCCCAACTAAAACAATAAAAGTAGGGTAGGAGAGTTAGTCCTTATTAGGTTTCTGAGGCCCTAGGACAAGGTGGCTTTTGTGCTCAATCCATCATTTCCAGGTGTGACGAACAGCGCGGCCGGTGCCACCAATACGTCACAATCCCACCCCTGACACGGGTTTGTCAGCGGACGGAGGGACGTGACGCACTGCCGGCACACGGCTATCACAGGCACAGTGGGGGCTTATCTTAGTTATCCCGCCACTGGTACCATGTGACAAAAATATACAGCAAGCTAATCTCGCTCTAACAATTTACCACAGGGGGTATGTTGGATGCCCCACCACTGCAAACAACCTTCCAAGAACTTCGGGGATTTATGTATATCCCACTTTCTCAGTTCCACTTTGGAACTCGCAGCTCTCCGGCGCCCCCCTTACCCTCAGGTCAGTCAGGGAACTGCAACTAGGATAATTAGTCGCCGGACGGGCTGCTTGTTGTGCACAGGCAATTAGACTACTGCAGTGAGGGAATTATCAATGCTTTGGCCTTCAGCCACTCATTCAGCAATATAAGACCTTTCCGGACTGCCAACCAACCTAACCAACCGCACACATCACGCTGCCAGCAGCCACTCTTTACTTAATCAAAGAGTTAATTAAGAGGGTCCGTGGCAAACCCCCTAATTAGTAGCGATTATCTAACAAAGGCGCATAATTCGTTTCTTAGAGCATGGAGACAGAGCTAATAGATTTTTATCATTTATTCCCAAAATGTGGGCAGTAATTACATAGATAAAAGTTGCTATAAAGTTGAGACATTAAATATGTACAATGCAGTATAAAACAAAAGGATTAAAAAGCAGAAAGTAACACTTACAAGTGCTTAGGTGGTATTAGGCAGACCATGTGGCTCGGGGGATGGGCCGCAGCCAAACATCCCAAGACATGGGGTAGGTCTGTTCAGCATCAGAACTCCAGCTCCAACTGACTGGAATTTGGTAGGGAATACCTTATAGCCTAGGGTCTGTGACCTCACGAAATGGGCGGTCTGGTGAGGTCCAACCCCTCTTTCTCTAAGTTATGATTTGGCTACAAAACTTAAAACAACTATTTCTAAACGAGAAAAGCCCATACCAACACACATAGGGCATCATTGTTTGTGATTTACCGAATAGAATCCAACAACACCAAGCATGCCATAATTAAGACACTCCATTTGGGAGCAATCCATATCTCAGTTTCTGGAGGGATTAGGATCATGAAAATTAGAGATTGGTAAGCTGGTTTCGTTGCCTACGCAGAGATATGGTTATTACATCTCTGTCCCATATGCTTTTTGCGATATGACTTGTTTTAATACTACTCATATTGATCCCAGCACATGTCTAGAGAACAAAGGGATCTTTTCCCTTTAGCTGTGCTGGGGGGGGGGGAAGGCTTCGAGAGGAAATGCCCGGTATCAGGTTTCAGATGCAGGCAGAGAGCTGTACACACACACAGCTGCTAGGGGGGCAAAGGAGGGGGCTGCAAAAGCTGACAGGCTACTTTCTCATAGAATGGAGGATTCTAGAAGATTACAGAAAACATCATACTTTATAGACATTTTACATTACACAAGGTCACACCATTCCCCAAAAGTTTTGGGTTAAATGTAATTAGGCTGGCTCTGCTGTTATGCTGTATTATTAATATTGATAACAGACCTTTTGAGTTTCCGTTTTGTCTGATGATCCAAAGGTTGTGGTATGGAGGTAGTGATCCACCCAAGAAGTAAGTCTGTAGTCTGCTATCTTCTACAGTGGAAACTAGATGGTGCTTGTATACTTAAAGGGAACTTGTCACCCCCCCAGGCCTTTTTAAGTAAAAAAGCCACCTTCAGCAGCACTAAAGGAGCCGCGCGGCTCTTGGATACCTGCTGTTTACATTGGAAACCAGCTTGCTCGCTGATCCTGATCGCTAGAGGGGCTGTCTGTGTGACAGCTCACCAGCGATCAGACTAACGATGTACCAGCGATCCCATCCATGTCGGATCGTTGGTGGGATCGCTGGGACATCGTTATGTGTAACGGGGCCTTTAGGCTGCATTCTGTGAAGGTGGCTCTTATGTTTTGTTATCGCTAGGAACGCTGAAATACAGACTTTTATAAATTGCCCGCCTTACCTCTATTGTGTCCTGTAAGTCTGTTTTTTCCTCCTGTGTCAACCGCCTCAGAGCCATCAGTCATCTCCCTCTCGCGTATGTGCGCCGCCTCCTGTGTTCCTGTTACATGCCCGGGGCTTGCGCTGATACTGGTATGTACCGGATATTATTGGTCACAGTCCCCCATACTATTTACATGCATTGCGATATTAGGAGAATATATAGGAATATAGCTGCACACCAGACAGTTTCTAATTTTGTATACCATTGGTGGTTAATTGCATCATAAAGGAACATTGTGGGTGGTTGCTTTCCGTGCATCATTAACGCTGTTTTGTTACTGCGTATTACATTGTGTGGGTGTCTTTTGTGTCAATGACATTAGTTGTACTGCTGTAGTGGGATTTCTTATGGATTGTTAGTCCCTACTTATTCCTGTCTAGCACCTTTCTTTTGTACCTTGTTTTAATGTTATAATAAAGGATGAGATTTCATAATTGATATACCATTGTGTGGTACCAATTTTCCATACCTTTTGGTTACTATAAAAGTGACATGGTTGTTCTGTGGTATATCACCCGGTATAGGGGATAAAGAAAAAATTCAGGCAAATTTTTTGTGATTATTATCAATAGCTGATCAGAACACAAATACATGAACCCGCCTTTGGACACGAGAATCTCATTAACACAAAACTGAAATTAAAGATTAAGAAACAGCCACAAGACGGATTTCATCAACCATTTTATTCAGTATAACGGCGCCGACCTGGCACTGTCTGTAGGTTAATGTGCATAATTCTGCTGACAGGTTCCCTTTAAAATAATATAGAATAAAAAATAGTAATCTTGAACCAGGAGACGGAGGTTCAAGTGGAGGAGTGGAGCAGTACCTTGCATGTGTAGTTTACTGTACTTGTTAATAAATGAAAAAAAAACAATGTGGGGTCCCCCCATTTTTGATAATCAGCCAAAGGAAAGCAGAAAGCTGGGGGCTGATAACAATTGGCTGGGAAGTTCCATGCATATTGGATCCTTCCCAGCCTAATAACACCAGCCCTCACCTACCCCAGAAATGGCATATCCATTAGATGCACCAATTCTGGCACTTAGCCTCGGCTCTTCCCGATTGTCCTGGTGCGTTTTAAATCAGGGTAATAGTTTTTGGGGTTGTTGTCAGCTGTGTAATGTCAGCTAGCATCAAGCCCAGGGGTTAGTAATTGGGGAAGTGTCTATCAGACACTAACCCTGTATTTAAAAAGACACATACACAAATACATGAAAAAAAGTTTATTTAGTTCTTGAGGCTCCATAGGTCACTCCTGGTCATGTCTCACATTTCTGTGCTATTGTCCGGGTGGGGGATATATATATCAGGATGGGACCCAGGATAAGGGAAATATATACCAGGTGTCATGATCTGAATTTGATCTGACAGTTTTAAATTGCACAGGGTGAACTTTTTTTACTTTGGCAAGTGCCAAGTGACTTGACTGTCCCCGGTGGTGGTTAGTGGTATCGCACTTTAGGTTTAATTTGCACGTAATTATGAATCAGGTGTGGGGCTCTATAAGTGAGTCTCAGGGTGTGCAATCACTGCTGGTGATACTGATTCATTCTGAGTTTGTGAAGCCTGGGTGAACATGGAGCTGAAGAGGAGTCCTGCGCAGTCAGCCAGAGGAGACGAGTGGCAGCTAATGGTGTCTGCAGGAATTGCTGGCATGGCAAGGAGGAGTCGCAGTTTATGGTGTCGGCGGGAAGTGCGTGCATGGCTTTGTGGCGTGGCGACTATGGAGAGAGTTGCACTCGGCATGCTTGACTTGGTGGCCGAGAGCTGGACTCAAGCATGCTTAGAATTTTGGCAGAGGCTAACTCATCCTTGGGACTCTGTGACTGGACTGCTGCAACTGGTGATGGACTCTGCTCCAAGGCTGCACTATGGTGTAGGATCCAGGATGGTGATGGATCCGGGTGGAGGAGAAGACGCACGCAGGTGGTGGGGCTCTGTTGCAGGAGCATAAGCACAGAGCATAAAGCTAAGTGGTGTTTTCCCTGTATTGTCTTCTTTCCTCATGTGTGTTGTTAGTGCAGTGGTGGGATTAGTCTCCGCACCGACCAATTCCCTAGTGAGGGTTTAGGGTCAGGGCGAGCAAGGGTTTAAGGTTCGCGTGCGGCGACAGGTGCGGAGCCTGTATAGGGAATGTGAGGAGTGCAGGGACACTGGCTCAAGGGAGTGCAGGAGGTCTCCATGTTCCCATTCCCTATCGCAGGGCCCACCATTGCTAATGTTTCCCAGGTTCCCCCTTATTATTTAAATTCGCTGTACTGGAGGCGGGGTTTCCAGAATGTATATTAACGTGTAATACCTAAATTCGCCAGGTGGAGGCGGTGTATCCATCTGCACGTATTGTTATTTAAATTCGCCACTGGAGACGCTGTATCCTGGGTCACGTGTGTTATGGGTTCGCCTTGCGGTAACATCTGCGTCCTGACTCACGTGACCGTGATACCAGGATGGTGTGTATATCCTGTATATACACCAGGATGGGGCCTACGATAAGGGACATATATACCAGATTGGGGGATACATATGACAGGATGGGACCCAGGATAAGGGACATATACACCAGGATGGGAGATATATTTACCAGGATGTGGCCCAGGATAAGGGACATATATGCTAGAATGGGGGATGTATGTATACGGTATGACAGGATGGGGCCCAGTATAAGGGACATATATATCAGGATGGGAGATATATATAACTAGGATGGGGCCAGGTTGAGGTACATATACCAGGGTGGAGGGCATATATATACACCAGTATGATGCCAGGATGAGGGACACATTTATACCAGTATGAAGGGGTGGGGACCCGGACCATATCTTGCATCAGGGCCCATCAGACTCTAGTTACACCACTGGCTGGGCCCCCTGGTGCCACTGTCTCTGCCTTTAGACCTAGAAGTAATCAAGTGGAAGTGAGTGGTCACATGGATGACGAACTGATGATAAAAGCGGACACATGGATGAGGATTGACACTGGTACTATTATTTTTTTTTTTTTCCACGGGTATGCTTAAGCACAAATGTGTGAACAAGGGCTAAAATTCTGTATTACAGAGGAGCATTGCTTCTAGGTCAGACTGTCTCTGTAGTAGAGTACCCTGATAGGAGTATGTACTGATCTGCACAGGCATGTAACACACAACTTTTTGGTCAGTACTTCACTATTAAGTTACAGGACAAAAATGCATTAGAATTTATTGATGACAGGAAATGAGGCTTATGTGAGAAACTCTTGTATATTTTTATGAAATAGTGAGTGATTCTGAAAATAAAAATCAAATCTGTTACTTTGGGAAAAAGGCTTGCTCTACACATAAAGTGACGGCACACATAAAGTAATGGGGAATAAACCAATATCTATGTAAGAAGTTCTGAAATGACTGTAAAAAGACTGGCTTTTTAACATCAGTATAATGTTAATATTTCTGATGTTTGTGTTTTCTATAGTAAATATGGTTCTTGTTTGTATGCGCAATAGACATATAGATTCTGACTATTATTCTCCTTTGTCATTATATATTTCAACTATTACTTTGTGATCTATACGAGTCATTTCATTTTACAGATAGCTCCGTATTGGGAGAGAGTGGAGGACTCCATATACCTACCCTACTGGCAGAAGATAAAGACCACAGACATACTCCACACTTTCTAGAAGACATAGGAGCAAGTCCAACTCCAAACACTCAGTTGTCTCAGCCTTCCCAACGCATCAAATTTAATCCTACAGTGCCCATTATTATTCTCTCTGAGCACAAATATGTCAAGTTCAATTGTTCCATTGAAGTTCCTAATCTGGATAGTGGAGAACAGATAACATGGTGGAAGAACGGACAGTTGATCTCCCATTCTGATCGCATCTCTGTGCAGTCTTTTGAAATCCCTGATGGTGTGATGACCACCATGCTTTCGTTGTGCAGGTAAGACTTAGGAATATGGATTTGAATGTATTTCTCTATTGAACACACGATACATTCTTATTTATTTGGATAATGATTGCATAGCTACATGACTATTGTTTGGAATAGAGGAATATTATAGTTGACCAGTTCACAGAAATATTGGAATAGTTATTGGTCAGTAAGGCCTGTGCTGTCCGATGGTTACAAATAGTTGTCAGTCTGTAGCTATTAAAGGTATTGTCCACTACTTGACAACATTTGTTTAATGTCCCTAACGTGCCTAGCAGAATAAAGAAAGGCATACTTACTTCCCAGACCAGCTCCACTCTCAACCTTGTGTTCCCCTATAATTTTGCAACATTTTTTATGTTAAGTGAGTGCTGCAGCCAATTAGTGGCCACTGATGGGCTACAGCCTTCATGGTTCCATCAGATGGAAAAGTTCTGAGGCACATATTAGGTAACTTGAAAAAGGACTGCCCAGTATTGGACAACCACTATAACTCCATTTAAATATCTATCTCTATTCACTGCTTCTGGATAAAGGTGAGAGACAACCCCTATGGGTTGCATAAATATTACCTTCAACCTTGACAATTCCGCACAACATTTTTATGTCATTCAGTTTTGCTAAAAATGCAAAGGCAATGATTTTTTCATTTTAACGCTGTTTATTCTTTTCCATTAAGCATTATAGGTGTACAGAGGTCTGATAATGGCACATATACCTGCAAGTTAGCGATCAAGGATGAAGAAATAGTATCAGATCCTATCTACTTTCAGGTTGAAGGTACGAAAGTTAAGAAACTCAGGACATGAAATGTTAATTAATTTATTCTTGTTAAAGCTTTTTTCGAACACCATGGGTTTCCACATACACAAGTGCACATGCATGTAAACGGGTTTTCCAGATTGACCCTGGGTTCAGCTCTTGTGTGTGTGTGTGTGTGTGGGGTTTCCAGAACTCCTGAATGGACTGCTATCAAGGGAACCTTGATTACAACTATGGTGTAGATAAGCCCCTGATGTCTATGCCGGCAGCTGAAAGGCCAAAAAAAGGGGTGACAGATTCCCTTTAAAGTGACCTGTGGTCTACAGAACAGTGAGCGATAGTACAGGAAGATCATGTCTCTCTGCTATACCACAGGGCTTTACTTTCTCTGTGTCCTGTGAATACAGTTAGGATTGGGGGGTAGCACTGGGTGTGCCTCTCCGGTGAAGGGCCCGATGCAACCACACCCTCTACTGCTCATTTGCTACACTACTGGACTGACCATATTGATGAGCTTTGCTTAGATTATGTGATTTCTGTCAGATCGACACTAGGCACTTTCAGTGAGCAGATGTTTTCAGCACATGCAATAGCCCACAAATGACAAATCTGACGGGGTTTAATCTTTTTTGCTGATCAATATATATATATATTGGCAGATCAGCTCCCTCAGTTGTACACTGAGGTAGACACGTGAACACTGTCTCTTTAAGATTTTCTCTGTTAAATTATATATGCGGCATAAACCATGATGAAGTAAAAAATAAAAACGGCACTTTGGACAAAAACAGGAAAAAACAAAACAAAGTGGTAACACAAAGCATTGTCCTTGTGGTAGCGGGGATTGCAAAACACACTGTTCAGGATAGTACAAAACACGAACACTTCTCTTGATTTAGCCTCTCCAGAAACACTGAACACTTAGTGCCTCTGGAGGCAGTCTATTTATACCTCAGACCACACCCTGGGATAGAGATAAGGTGGACAGCCTCCCACCTGCTATATGGTTGTCCACAAAAACCCAGCTCTTAAAATGGGTGCTTACCCCTCTCAACACATAGTGTGCTGAAGCAAACTTGTAAGTTTCAAATCACTGAAGCTAATAGCCTCAGTGAAACATATCTCCCCTCCAGCACTTTGCCACTGCCATTGTCACAATATATATATATATATACAGTGGGGCAAAAAAGTATTTAGTCAGTCAGCAATAGTGCAAGTTCCACCACTTAAAAAGATGAGAGGCGTCTGTAATTTACATCATAGGTAGACCTCAACTATGGGAGACAAACTGAGAAAAAAAAATCCAGAAAATCACATTGTCTTTTTTTTTTTCATTTTATTTGCATATTATGGTGGAAAATAAGTATTTGGTCAGAAACAAAATTTCATCTCAATACTTTGTGATATATCCTTTGTTGGCAATGACAGAGGTCAAACGTTTTCTGTAAGTCTTCACAAGGTTGCCACACACTGTTGTTGGTATGTTGGCCCATTCCTCCATGCAGATCTCCTCTAGAGCAGTGATGTTTTTGGCTTTTCGCTTGGCAACACGGACTTTCAACTCCCTCCAAAGGTTTTCTATAGGGTTGAGATCTGGAGACTGGCTAGGCCACTCCAGGACCTTGAAATGCTTCTTACGAAGCCACTCCTTCGTTGCCCTGGCAGTGTGCTTTGGATCATTGTCATGTTGAAAGACCCAGCCACATTTCATCTTCAATGCCCTTGCTGATGGAAGGAGGTTTGCACTCAAAATCTCACGATACATGGCCCCATTCATTCTTTCATGTACCCGGATCAGTCGTCCTGGCCCCTTTGCAGAGAAACAGCCCCAAAGCATGATGTTTCCACCACCATGCTTTACAGTAGGTATGGTGTTTGATGGATGCAACTCAGTATTCTTTTTCCTCCAAACACGACAAGTTGTGTTTCTACCAAACAGTTCCAGTTTGGTTTCATCAGACCATAGGACATTCTCCCAAAACTCCTCTGGATCATCCAAATGCTCTCTAGCAAACTTCAGACGGGCCCGGACATGTACAGGCTTAAGCAGTGGGACACGTCTGGCACTGCAGGATCTGAGTCCATGGTGGCGTAGTGTGTTACTTATGGTAGGCCTTGTTACATTGGTCCCAGCTCTCTGCAGTTCATTCACTAGGTCCCCCCGCATGGTTCTGGGATTTTTGCTCACCGTTCTTGTGATCATTCTGACCCCACGGGGTGGGATTTTGCGTGGAGCACCAGATCGAGGGAGATTACCAGTGGTCTTGTATGTCTTCCATTTTCTAATTATTGCTCCCACAGTTGATTTCTTCACTCCAAGCTGGTTGGCTATTGCAGATTCAGTCTTCCCAGCCTGGTGCAGGGCTACAATTTTGTTTCTGGTGTCCTTTGACAGCTCTTTGGTCTTCACCATAGTGGAGTTTGGAGTCAGACTGTTTGAGGGTGTGCACAGGTGTCTTTTTATACTGATAACAAGTTTAAACAGGTGCCATTACTACAGGTAATGAGTGGAGGAAAGAGGAGACTCTTAAAGAAGAAGTTACAGGTCTGTGAGAGCCAGAAATCTTGATTGCTTGTTTCTGACCAAATACTTATTTTCCACCATAATATGCAAATAAAATGAAAAAAAAAACAGACAATGTGATTTTCTGGATTTTTTTTTCTCAGTTTGTCTCCCATAGTTGAGGTCTACCTATGATGTAAATTACAGACGCCTCTCATCTTTTTAAGTGGTGGAACTTGCACTATTGCTGACTGACTAAATACTTTTTTGCCCCACTGTATATGTTTGTTATCATATGTATCCTATTACGTTTCATTTGTTACTGTTAAATAGTTATACTCATGTAATTTCCCTTTCCTTTTAGGCCTTCCATATTTCATTCGACAACCAGAGACCTTAAATGTCACTAGAAACATGCCATTTAATCTCACGTGTGAGGCTGTAGGGCCTCCTGAACCTGTGGAGATTTATTGGTATCAAAATAGTACACGGATTAATGATATTGCTGACGTGTCACCAGCTGTACTTCACGTTTCAGGTAAGCATGACCTCTGAAATCATAGTTTTGAAAGTGTTCACTCACCCTTAAAGGTCAGTAGGATAAACCCACCTAAGCAGTCTATATGGGCATGTAGGTGATAGTAAGTTGAATCAAATGATACCTTGATATCTGTTATCCTATGAATGGATCCTTAGGCCCTGTGCACACAGTGCGGATTCTGCTGCGGATCCGCAGCGGATTTGCCGCTGCGGATCTGCATCAGAACTGCAGGTGATGGATAGTACCATTAAAGCCTATGTAAAAAAAAAAAACGCTGTGCACATGCTGCGTTTTTTTCCGTGCAGTTTTTGTGCGGAAAAAAAAAGCAGCATGTGACTTCTTTTGTGCGGTTTTGCTGCAGTTTTCCACCTGCTCCATTCTACAAATCCGCAGGTGGAAAACCGCACAAAAACAGCTGTAAAACCGCAAAAAAAGGAGGAAAAATGCAGGTCATTTGACCTGCAGATTTAGTAAAATCCGCGCGGAAAAATCCGCGGGAGGATCTGCACTGTGTGCACATAGCCTTAGAAATCCATGTTTTTCTTAATATGTAAATGTGCTGTAAAGATCTCTGGAGGCAGACTCTAGGGAAGATCCAATTCTGAAACATAGATATTTTCAGCTCATTTCCATATTTGAAAAAGCATGCATTTCTCAGGAACCATTCATCGAATTGCAAATATCAAGGTGCCATTTGATTCAGCTTCCTATGACGTGCATAACCATATAGACATCTTAGGAAGGTTGTTCCTATTGAGAAATTTTCTTTAAAGAGAAATGTATTCCAAAATGTACTTTGTGTTTCTAACTCATTGTCTGGTCCACTAACGGATCACGTTTTCAGGATTTATTTAGTATTGTACAGGTGATGGAATTATCACTTGGGCAAAACGAAGTAAATTCTGAAAATATTATCTGTTGGTGGGCTTTGAAGATAGGAGACTGGCCACCACTGTGGTCTAGCTGTAGGCCCAACATGCTTACAAGCTCTTTCCAATATAATTGCACCCTTGCCACAAAATGGAACTCTAGCAATGGCATACATTTACATCATTTTAAGTTAAGGGGTTAAAGAGATTTTTATAAAACAAAGACACTTTTTCCAGAAGCCCCACTGGTTCATGGATTGTTCCTGGTATTACAGCTCAGATCTATTAAAAGTAAAAAGGTCTGCTTTTCAATACCATACCCAACCAGTAGATAGAAAGCAGATACGTTTCTAGAATCCTGTACAGCACTTTTAACACCTACGCACTAACTTATGCTTGAAAATCTCAGTTTAGTCCTGAAAATGACTGTCTTCATCATGGGTAAATTTTATAATACTCTAAGCTAACTTGTTTAAAAAAACACATGTGACATGCACACATATGAACAAGTCGGTAGGACACTGTTCATACCACCCACTGACTCAAACACAAACAGAGAGCACAGAATTACAATTGTGCAGAAATATCCTGCAGTAAAACATATAACAGTAGTCAGCAAGTGCTGATGAAAAGATGATAACAAATACAGGGTATTTAGTCCAGAGTTCCCCAACCGCCGGTCCGCGGCCCAGCACCGGGCCGCTGCAGTGCCCTTGCCGGTCCGCGGACACAAGGGGAGCCAGGGGCGGTCAGTGGCATGGCGGGGGCGGCGCGCAGCAATTCTTAGATTGCCCTCATGTGTAGCGGCGGCCAGGGAGCGATCCAAGCAGCTCCGCTGCCTGAAAGAGGAAATAGCAGGAGCGGAGCTGCAAGGACCCGTCCAGCTTCCTGCCCGCCGCCCGCGCTTCCTGTCTCTGACTGACACAGAGAGGAGCGCGCCGCTGAACGACATCATCATTCAGCGGCCGCTGCTGTGTCAGAGCGAGGAAGCGCGGGCAATGCTGCGGACAGGTGAGAGGATAGTGGTGGTGTCTGTGTGTGTGTGTATATAATGTGTGTCTGTGTGTGTATGTATGTATGTGTATTTGTCTGTGTTTGTGTAGGTTAGCCTGGTCCTGGAGGAGATGGGGACATGAGGAGAAGACCGTGATGGGGAGAGAAGGTCATGATGCCTGGGGTGATGGGAGAAGGCCATGAGGGGGTAATGGGAGAAGGCTTGATGGGGGTGATGGAGAGAAGGCATTGATGGGAGTGATGGGGAGAAGGCAATGATGGGAGTGATGGAGAGACGGCAGTGATGGGGTGAAGGCAGTGATGGGGTGAAGGCAATGATGGGGTGATGGAGAGAAGGCATTGATGGGAGTGATGGGGAGAAGGCAATGATGGGAGTGATGGGGTGAAGGCAATGATGGGGAGAAGGGAGTGATGGGGTGAAGGCAATGATGGGGTGATGGAGCACTCATTCAAAACCTATGGTGAATTGAGTCACATTATAAATGTTATTTAATTATAAGTATGCACTGCTACACTACAACTGTGTCCATAGCCCCGCCCCATATGACCAAAGCCCCGCCCCTGTCACACCTCCATCCCCGCCCTGCCAGGCCATGGAAGAATAGTCTTGCTTGAAACTGGTCCCTGGTGCAAAAAAGGTTGGGGACCACTGATTTAGTCGATACACATTTTTTTGCAAAAAAGTATCAAGCTGCTTCACCGCGTCAAGGTAACCCTATTGAAGCAGTCCCTATCTAATGTATTTAGAACCTGAACATGTGAACAGTGTCTAAATGAACAGGATGAAGATAGGCCGCTTCCTAGTATGGGCATGTGGTGTAAGCCAGCTCTTTATGTGCATGTCACACAAGAGAGGGGTGGGGTCTCTCAAATCATGCATAGGCACGGAAAAAACTGGATTAAAAACAGATGTGACATGCACACATATGAACAAGTCGGTAGGACACTGTTCATACCACCCACTGACTCAAACACAAACATAGAGCTCAGAATGACAATTGTGCAGAAATATCCTGCAGTAAAACATATAACAGTAGTCAGCAAGTGCTGATGAAAAGATGATAACAAATACAGGGTATTTAGTCGATACTTTTTTTGCAAAAAAATGTATATCAAGCTGCTTCACCGCGTCAAGGTAACCCTATTGAAACAGTCCCTATCTAATGTATTTAAAACCTGAACATGTGAACAGTTTCTAAATGAACAGGATGAAGATAGGCCGCTTCCTAGTATGGGCACGTGGTGTAAGCCAGCTCTTTATGTGCAGCAAAATTGCTTTTTGTAAGAAATAAATCTCTGTTATCCTTGAGCTTTTCTGACGCTCTTTAACCCCCAAAGTGGACTCCTCTCATGTGATTATGTTTTTCATGTTCATAACTAATCCTTCTCTGATAACCGATTTTCAAGGATTTCTGATTTAAGCGTCTTAGAAAATCCGCTCTGCATTCACTGCACATAGCAAGAAGAGACGCTGTCTGGAAACTTCTTTTTGGAATCCTGTGCAGCACAATAACAAGATTCTACAGTATCGTCTGGAGGCTTTCCAAATGTTTCTATTTTTTTTCTAACTGCCTGAAATAACCAAAGCATTTCTAGTGATTTAGCATTTTTATAAATTTATAAATGGTTTAGCAACTGTATATACGAGTGCAATGTAGCGATGGGGCAGGAAGAAGGACAAAGCAAAGACACTTACATTCTTCATTGTTTTAAAGAGGATATTTCTTGTTGATTAGAAACCTCTGGGCAAAGCAGTTAGAGCCCTTTTGCAATAAGGTTTGATCCCAATCATTGGCAGATGAAAATATCAGTCATCTGGGGAACAGCCAAATTCTTGTTTGTTTGCTAATCACATCTTTTATGTGGCCTAAAATATCATTTTTGTTGGGAGCTCATCTTGTCATGAACAGGGGATGTGCTACAGACAACATATAATCTATATAAAAACCAAACCATCATATTGAGGGCTTGCTCACATGATCGTATACAACAGACGAGTGCTCAGATTTTTTATCGAATAGCACTAAGAGCAATGTTACTCAATTGGGCAGTGCTGATGACGCAGTTATTTCACTTACAGAATCTGTCATCTGGTATGCTGTAATTCTCTCTGAAATTGGATGCAATGTGAGGGAGCGTCAGGGCTGTAGTCGTGGCTGAGACTAATGGCCATTGCGTGCCCTGGTCTCCTGTCACATACAAACAATGTCCTTATGTCAGTGTACTTGCCTCTCTGTTCTCTGAAGCTTCAGGGTCTCCTCTGGGTTGCTGAAGTCCCCTTCCATACGATTGCGCACAGCGACACAGTCCAGTTGCAACTTAAAATGTAGAACTTCACTTTTTCCTTTTCACAGCACATCCTTGTTAGATACAACATCAGCATACAGTTCACCTTCTTCACTTTCCCTGCACTCTTTCCTACTTCGTCCAATACGTGCCCGGGTCATACCGTCTCATCCGATACCACAGCGTCCTCTCTGTTCAGACTCACTACACTTAGGAGTTCCCTCGTCCGTTTCACCCTGTTCATGAGGGCATCTGCCCATGCAATGAGCAGCCACATCATTGAGTGACCTGTACTGTTGTGACCTT
Source organism: Dendrobates tinctorius (assembly GCF_039654945.1). Taxonomy (NCBI): domain Eukaryota; kingdom Metazoa; phylum Chordata; class Amphibia; order Anura; family Dendrobatidae; genus Dendrobates; species Dendrobates tinctorius. The sequence continues at coordinate 20,484,165 of NW_027361808.1, read as the reverse complement.
TGCTTTAGCTTCTGCTCTACTTCTGTTGTCACCACTGCTGCCTCGGCTGAACTTCTGGGCCCTGGATGGCTGGGCTTCACGCTTAAATGTTGCAGAGCTGTCTGCCCTATACAAGCTCCACGGCCCTACTCCTCTAAAAAGGGAAATCTTATACACTGTTAGCTCCTCCTAATTAACTATATACATTATGTACCCCATCTAGTGGGCTAACTAAGATACTACGCTTTCCCTATTTAACACCTTATGTACATTATATGACATATATTCCTATACACTAGTACAACAGATAATATTTATATGTATACATAAGTGGAGTATCACATGATCCCGGTACACCCCTTACATCTACTCACCCATCCAAGTCTACGAGTACGAGGAAAATATTGTATGTTATCCGAGTGCAGTCTGATTTCCACAGAATGGAGAAAATTGAGAAATTATGGAGAATCAGATGACACTATGCTGACACTGATCAAACTCTGATAAGAGTGTCTTTAGCATAACAATTAGCATAATAATCGCAGATGAGGGAATCGTGTTACCCTGCCCTAATTGTGATTTATCCCCAGAAAGCTTGCATTGGCCCATTTAAAATATCTTTTAAACGATTGATTATCAACTTTTTATATCATTACCTATCAATCTATGTAGACCTGTCACTTTGCTCCACTGATGCTGCATTTTTACATTGCTAAGATATTCACATTTATTTCTTTTGGAGCGCAGTTTGTGAAATCTCTGCTTTTAGACCAACTGGGTGTTTAGTCTTTTCTGTGGCCATGTTCTTTACCTCCTCCCTTACAGACGCTGTTAAGGCCCCGTCACACACAGCGAGATCACTAGCAAGATCGCTGGTTTTGTGACGCAACAGCAATCTCTCCTGTTAGGGACGGCGGAACGCACTAAATATAAATAATAGGAAGTGCGTTCGCCGCCCGGGGTCCACCGTGCAGTAGGTGTAACAACCGCTGCTGAATAATGGCGGACTCGCTTATATGGCGGTATACTACGCTCGGGTTAAACGTCACCTGGGGTGCGCAGAGCTGACTCTGTTAAACTCACAGAGACCCCAAAGCATAAACGCAGAGACTGTTAGCTTCACAGGTCTCAGCTGGCGGGCACACATGGTATATAGTCACAGGACACAGCCCAAGACAGAGGTCGGTGTCCGTCTTGACCTACCGTGCGTGCGGCGTTGCAACCGCGGATGCCGGTAAGTGCTGCTACCTGCAGCGCGGCGGTAACTACACGATAGTGCCGTGAGGCGTGACACCATCGGATGCTAGTGCAGAGGTGCGGTATGCACTATGGCCTATAGCTTGCCACTGACTGGCGCTGGCTATCTCTCTAGTTCCCTATCCACATGCGTAATATCAGAGGGAAGGGGGTTTCAAATGAGTCAGTCACCAGAATCATACATCCGTCACCATTCACACATAGCAAGTATAGCCTATACTAGCGCATGGGCGAGCGGCAATGCGGGCCTTTTATAGCCATGCGCTTCCGGGACCTTCCAGACCTCTGAGATGGGCCAATCAGATCAGGACAAGGACTTGAGCATGTGACCCCCGATCTCCACTGGGAGATCATCTAGTGGGCATACCCAGTAGCGCGGCGAGAGGACTTAGCCTCTGGAGTGGTTTCCTGCAAAGCAGGTTGAGCTACCATTGCTGGTACTGAGGTGACAGCAACATCCAGACCCAGAGAGCTGGTCTGAGAAGGGTGCCTGGATCGCCGAAATTGCTGTGCAGGTCCCTGAGCAGTCAGAAAGGTATGGGAGACTGCTGGATGTATGGCTCTGGATTCCTGCTGTGCAGCTGCAGGAATCTGACGCCTAACATTACCCCCCCCTCCTAGGGGCCCCCCCCTCTGAGCCTCGCTACGCTCAAAGGCTGTGATCAGGAGTGGAGCGTGGATGTTCTCCACTGGCTCCCAGGTCTGGGCCTCTGGACCATGACCCTTCCAGTCCACCAAATAAAACTTTTTGCCACGCACAATCCTGCGTCCCACAATGGCGTTAACCTCAAACTCATCCGAAGACAAGTCTGATGACCCGGCAGATGACTCAGAGAACCGGGCCATGTGAACAGGTTTGAGAAGGGACACATGGAAAACGTCAGAAATGGCTAAATGTGGAGGAAGAGCCAGGGGGTAGACCACCGAGTTGATTCGCTCGAGAACCTTAAAAGGTCCGATGTATCGCGGCACGAACTTGGAGGACTCGGCCCGCAGCTTGATGTTTCGAGCAGAGAGCCACACCAAGTCGCCGGGGGAAAAGGTTGGAGCGGGTCGCCGATGTGTGTCAGCGGATGCCCTCATTCTTTCTTTAGAGGCACGAATAGCATCCTGAGTGCGAGCCTCCACTGTCCAGTCTGCCACCCTGGAGTCAGCGGAGGACACAGGCATCGGGACAGGGACACGCGGATGCTGGCCATAATTTAAAAGGAACGGCATCTGACCAGTGGAATCAGCCACTGCATTATTCAGGGCAAATTCAGCCCATGGTAGCAAGGATGCCCAGTCATCCTGCCTGGCAGAGACGAAAAATACCGCAGGTACGTGACCAAGGTTTGGTTGGCTCTCTCAACCAAGCCGTTCGTCTCGGGATGGTAGGCGGAGGACAGGTTTAGCTCAATGCTGAGTAGGCTGCAGAGCTCCCTCCAAAACCGGGATGCGAACTGGGGACCTCGATCACTGACAATTTTGTCCGGCATGCCATGCAGACGGAATACATGTTTTATGAACAGTGTGGTAAGACCACGAGCGGAAGGCAACCGTGCGAGTGGCACCAGATGCACCATTATAGAAAAATGGTCGGTGACCACCAAGATGACCGTACTGCCACCAGACTTGGGCAGGCCAACCACAAAAACCATTCCAACCATCTCCCAAGGTCTATCCGCCACCGTCAAAGGGTACAATAATGCAGTCGGCCTCTGTCTAGAGGACCTGTTCCGTGCACACGAGATGCATGCTTGTATGTATTCCTTAGTGTCTCGAGCCATGTGCGGCCACCAATACGACCTTGCCAGGAGTTCTGTGGTCCACTTATTGCCAAAGTGACCACCCACCCTGGACGCGTGCGCCCAGGCGAGAACCTCCCGCCGTAGCTGAGGAGGCACAAAGGTCTTGCCCGGTGGCACTGACTCGAGGGCAACTGGAGCCACAGTCGTAAAGCTCTCCGGAGGGAGAATTAACCGTGGCTCAGCCTCCCCTTCCTCCGCTGAGAATACCGAGCACGAAAGAGCATCCGCACGGACGTTCTTCTCTCCAGAGAGATAGTGCAAGGTGAAGCGTGAGAAGAAGAGTGACCACCTAGCTTGACGAGAGTTCAAGCGCTGGGCCGTTTGTAAAAAGACCAGATTTTTATGGTCCGTATACACCTGGAAGGGAAACCGGGCTCCCTCCAGGAGATGTCTCCACTCGGAAAAGGCCAACTTCATTGCTAGCAGCTCCCTGTCCCTGATGGAGTAATTCTTCTCCGCCGGTGAGAAGGTCTTAGAGAAGAAGCAGGGATGCTTCCGACCTTGAGCATCCTTCTGGAAAAGGACTGCTCCTGTACCGACGGAAGAGGCATCCACCTCCAGGATAAACGGTTTAACCACATCGGGACGGTGTTAGATGGGAGCGCCAGCAAAATGGGATTTTAGAGACGAGAAGGCCTTGGAGACTAGTCCAGACCAAGCATTAGGATTAGCTCCTTTCTTTGAGAGAGCAACCAAAGGAGCTACCAGTGTGGAGAAGTAAGGTATGAACTGACGGTAATAGTTGACAAACCCTAGGAAGCGCTGCACCGCTTTGAGTGAGTGTGGTTCCTGCCAGTCCATTACCGCTTGCAGTTTGGCCGGATCCATAGCCAACCCCTGGGCGGAGATGATGTAGCCCAGGAACGGCAAGGACTCCTGCTCAAACTGGCACTTCTCCAGCTTGGCAAAAAGAGAGTTCGCCCACAGACGGTCGAAGACCTTGCAGACGTCTCTCCGGTGGGAGGTCAAATCTGGCGAGAAGATGAGGATGTCATCCAGATATGCTCTCTACCTCGGTGGTGGTCTATCGCGGAAGATGTCGTTGACGAAATCCTGGAAGACAGCAGGCGCATTACAAAGGCTGAAGGGCATGACCAGATATTCATAGTGGCCATCCCTGTTATTAAAGGCTGTCTTCCACTCGTCTCCTTCGCAAATGCGGATCAGGTTGTACGCCCCCCATAGACCTAATTTCGTAAAGATCCGGGCTCCTCGCAACCTGTCAAATAGCTCAGAGATCAACGGGAGAGGGTATTTGTTTTAACTGTAATGGCGTTGAGACCTCTGTAGTCAATGCAAGGACGTAACTCTCCGCTCTTCTGCACGAAGAAGAACCCTGCACCAGCCGGCGACACCGACTTTCTGATAAAACCTCTGGCCAGGTTCTCCCGGATATATTGAGACATAGCCTCTGTCTCAGGGAGTGACAGCGGATACACACAGCCTCTAGGAGGTTCCGTGCCTGGCAGAAGATCTATCGGGCAATCGTAAGGACGGTGCGGCGAGAGCGTCTTCGCAGATTTTTTAGAGAAGACGTCCACGTACTGATGATAAGGTTTAGGAAGCGCGGAGAGATCCGCGGGCACTTCAGTGGAAGCTACCTGAACACTGCCCTTCAGGCACCTTCCCTCACAGTCCTTGCTCCAACCCAGTATATTCCCCGAAACCCAATCAATATAAGGAGAGTGACAATGGAGCCAGGGAACTCCGAGAAGCACCTGGTCGATGCCATCTGGCAAAATGAACAAGGACATAATCTCCCGATGAGAGGGTGAGATTGAGAGCCCGAGTGGGGCTGTCTGGTGGGTCACCTGAGATGGTAAAGGTGCACCATTAACCACCCTGATAGTCAGAGGTTGGGGCAGTAACACCAGTGGAATAGCTTGTTTCTGGCGAAGGTCGAGGACATGAAGTTCCCCTCAGCCCCGGTATCCACGGTAACCTCTACCTCCGAGGTGGAGGCCCCACTATCTAATGTCCCTTGAAATACCGGTTTGGGAGAAAGGGGTTTCATATTTGTCTGGCCACCACCTACGACCACTGGACGTGATCGTTTTTCCGACCGCAGAGGACACATGCTAGCCGAGTGACCAAACTGCCTGCACTGGTAACAACGTGTGGAGCTTCGCACCGGACGTGGCTTGGAGCCGGTGCGAAACACCTCCATAGGTTCGGAGGATGTAAGCTCCTGAACGGAGGTTCTTAGCGGCTTGGTGAAGGTGGGAGCCAAGTTAACCCTTCGTCTGAATTACGCATGTTCCAGCCTGCGCTACGTAAACCGGAGATCAACGCGGGTGGAGATGGCAATCACTTCCTCTAGACTTGTGGGGACCTCTCTGGTTGCTAGAGCATCTTTGACATGTTCTGCTAACCCTCTCCAAAACACAGAGATGAGTGCTTTATCGGGCCACTATAGTTCGGAAGCCAATGTCCGGAATCGGACGGCATAATGGCTGACCGAGAGAGACCCCTGTGTTAGGGCCAATAATTGGAGAGAGGTGTCGTGCGTGATCCGTGGTCCCAAAAATACCTGCTTCAGAGCCGCGAGGAACTGAGCAGCCCCCTGAACCACGGGATCATCACGCTCCCACAATGGCGTAGCCCACTCTAATGCCCTGCCAGATAAAAGAGAAACTATAAACCCCACCTTAGCCCGCTCTGTAGGGAACCTTGCAGCCAGTAACTCAAGATGGATAGAGCACTGACTCACGAATCCCCTACAGGTGGCGCTGTCACCCGAAAACTTGTCGGGGAGCGGGAGGCGAGATATTGTCGGTATAGGCGTGAGTGTGGGCACGCGTGAGACAGCCTCTGCGACTGCCTGAGCAGCAGCTACCGTAGCATTCGCAGCTGAGGTGGAGCTCTCGATAGCCACCAACCTGCTCTCCAGCTGCCGAATGTACCGCTGCAGCTGCTGCAGGTCCGCCATTACTAGCCAGACCCTGGCGCTAGTATAATGTTAGGGATGGCGGAACGCACTAAATATAAATAATAGGAAGTGCGTTCGCCGCCCGGGGTCCACCGTGCAGTAGGTGTAACAACCGCTGCTGAGTAATGGCGGACTTGCTTATATGGCGGCATACTGCGCTCGGGTTAAACGTCACCCGGGGTACGCAGAGCGGACTCTGTTAAACTCACAGAGGCCCCAAAGCATAAACGCCGAGTCTGTTAGCTTCACAGGTCTCAGCTGGGGTGCACACACGGTATATGGTCACAGGACACGGCCCAAGACAGAGGTCGGTGTCCGTCTTGACCTACCGTGCGTGCGGCGTCGCAACCGTGGATGCCAGTAAGTGCTGCTAACTGCAGCTTGGCGGTAACTACTGCCGCCACACGATAGTGCCGTGAGGCGTGACACCATCGGGCTCTGGTGCAGAGGTGCGGTATGCACTATGGCCTATAGCTTGCCACTGACTGGCGCTGACTATCTCTCTAGTTCCCTATCCACATGCGTAATATCAGAGGGAAAGGGTTTCAAATGAGTCAGTCACCAGAATCATACATCCGTCACCATTCACACATAGCAAGTATAGCCTATACTAGCGCACGGGCGAGCGGCAATGCGGGCCTTTTATAGCCATGCGCTACCGGGACCTTCCAGACCTCTGAGATGGGCCAATCAGATCAGGACAAGGACCTGAGCATGTGACCCCCGATCTCCACTGGGAGATCATCTCGTGGGCATGCCCAGTAGCGCGGCGAGGGGACTTAGCCTCTGCAGTGGTTGCGCTACCATTGCTGGTCCAGAGGTGGCAGCAGCATCCAGACCCAGAGAGCTGGTCTGAGCAGGGCGCCTGGATCGCCGAGATTGCTGTGCAGGTCCCTGAGCGGTCGGAAAGGAATGGGAGACCGCTGGATGTATGGCTCTGGGTTCCTGCTGTGCAGCTGCAGGAATCCGATGCCTAACACTCGCCAGCGATCTCGCTGTTTGTGACATGCATCAGCGACCGTCCCCCTGCCAGGTATCGCTGATCGTGCTCTAATGTCCTGAGCCAATTTTTGATTGTTGGTCTCCCGCTGGCCAGCACGCATCGATACCTGCATGCTCGCGCTGGGAGCTGGTATCCAAGGTACACAGCGGGTAACTAAGTGACACACGCGCTTAGTTACCCGATATTTACCTTGGATACCAGTGTCCTCGCTGGTCCTTATCGCTGGTGAGTCTACCTGTTCGACAGCTCACCAGCAATCATGTAGCGAGGCACCAGCGATCCTGACAAGGTCGTATTGTTGTCGGGATCGCTGGTGCATCGTTTAGTGTGACGGGACCCTTAGTCATAATTTAGTTGCATCTGAGGCAGACACCTGCTGAGCTTTGGTGAAAAGAAGAAGAGAAGAGTCTAAAAAAGCACCCAGTTGATCAGGAAGCAAAGATTTCACATACTAACAATGCAAAAAGAAAAAGATAGGCAGAATCGGTGGAACTTGGGGATATTAACTCAATTTTTTTGGCATGTTACAGTTCCTTGTTAAAGATTATGGACACATTTTGACATGGAAAATGTTATGCTACTTGTTACCTTTTTAGTTACTAAAATTGCAAGTTTCAGTCTACAATCTTCATTCCTTCATTTGCTTTCAGACCCCCGACAAGCAGTTGGCAGCCTGATCTGAGATTCTGATTTTTGCCTTGTGGGAGTATTTCTCCCTGTTTTGGACTTCTTGTTTTCTTATGTATGAATGACTTTCATTGTAATTAAAAAGTGCTAAAAATGGTTCTCTTTTTATTAATTTCAAGGCCGTTTTACATTTTTTTAATTATTTTCCTGCAGGTTTGGATCAAACAGCAATATACAGTTGTGAAGCACACAACAAGAAAGGACTGACTGCATCCAATAATGTGAACGTTAATATTAAAGGTATGCTTAAGAGATATATGAGGAATTATGTCCTGTGCTTCATATCTCATTCCTCAAGGGATCCAATTGGATACGGGAGATTTCTAAAAAGATGTCACGGAGATACCGTGACAGAGAGTTGTCTCCTCTATTTCAGGGGTCAGAATATTGTGGTATCTGGCTACATGCACGCCTGCAATGATTGTATCTGCTTTGCCTTCCAATTAGCTGTAAAGATTTCCCTTGTTCGTTGGTTGCAAGGGTTAAACACTTTTGGCTTGTCTCCTTAAGGTTTCCATCCTGAGTTATCACAGCTGTTATGATTTTCTCCGCTCCCCTTTGGTATAAGTACTCACTTCTTAGCCTGGGTAGTTGCCAGTGATAGCTTGTTATATCTTGCAATTGGTTTGGAGCTGTGAGATCTTGCAAAAGAAGTTGTTTAGGAGTCGTCTCCAGAGATTGCTGTTTGGATGATGTCTCATCTCCCTTTTGGTTTGCCTTTTTCTCTCCCTTCTTCTCCCGTTATATACCATTCCTTAGTCCAGTGAGAGAGATTACTGCTTTCTTTACCCTTGTATGTCTCCCTTTATGTCTATATTATAGAGCAGGACTAGCGTTCCTGCTGCCCCATACACTATCCAGGTCCGTGTTTAGGGCAAGACAGGGATAGAAATGCAATTGCCACACTGGATGAAAGAACCTGTCTAGGGAGCTCAGAGTTGCTCAGGGCAAGTTTTAGGGGTTGTCCCTATAATCTTTCCCTAGTGGCAGTACTTCCCATCTTATCCATCTTGCAGTGAGCCGTCTTGCTACTTGGTGGAGTGTGTCAAAACAAAACTGAAGGATACAGCAGATTTACATCAATTTAGACTTTGCCCACTTTAACAAAATTGACCATTTATTGTCTCTGGTGGCTGTCACATCATCCCAGAATCATAAAGGCAATGTTCAGCTTAGTCAATAATATATTAGAGGCCATTTTATAAAATCCCTGTTAATTCATTGTTCTTTCTCTGGTCAGCTCTTTGGCCCAGGACAGTGAAATGTATGGCATCAGCATTTTAGTAAGAACCATGCTGAGTAACCCACTAGTCTCCAATTGTCGACTAGAAGAGATTGATTTTATTATTTATAAGGGTATAAAAATAGGACCACTTGTATGGTTTCTATTTTTATGAAAGTGTTTTAAGTTACTTCGTTAAAATTCTGTTTTTTGGATGGAGTGAATCATGTTTTCCTTCCGATGCCAGCGTCCATGTTCACTATGGCCTAGAGGAAGTGATACTTGGCATTCTCATCATGTCATGAGAAGAATAAAGGCATTGATATTTTGTGTTAGGTTAAAAAAAAACCTTTAAAGATTTTGGCTGCAGTTTGTCAAAGTTTTTTTCTCCAGATTTATGTTGTAAAACACTTTCAAAATTCGTCTAACTTTAGCGTAACTCAAAGTTGAGAAAAAAATTAGCAACTTTTTAGCATTTTCACTCCAGTCCGGGCCAAATCAGCCGAAAAGGGCAGAGCATGAGTGGAGTGTGAATAAGCCTGCCCGACACATTCTTCAAAAGTTATGCCATTTTGGTGGCATAATTTACTCTAAAAAATTATTCTAGGCCTGGCTTCATTAAGTGGTGTAAGCCTCTTAATTAAATAAACTAATTTTACTCCTGCACGCCCATCATTAAGACTGGCATACGGAACACCAGTTTCAATTAATCGGGCACTTCAACTTTTCAAAGCAACACTCAAGCATTTTTTTTAATTTCAGCACTGGAGTGGTGCTACTAGTGTAAGTTCCCTAATCCTACTATTATACTTACCAGCTGCCATCTTCACCTGTTCACGGCACTGCTCCAGTCCCATGCCACCATCTTTTGACGCAACTTCTGACTGACCGGAAATGAGAGGTAACAAAGTAAGTCTATGAAAGACCTGTTCTGGGAGTGATCTGCAGGTCATAAACTGCTGAAGACGGACCGGAGCAGTGTCAGGAACAGCTGAAGACAGCGGCTGGTAAGGCCTGTTTCACACATCCGTTTGTCACCATCAGTCAAAATCCGTCGATTTGCAAAAAAAATGGATCCGCCATTTATCTTGGCGGATCCGTTTTTTTCCACATTGACTTTCATTATCGGCGGATTTTGACTGAGGATCGTCCGTTGCATCCGTATTTCTGCGGATCCGCCAAAATTTTGGCGTCCACTGAGATCTCGCCTCCTCTGACCGCTACATCGCCGGTAGTCATTTTTTCTCTTCAGCCGCGGTTCCTTTAAAATTCCGAAATCGGCGGGTCCTGGCGCACCAACGGTCCGGTGGCTCCCATTGGTGTTTCATCGCCCACGGATCCATTATCCGCCATTTTAGTGGCTGCCAACGCACAGGAAAAACGTAAGTGTGAAACAGGCCTAAGTATTAGACTAGGAATAGGAAACTTAGATTAGTAGTACCACTCCAGGGCTGGAGTGCTCCTTTAAGTAAAGAGGTCAGACATAACTACTCCTCTCAAACATGATTATTCCTACAGTTGTGGCGTGTCTATTGGGCCAGGTTTATCCAATCATATCTTATAGTCCATACATGAACAGCAATGCTCAGACTGACCATGCAGGGCAGTTTCTAGGGAATTTTGCCAACAGGGCGAACATCGAAAAAGCGCCCCCCCCCCGAACATTAAGGCCTGCTTCACACTTCAGTTTTTTCTGTCAGTCCAAATCCACCAAAATAACGGAAAACGGATCCGCAAGGGGACTGACAGAAACGTGTGGCAGAGGATCGGCGGATGTACGGATCCGCTGATGGTGAAAATTTAAAGGAACCGCGCTGGGAAAAAATGAAAAAAAAAATACTGGTGATGCAGTGTTCTCCGGGAGCGGCCGTAATCTCGCGGGAGCCTCGGGGCCGTGATCTCGCGGGAGCCAGCTATGTCGGGGCGCCGGTCGGGGCCGTGAGAGGAATAGCTGCGATGGACATACGGGAGCAGCAGCTGTGATGTGGGGGATTTCGCTGGAGCGGTAAGGAGAGAGAGAGAGAGAGAGAATGAATTACGGGTTAAAACACAGAATAGCGGATCCAGAGGGAGAAAAAACGGTCTATGCAGCAGAATAGTCTGCTTCCTCTGCCAACTCGCTCTCGATCGATAAAATAGCCAGGGCCGATAATCTTTCTTCTGTCATTGTAGAACGCAAGTATGTTTTTATTAGCTTTAACTTGCTAAAGCTCCTTTCACAACTTGCAACAATATTTGGAATAGTCAATAAAATTCTCATTGCAATCCATAAGTTTGGGAACAGCTCATGGGAGTGGGTATCTTGTATGTGTTGCAGAACTTTAAGGGGTGTAACACAATCTTGGCTTAGAGTAGGTTGGATATATCTTAGCTCTTCACATAACTGCATGCCATTTACATCACATTGCAGAGTAGCATCTTCAACAGTGAGGCTTAATATTTGCTCCAAGTTCTTGCATAGACCCATAAGCTTGTCTTTTACTGGCAAATCCAGGATATTATATAGGAAACCCCAATGCTTGGTATGTAGTGACAACTGGGAAAAACGGCTCTCCAAAGATGCAGTCATGTTGTCTATCAGTGGGTAAAAGACACAGATCATATAATGCTGTTCTGGATCTGTAACAGGTTCATCTTGACTTTCATAATCAAAAAATCTTTTCTTCTTACTTTGCCTTTTGTTGACACTAAATTGTGCTTCAATACTAAAGTCGAGAGCAATTTCTGATGCAGTTATCTTTGCAGATGTATAGCCTGAGGACCGATAGTTTTTTCATAAGCAGTACTTTTTTTCAGTATTTCGTTGCAATGAGTTAGTTCCATACCTCTAGCCTGCATTAACTTACTGACTAAATTAACCTGAAATAGAACATCATACCAAATGACTAGGGTCAAAAGGAAACTGAAGTCTTCTAACAGATGGCAAAGAGATGCAGCTTCTGATGTAAGTTTTGGATCATCCATGTTTTCTTCTACATCCATAAGAGCTTCATGAATCTCTGTATACTGGTAACGGACAGCTTTCAGACTTTCAACTCTGCATTCAACTCTGCATTCCCACCGTGTTGCACACACTTTCTTCAATGTAAGATGTTTCACATGGTCACTAATAATGCACCATCTTTTTGAAGAGGAAGCAAATAGTGTGTACAGTCTTTGAAGAGTGCCACAAAGGTTCACAGACTTTACTGATGATTTGGCCGCATCTGCCACTACAAGGTTCAAGCTGTGGCAACCACATGGATTGAAAAATGCTTGAGGGTGTTGTTGTAAAACTCTTGTTTGAACGCCTTTATTAATGCCAATCATATTGGCCCCATTATCATACCCTTGACCTCTACAGTTGTCCATATCCAGACCACATTTTGATATTTCATCAAAGAGAAGATTGCTAAGTCCCTCACCAGATGTATCATTTGTAGGTCGGTATCCAATGAAATTCTCAGCAATTGATAATTTTTCTTTCGAAATATCTACAATTCTTAGGGTAAATGATAGCTGCTCAATATGGCTAATATCTTGGGTGCAATCCAAAATAATTGAGAAGTATTTTGCATTCTTTACCTCTTCTAATATTGTGTTTTTCACTTGAGTGGCCATTAAATTGATAATCTCATTTTGAATAAGATTACCACAGTAATGGGTGAAGGTTTGTTGCGACTTAACTCTTAATAAGTGATCTTTCATTACTGGTTAAAATTTTGCAAGCAGTTGAATCAGACCAAGAAAGTTGCCATTATTTGATGTATTTAGTTTATTGGACGATCCACGAAAAGGTAAATTATTGCTTGCCAAAAAATTAGTTACTGCCATAATTCTTTCTAAAACATCTCTCCAGCGTTTAGTTTCTTTTAGTTTCTTGATTTATCTGTTTTTGCAAATGTTTCTCAATGCCTTGCTCCTTTTTTAGGTTTTCTTCTGCATGAATCCACTTCTGCCGGTTATGAATGTGGGCAGTAGAACGTTCATGCATTGCTAAGTACTCTCCAATATGCTGCCATGTATTAAGGCCTTCAGTTCCAAATCTGGATTTTGGGCTGGGATCAAACAACTTGCAACAAAAGCAGTAAACTTTGTCAGCAGACTAAGAATATTGTACCCATCACCTAGCCACTTGTTCCTTATTTGGCAAAACTAGAAAGCCATGGAAAGATGAAAAATGTCGCCTATTGTCATCTTTTGGATAAACAAAATTGGCAGGGGATAGATTCTGTGGTCCTTGCAATACAATAAGGTCTCTTAGTCTGCTACATATTATTTGAGGCGACAATGCTGTATCCTTATATGCAATCAAACTATCACAATGTTCACTGTTATCAGCAACAGGAATGTCAGAGTCTTCAGTTGTTTCATAGTCTTGCTGATACACATTGCTGGTAACAGACATTAACTGTGTACACTCAGAAGAACCAAGTAATTGCGGTGCTTCTGTAGATGCTGTAGAAGACCGTTTTATAACATTGTCTGTGGTTTCCTCTTCAGACTGTAACACATCTGAACAAACTTTGTCTTGAGCATTAGTGTTCATATCAGTTTCTTGTGGAAAATTTTAACTTTCAGTTGATGTAGAAGGCATACTCGTAGTTGATACTGGTTCATCTTTTTGTAAAAACATAGCCATTGCCTTTGCAGCTTTTTCATCGTCAAACTTTTGCTTTTGTTTCCTCTTTCTATTTTGTGCTCCTGAAGCTTTTGGTGGGGCCATTTGTATTTCTTTAAGATATAACAAATTGTAGTTAACTAAAAACCTATGGTCACCTCCTTGTTTTTAATATTACAAATAATTCCGTACAATTTTACTTTGATTCGTATGGATGATTATGCAAACTTATTTCTAGTGTTACACCAGAATTCTGGTGTAAGTTGCACCTTTTTTGGTCCAAACAAATTTAGACTTTATTACCATTGACTTGTATCAAAAAAACAGATGTGACGCCTCTCATTCTTTTTTTCGGGGTGGCTACATTCCATAAGGAGTGTAGCCAGCCCCAGACACACGTCAAGGCCCCTCACTGTATCAAGCCAGAATTCTACTGCTGCTGATGATGGCCAATGAGCATGAAACTGCGCTGTACATACATGAATTTTCGCTTGATATTAATCTCTGGTCTTATGAAAGGTTGTTTGTGGCCGCATATAGACTTATAGAGAAGCAGCCATCCCAATAGATGGCACTGTAGAACTTTACCCAATCATTCCTTGTTATTCTATTTTTCAATAGTGTCTAGAAAACGGGTTCATAGAAGACAGAAAACATCATGCAGTTAGGGATGAGCGAACTTTAAAATGTTCGGTTCGGTAAACATTACTGAACTTATTCCAAAAAGTTTGGTTCGGTAAACATTACCGAACGTAATAAAGTCAATGGAAAAAAGTTTGGTATTCTTAGAAAGGCTGTAGTGGAGTATATGCGTAATTGCGTTGTGGAAATCGAGAATATTCGCAATTTGACGGCGTAGTGGAGTATATTCGTACTTCGTGCATAGCAATCGAGAATATACTTTCCCACAATCTGAACATGAAAATGGCTTCTCCTCTGTGTGAATTCTCTGATTTGTATCAAGACTCTTCGCTCATCCCTACATGCAGTAATGCTTCCTATAGAGGGCCAATCCATTAAAAAAGGGAACTGAGAACTAAATTTTGAAAATGATTATACAATATGATTATACACACAAGCATATTTTCAGTGCGAATTCATCAATGCGATTATCACTGAAAATTCGCTCCCTATTGAATACACATGGGCGTATTGTCTCACGCTTGACTCTGAGCGTGAGAAATAGGGATGACATGCACTTGTTTTTCTGCGCCGCATCAAATTCGCCCCCATTGAAATCAATGGGGCACTTAACGTATTCGTCTGCACACAAAAAGGTCAGCGCTATTTCGTTGCAGTTACGTGGAGGGGTATTCCGGAGATTCCCCCCTCCACTTACTGCAGACGTGAGGTGACAGGGAGTAAACCCAACCCACCTCCTGTCGCAGGAATGGGGTTATCTCACCTGTCAGTCTGCCTCTGGTGTCTTCTCAGCGTCTTCCCCGTGTCTTCCTACAGGACCTGATGACGCATGTGATGGTCACTTGCTAAGTGTGAATTCTTTGTAACAAAAGCTGACGAAAATCGCGGTGATTTTGCACACACTCCTGTGTTTAAAAGGGTTTTGTCACAAAATGGGTTTTAAGCCTGTACTTACCAGCTACTGGCGACGGTCCCGACACTGCCGGGCAGAACAAGCCCCCTTCCTATGTTCTGCTTCACACCGCCATGTCAAAAGACGCTCCAACACAGTCCGGCCCGGAAGAACTACAGGCGCTGTGTCAAAGAAGAGCAGGAAGTCCCAAAAATGCTTGGAAAATGAAGAAAGAAGAACCCGGATTCTGAAGAAATGCTGCAGGTGTGCGGAGGAGCCCTGGAGTATCGGGACCATCGCTGGGAGCTGGTAAGTACAGGCTTAAAACCCATTTTGTGACAAAACCCCTTTAAGCCCTTAAGGCAAAAAATCTAATATTTTTTTTAGCAGTCTGGCAACACAGAGATTTCCAAATAGCATGTGGTTCCACTTATAACAGATTCTTAATTTGAGAATTTTACTCCCACACATTATGGGGTAAAAACAGTGTTAAAAATTTAATTTATGACTGCATCATGTACATTTCTGGGTTTTATCAACCCTTTACTGTCTAAGATTAAAATAAAAAAATAACTTTGCCCTTAAGCATACTCCTGAAAACAAAATTTTGCAATTAAGGCCGGGGTCACACTGGCGAGGAATACGGACGAATGAGAGGCGTTAAAAGCACGCATTATTAAATTAGAAAATGGTAGCACACCAAATATGAAATAGGAATAGCAAAATGGCTTTAGTAATACATTTCATAATGGCTTTTATAAGGCATATCAAATATGAAATAAGTGAAATATGAATAGCATAATGGCTTTTGTAATCTAGAAAAACATATGAGATACTTAGCACAAAATTTGGCCAAAAGATGTGAGCCCATTCACCAGCGACAAGGTGATCTCAGATTGAATGGGTTCCTATACTGACTGCCTGGTGTGAACTGACCTCTGGCTAGTAACATGATAAAGCCTGTATATATAGGATGATAGGAACCAAACAAGTGATTGAATGCAATTAAAATCACCACTTGATGAAGGGCGGAGTGCTCAGTCAGAAAACTAGTATACAAGTTATAGAAAAAACTGACGGCACATCTAGAACTAGTCTGAATAGGTGCATACCAAAAGGCAACTTACATATTAAATTAGAAAAAGGTAGCACACCAAATATGAATTTAATATGTAAGTTGCCTTTTGGTATGCACCTATCAAGTGGTGATTTTAATCGCATTCAATCACTTGTTTGGTTCCTATCGTCCTATATATACAGGCTTTATCATGTTACTAGCCAGAGGTCAGTTCACACCAGGCAGTCAGTATAGGGACCCATTCAATCTGAGATCACCTTGTCGCTGGTGAATGGGCTCACATCTTTTGGCCAAATTTTGTGCTAAGTATCTCATATGTTTTTCTAGATTACAAAAGCCATTATGCTATTCATATTTCACTTATTTCATATTTGATATGCCTTATAAAAGCCATTATGAAATGTATTACTAAAGCCATTTTGCTATTCCTATTTCATATTTGGTGTGCTACCATTTTCTAATTTAATATGTAAGTTGCCTTTTGGTATGCACCTATTCAGACTAGTTCTAGATGTGCCGTCAGTTTTTTCTATAAAAGTGCTTTTTATAGAAAAAACTGACGGCACATCTAGAACTAGTCTGAATAGGTGCATACCAAAAGGCAACTTACATATTAAATGCGTGCTGCATTAGACACGGACAAATGATTCTCTATGGGGTACCTCGCACCAGCCGTATATTTCTCATCCGTATTCTACGGTCCGTGCCAATCGCAGCATGCTGCGATTGTCAGCGTACTACGGCCGTAGTACGCCAATGCAAGTCTATGGGTGCGCAAAAAATACGGATTACACACGGACCACACGTGTGACCTGCGAGAAATACGCAGGTCTTTTGGCTGCTGCCAGGAAATGGCCCAATCCATCATCAGGAAGCTGAGACATGCAAATGAGCTCAAAAAGCGCTCCAGACATCCAGGAAGTACGCCTCCATGGAGTACAGCAGCATCATGGCGTCCACTTATCTTAATGTGGAAATGCTAATTGTCCTGGTGCAGGAGCGGCCTGAACTATGGGACCAACGTGATGCCCATTATGCCAACCGGGCAAGAAAGGAGGCATCATGGGGGCGCATATGTAGGCAGATGTTCCATGATTTTGGTGATCGGCCACGTTAGGAGCAGCAGAAAATTAGTAAGTACAAGCCAAAAAATGATTACAATTAGCGCAGAACAAAAAATGAATATAGATTCAGCACCTCCCTTCCTGTGCTTGTACTTTTTCCTCATGAGGCCGTTAGATTTTGATGTGACACGTGGTTTTGACACTGCCATAATTTGGGCCAGGCCACAAGCTCCTCATTCTCCTAGCCAAACAAGTTATTTTAAGTGTAGTTACTTGATACATAAACTAATGTGACCCTGTGTATCTGGCCTGTATGCCCCAATTACATATGCCACCATGGGTAGAAAGCACACCCCAAAAGGCCCCATGCCTAGACTACTGATAGCCAGAGTAAATAGTGATGATGGGGAGGAGGCATACTCACGCAGCCTGGCCAATTATCTCTGTGCCCTTTCCCGTGAGGTCAGGCTCCGTATTAGAGGATGTTTTCAGATCCTGCTTGATGCGTGCACATACCCCAATACGCCATACAAATTATTTGAGTATATTGAGAGGTGGCAGCTTTCCCCAAGAAATCTCATGCGCCTTAGGCACCCCCCACAAATGCATGTTCAAGCAGGATCTGAGGATCCTCAAATACGTGGGCCTACACCTCACCCCCTTCCTCCCACTACCCAACCTTCAATACAGCAGTCACAAATGTCTGCCTCTAGCCAACCCCACCAATATGGCCACTTGTTCCCACCCAGTGTTGGAGGCTGGTCCCAACCTGGTTGGGGACGATATGGCTATGTTGGTGGGTATGAGACACGTGCCTACCACAGCCAACAAGATGCCCCTCCCCATTATTACTCTGGCCAGTACCCCCAACATTCACAGGAGGCAGGACACTTCCCACATCATGGGCATCAGTATGGCCCCACACAGGGCGATGTTGGGCACAGTAGCCAGCAGCAACCACAGGCTGCTCTTCCGCGTTCTCCTTCCCCAACGTATGAGAATTTATAATTCTTTGTCCACAATCAGTCTGATGCCAGGAGATGTCCAGTGCGGTTTCACTGATGCTACAAATACCAATCAAAAGGAAAAAACAGGTGGTCTCCATCACCAAAGTTTGTTAAAAACATCAAAACTCACATTTTTTCAGAATGTTTTCCAATCATATTAATAATCCACCATGACAGGCAAGGCTACCTTACGCCTTTCAGAAAGATATTACATGTGTGTAGAACAGAGAATATTTAACCATGCTATACTGGTCAAGTGAAAGGATGAAAATACAGTACTCACTTGTTAAGACATAGAGAGAGCGTGATGTTATTAAGGCTGGTCTCCTTGATTTGTTACTATGCATAGCTGGCTAAAAAGGTGACTACTTCATTAACATTTTGTTCACTCAGCTGAATGGCAGACTGGAGTACCCACCATTTGGCACAAAGAATGCCAAAGGAACACTCCACCAGCCGCCTAGCACGTGATAGGCGCAAGTTAAAAATTCTGTGCCTGTGGTCAAGGTTGCGGCGGGGATATGGCCTCATGACATTGCGCGTTAACTGAAACGCCTCATCTGCCACAAGGACATAAGGGACTGATTCTTCAGTGGAACCTGGTAGCTGGCGTGGTGGTGGTAGATCCAACTGGTTGGTGCGTAGCCGCCGAGCCATTCTGGAAGTATTGAAGACTCTAGAGTCTCCCGTCCTTCCATAGGCCCCAATGTCAACAATTATAAACTTGTATTGAGGGTCTGCCAGAGCCAACAATATAACAGAAAAGTATTGTTTATAATTGAAGAATTGGGAGCCAGAGTTCGGCGACTTACGCACCCGGATATGTTTTCCATCAAGGGTCCCAATACAATTAGGAAACTGGCATTCCTCCTCAAAGTCCCTTGATATCCTCAACCAGTCTTCCATCCTGGGAGGGGGCATGACGACTTGATGGAGTCTTGTCCACATTTCTATACATGTTGACCTGACTATGCCAGAAATGGTAGATCTTCCAATGAGAAACTCATGGTGGAGGGCGGCATAAGACAGGCCAGTGGACAGGAAGCTGAAGAACGACAGAAATGGATAATTTTAGAATGCACAAAGAAAAAAAAAATCATTTACATGCCGACCAAACTTGGTATGAATTGAGATAGACTAGCACACACATATTTGGTTGCACAATGAGTAAGTCATATTCAGTACATATTAGACCTAACATTCTGGTCTGTAAGTTTAAACATATGTGGAATAAGATCAGGGCATTAAACTTAGTTCAATAAGCCAAAAATACATACTTTGGCCCACACATTATGAACATAGAGAATGTGGTTTTGTAGTACATACCGTATTGTGAGTAGAAGTCGCTCCTCTGCAGATATAGCTTTGCGCATCCTTGTGTCCTGAAAGGTTATCCCAGGGCGCACTGTCTCCAAGAGTCGATCAAATGTGGCAATGCTCATGCGACAGTATTGGTATAATTTAACAGGATGCTCCCGCAGAGAAGAATAGAGGCGGTGAAAATGACCTCTTGTGAGTCGTTGCCTCAAAAGTGGATGTACCCACATGCGTCTCCTCCTCCGCGGATCCACTATAACTGGGTATGGTTGCCCAAAGCGGCGTGACAAAAGCCAGTTGAAGAGAACCTGCTCAGTTTTATTGAAACTCAGACCCTCTGCCATGTTGCACATACAACACCAACACACCTAGTGAAGGCAAGGTCACAAATGGACAGAATGGAGGCAGCCACCTGTTCCTGAGCCAATAAATAGGGTGCAGGCTAATGATTTAAATAGTTCGCAGGCCTCAAAACCGTTAAATGTCCATTTTGCAAGGCTGCGAGAAAATCTCGCCATAAGGATTGCATACGGATGCCATATGGATTACATACGGATGCTCACATGCGCAAAATACGCGACCGCACCTTGCTTACGAATGACTTATGGAGCACTATTTAGAGGTCATTCATCCGTATTCCGCCTGTAAACTACGGACCGTATTTTGCGCCGGTTAGTGTGACCCCGGCCTAAACGGGAGTCTCCGACTTTATGGTAACTTTGCAATGTCCCGAATGTGACAACAAATGAAAGGCATTTTTTTAAGAAAAGAAAATGTTTGAGATCTTTGAAAATTTTGTATAAACATATATGAAATATACTATACACTAAAAATAAAGGGGTTGTCCCAACTTACCTTTCGTGGTGTTTTTCTGGTGTTTCTATTCTCACTTCCTGGTTGAGCTGTGGGCGAGACCCAGCATTGACAGGCAGTGGCGGTGTGGGTGGCAGGAGCTGGAGATGTCAGGAACTGGAGGCGATGTTGGCGGATGTAGCTGGAGGCGGTGGCTGTAGCTGGAGACGGCGGCTGCAGCTGGAGGCGGCGGCGGTGGCTGTAGCCGGAGGCGGCGGCTGCAGCTGGATTCGGTGTTGACGGCTGTAGCTGGAGGCGGCGGTGGCTGTAGCCGGAGGCGGCGGCTGCAGCTGGTGGCGGCGAGTGCAGCTGGAGGTGGCGGTTGCAGCTGGTGGCGGCGACGGTGTGTCGGTGGAGGCGACGGTGTTGGCAGCTGTAGCTGGAGATATAACCCCCCCGATATTACACACACACACAATGCATAGGACCCCAGATATTACCCCCCCACCCGATATTACACACACACAATGCATAGGACCCCAGATATTAGCACCCCTCCACGATATTACACACACACACAATGCATAGGACCCCAGATATTACCCCCCCGATATTACACACACACACACACACACAATGCATAGGACCCCAGATATTACCCACCGCCCGATATTACACACACACAACCAATGCATAGGACCCCAGATATTAGCACCACCCCTCCCCGATATTATACACACACACACACAATGCATAGGACCCCAGATATTAGCACACCCCCCCGATATTACACACACACAGTGCTAAGTACCCCAGATATCCATTCCCCACCCCCCAACCCCCGATATTATACACACACACAAATACAGGCTAAGTACCCCAGATATTACCACCTACCGCCACCCCACCGATATTACACACACACACACACAAACAGAAGGCTAAGCACCACATATATTACCACAAAATCCTTCCCCCCGCCCCAATATAATATAACAAACTCAAACCGTAGGGTAAGCACCCCAGATATTGCCTTCAAACACCCCCCACCCACCGATATTACACACAAAGACAGCAGGCTAAGCACCCCAGATATTGCCACAAGTTCAACCCTCCCCCCCAATATTACACAAAAAAACAGCAGGCTATGCACCACAGATATTACCACAAAATCCCCCCCCCAATATTACAAACACAAACAGCAGGGTAAGCACCCCAGATATTGCCCCCAAACTCCCCCCCCAATATTACACACAAAGACAGCAGGCTAAGTACTCCAGATGTTGCCAGTGCCAGCCCACAACCCTCCCCCATATTACACAAAAAAACAGCAGGCTAAGCTAAGCACCTGCACCACAGATACTGCCAGCAAACAACCCCCTGATATTACAAGCAAAAACATTAGGTTAAGCACCCCAGATCATGCCACAAAATACCGCAATAATTATACCTAACCTCAATCCGGGTCAGGTGCGGATATAGCAGCAAAGACCCTGGATCCAAACAGCAGCGAACAGGCAGCGTCCGTCTCTCACTATCCTTCCTGTGTGAGAGCGTGGGGGCGTTCCTCGGACAGTCGCAGAAGCAGAGGAGCTCAGGAGCAGGCAAGTGAGTTATAGGAGTGAGTGTGACGTCACTCACTTACACTATCTCCTGCGCGGCGCCCTGCTGGCTGAGCCTGTCACTGTGAATGATTATTTTCTGCTGGCTGTTTCACTTCAGGGAGGGGGGTTATCGCGCGCCTGCCTGGGCTTGTATTGAGACAGACACAGACAGCTAGGCACTAGACAGGCGCCCCCTGGCTTGGGTGGCGCCCCGGGCGATCGCACTCCCCGTCCCCCCCTTAAAAACAGCCCTGTCACCATGGATATCCTTATCCAAACATAGGCATCAACGAGGTTGTAAGTTTGGGTCTGGAGAGCCCCTGTCAGTGCGAGCATTGGGGTCTGTATATGAAACGTGAAATACAGCTGCCTGTTCTTGGCCATAGTCCTTCAACGGTCCTGATTTTCTGTTGCAGTGTATATACAGTATGTTGCTGCTTATCCATGTGCTCTACCCATAGTTATTCCTTTGTCACTAAATCATTTTCTCAAATTAGTAATAAATAGTAATCAAAACCCAATTATACATTATAGAATTTAATTTAAAGAGGTTGTCCTTTCAAGAAATATTGGTCACTGGATGCAGTTTGATTTAAAAACAAAACCGAAATATATTCACTGTCCTCTGGTCTACCGGGCAGTCTCTGCAGTAGCTCCCATTGAGCCTGCACTTAAGGTACTGTCACACTTAGCGATGCACCAGCGATCCCGACAACGATATGGATAGTTGGTGCATCGCTAAGTGGTCGCTAGTGAGCTGCCACACAGGCAGATCTCACCAGTGACATAGCAGCGGTCGGGGGTCGTTACTTACCTGTCAGACGAGGCGATCCTGCGTCCTCCCGCCCACGTCCACGCGTCGCTCGTCGGCGCCACAGGAGGCCCAGCAGGAAGCAGACGACGAGAAACGGCCCAGGACGTTCTCGCGCGATCAGCAGCAGACAGCGGGGGAGCCGGTCGGAGGTAAGTATCACCCACAGCGATATCGCTAGCAATATCGCTGCTGTGTCACAAAACCAGTGACGTTACAGCGATATTGCTAGCGATATCGCTTAGTGTGACGGGGCCTTTACAGCTCTCCATGTTTCTCAAGGTTTCCTCCCCTGCTGCAAGCTTCCTGTCACTAACTGACAGGTCATTCTTCACTGTGACCTACTCCCCTACCTGAGCTCTCACGCCAATACAGGTGCTTCTCCCAAAATTAGAATATCATCAAAAAGTTAATTTATTTCAGTTCTTCAATACAAAAAGTGAAACTCATATATTATATAGAGTCATTACAAACAGAGTGATCTATTTCAAGTGTTTATTTCTGTTAATGTTGATGATTATAGCTTACAGCCAATGAAAACCCAAAAGTCATTATCTCAGTAGATTAGAATACTTTATAACACCAGCTTGAAAAATGATTTTAAAATTCAAAATGTTGGCCTACTGAAATGTATGTTCAGTAAATGCACTCAATTCTTGGTTGGGGCTCTTTTGGCATCAATTACCGCATCAATGTGGTGTGGCATGGAGGCGATCAGCCTGTGGCACTGCTGAGGTGTTATGGAAGCCCAGATTGATTTGATAGCAGCCTTCAGCTCGTCTGCATTGTTGGGTCTGGTGTCTCATCTTCCACTTGACAATATCCCATAGATTCTCTATGGGGTTAAGGTCAGGTGAGTTTGCTGGCCAATCAAGCACAGTGATACTGTTGTTTGTAAACCAGGTATTGGTACTTTTGGCAGTGTGGACAGAAGCCAAGTCCTGCTGGAGAATGAAATTTCCATCTCCAAAATGCTTGTCGGCAGAGGGAATGACTCTATATAATATAGGAAAGATATACGTATATCTTTGTACCGTGTTAGCCAGTAGATAGAAAAATATTCAGAATTGAGAGTCCTTTATGTGCATAAATATGTGACTCTTCAGATTTTGTACTAGTCAATGCCTGATGAAGAGACCTGAGTAAGTCTCGAAAGCTTGCAATGTGTTACCATCTTTTCAGTTAGCCAATAAAAGGTATCAACTACTGAGGACTCTCAATTCTGAATATTTTTCTATATAATATATGAGTTTCACTTTTTGTATTGAAGAACTGAAATAAACTAACTTTTTGATGATATTCTAATTTTGTGAGAAGCACCTGTATCTATATTCCCGGGGGCAGTGAATGCTCAGGTCAATAGTCCGGCTCTCAAACATCATCAGGACCTTACTGTGCATGCGCCACCCCCAGGAGTTACGGTGCTAGTTTGAGAGCTCAGGTGGGGGACAGAGGTGTCGTAGTTAAACTATACTTTTTGTGTCTAAACTGTAATGCAGATGAAGCTGAGCACAGATGTGTAAGAGTGGATGGTATATGGGGAACCCTTTCATAGATCCTCTGGTAATGGCCCTGTAGCTCATGAGACCTTTTAAAGTGTACAATGTTATAAAGCTAAATTCAAGGCAAACCCTCCTCGGTGAACCTGATGACGCAGAGATAGGTGACAATTGTGCTATTTGATCAGCTTTAAAATAAAAGGCTTAATTTTGGCAGAGACAGATCTCTCACCCATAGGCCGGGATCACAGTTGTGAGAAACTCACACGAGTCTCGCGTTTCAATACCCGGCATTCCGCCAGCACTCGGGACCGGAGTGTGCGGCTGCATATATTTCTATGCAGCTGAACTCTCTGGTCCGAGTGCCGGCAGCAGTGTCGGGTATTGAGATGCGAGACAATCCTAGGGACGTTTACCCTGCCATATAAATTTGAATATTTGGAAATTGACAGGTATTATATCTAAAAGCTTTTTGGATTTTATGTCTTGTATGTAGAATACCACAGGGAATAATTTATAAAATTGATTTGTTACATGTTTATTGATATTGAGCAGATCATTTGGGTAGCAGATAGCTATGTGAGAGACAGGGGGTTAACTTGATTCATTCTTTTTCAGCAATTGAGGGGGGTGTATTTTAATGAGTTTTAAATATGCTGATGTAGGAGCATTATATTATGCGGCTATATTGTACGAAATGCCCAGATGAACATCACTCTATCTCAATGCATTTGTGACTTTATGTTTTTATTAAGTATAAATAAAAGAAGATTGTAAAGTAGTGCTGGAATTACTGTTTATCCCAAATAATATAGTAAGTCCTTTAAACAGAATCTATCACCAGTTTTTTGCTAGTCCATCTGGGAGCAGCATAATGTAGGAGCAGAGACCCTGATTCCAGTCATTTAGGGCAGGGTTACACCAAGATCATGAATATGGAAGACTACATGGCAGTAGATTTACCGATCCTTTAATGATCTCTTGCTGATAAAACAGGGATTTTATCAAAACTTCAGCAGACAGCCCAGTAAGTGACACATCACTGGAATCAGGGTCACTGTCTCTACATTATGCTGTTGTCAGATTAGTTGGCAACAACCTGATGACAGATTCCTTTTAGGTGTGCAGATTACATTTTGATGTCAATGGCTGCTGTTTCTTCTGTATCAGATTGCATCTCTGATTGGAGAGCAGCATGTCTGTTAGCCCAGCCGTCTATGGACAATGGTGTTGTTGTTGAATTTCTAGCTGCCTTTTGATAGACTCATTAATGTACTCCTTGTTTAGCCCTGCTGATTTTCCCTTGGTTTACTCTACAGTCTTGGAAATAGGCCATATGTTTTATAGGATGATAATAAACCGTGCAGTGGAAAAATAAGGAATACCAGCAGCCAAATAAATCGCCTCACATGACATTTATATGTTTTTACTTGGCAAGGAATAATACAGTATACACCTGTTACATACCAAGTGCATTAAGTTTTAGAATTACCATAAAACCGTAGAGGACATCAAAATGGAGTGACGTGATGAGACCGACTATGAGACTCACCAGCTTTATTTTCAGATTGTGTAAAGAAATGAAAAGAACGTGTAATGGAAAACCCTATACTTCTCCGGAGATCACTGTTTCTCTGCTGAACCTAAGGCTTGATGTTTTACCTAGAAGAAGTCAGAAATCTTGTGGAAATATAGACCCCAACCTGTGACGACTCCTGGAGTGGACCCTCTGGTCGTGACACCAACCCTCCCAGAGCGAGCTGACCTAGTAAGGACCACCCCCCATACAGGGAGTGCAAGCTCAAGGGGGTAAGGTACCACGTCTGCTGGCACCAGGTGGCCGGCTCACAGGAGACACGAGTGAGTGTGTATGCAGGAACGTGCAAAACGTAAACACAGGGACACGCAGGGTACAGGACGGTACTGGGAGTATACATGGGAATGCACTAGATACAGGAGAGTGCAAGGCGGATACACGAGGGCACGTATGGCGTGCACAGAGTAGCACACCCTGGATCGAGCAAAGCAGGGCGCGTGCACAGAAGCATGCCTGAGTACAGAGTTAGAGAGGGTGCGTGCAGGGAAGCACGCTAGAGTGCAAGGCTAGGCAGAAGGTATGCCAGGAGGCACAACAGAGCATAGAGCAGAGCGTGTGCCTAGGTCCACGGCAGAACACAGTGCAGGAACAGAGTGTGGGCCAGGAGGCACAACAGAGCACAAGGCAGAGTACAGAGATAGAGCATGTGCCAGGAGGCACAACAGAGCACAAGTCAGAGTACAGGGATAGAGCATGTGCCAGGAGGCACAACAGAGCACAAGGCAGAGTACAGAGACAGAGCATGTGCCAGGAGGCACAACGGAGCACAAGGCAGAGTACAGGGATAGAGCATGTGCCAGGAGGCTCAACGGAGCACAAGGCAGAGGCCCCGAATATAGCGCACAGCCAGGCAAGGACAAAGCAGACCAAGCTAGGAAGCACAACAATAATCAGGCACCACCCATAGGAAGAGGTAGCCTGATATAGACAGGACTAGAGACAGAGTTGAGAAGAGCGCGTATGCACCCGACGGGACCCTCGGAGCGGCTGCGACACCAGAAGTGGTGACGATGGACCCGGGGGCGTGACACCATCTATGACTTCCCCACACGTTCTGGCACATAACGGGAAAATTGCATTTTATAGTAGCAGCAAAATACATGAGATTTCTAAAATCTCATTCACAGTGATTTTTTTTCTATGCGTTTTTCGATGAGCAGTTAGTGTTTTCTTAAAACCGCTGAATGTCAATTCTTTAAAGGGAACCTTTCACCTGTAAGATTTGGCAAATTCCTTTCAGGGCTTATCTACAGTATTCTATAATGCTGTAGATAAGCCCCCGGTCTGACCTGCAAGAGAAGAAAAATTACTTCTATAATACTCACCGGGGGGGGGCGATTCCAGTCCGGTCCGATCCGATGGGTGTTGCAGGTCCGGGTGTGGCTCCTCCCATCTTGCGATGCCGCCCTCCTGCTTGCATCATCGCTCCCTGTCATCGCGCTCCTGCGCAGGCGCACTTATCTGCCCTGTTGATGGCAGTGTGAAGTACGACTGTGCAGGAGCGCGATGCCGGGGAACGAAGAAGTAACAGGAGGGCGGCATCGCAAGAAGATGGGAGGTGCCGGACCCGGACCTGTGACACCCCTCGGACCGGACCGCCCTGCATGTGAGTATAATAAAACTTATTTTTCTTATCTTTCAGGTTAGACCGGGGCTTACCTACAGCATTATAGAATGCTGTAGATAAGCCCTGAAAGTCAGTTTCCGCATCTTACAGTATATCAGCCAAAACTGCAGACAGGTTCACTTTAAATGTTTTTTTCAGTGTTTTAACCCATTAAAAAAAATGAAAAAACCTGTATCAGATATGCGGTTAAAACGTATGTTTTGTGTATAGTGTATATTCTCCCAACTCTCTAGTTTTTGGTGCAGAAAAATCAGCAGCTTTACTGTTGATATGTTAAGTTTTGATCATTTATTTTTACGCTTCAGGTTATTAAAAATCCAGTGGAATAAAAGAAAGTACATGACACCAAACACAGCTTTAACCCCTTCCTGACATTTGACGTACTATCCCGTCCATGAGGCCCGGGCCACTATGCCCATGGACGGGATAGTACGTCATAGCGATCTGCGGCGCTCACGGGAGGAGCGCCGCTGATCGCGGCCAGGTGTCAGCTGATTATCACAGCTGACACCTGGCACTGTCACAGCGATCTGTGATGTGACAGATCAGCGATCTGTCACATGACAGTTATGACCCCCTGGGACAGTATAATAAAGTTAAAAAAAAAAAAAAAAAAAGTGTCAAAATAATTTATAAAAAAAGCTAAATAAATTTTAAAAAAAATTACCTAATAAATTCATTTTTTAGAAATAAAGACAAACAAAACAATAAAAGTACACATATTTGGTATCGCCGCGTCTGTAACGACCCACCCTATAAAACTGTCCCATTAGTTAACCCCTTTAGCGAACCCCTTAAAAAATAAAAATAAAAAACAAAGCAAAAAATAATGCTTTATTATCATACCGCCGAACAAAAAGTGCAATAACGCGCGATCAAAAAGACAAATATAGATATACATGGTGCTGCTGAAAACGTCATCTTGTCCCACAAAAAATGAGCCACAATACAGCATCATCAGTGAAAAAATTAAAAAGTTATAGCTCGCAGAATAAAGCGATGCTAAAATAATTATTTTTTATATCAAATTGTTTTCATTGAATAAATGCGCCAAAACATAAAAAAATGACATAAATGAGGTATCGCTGAAACCGTACTGACCTGAAGAATAAAACCACTTTATCAATTTTATCGCACGCGGAACGGTGTAAACGCACCACCCAAAAGAAATTCTTGAAATGCTGGTTTTTGTTCATTCTGCGTCCCAAAAATCAGACTAAAAAGCGATCAAAAAATGTCACATGCCTGAAATTGGTACCAATAAAAACGTCAACTCGTCCTGCAA
Source organism: Dendrobates tinctorius (assembly GCF_039654945.1). Classification (NCBI taxonomy): domain Eukaryota; kingdom Metazoa; phylum Chordata; class Amphibia; order Anura; family Dendrobatidae; genus Dendrobates; species Dendrobates tinctorius. The sequence continues at coordinate 20,455,483 of NW_027361808.1, read as the reverse complement.
AAAGTAAGACCTCACATGACTCAGTTGGTCAAAATATGGAAAAATTATAGCTTTCAAAATGTGGTGATGCAAAAACTATTTTTACAATAAAAAGCATCTTTTAGCGTGCGACAGCTGCCAAACATAAAAACCCGCCTTAAATAGTAAATCAAACCCCCCATTATCACCCCCTTAGTTAGGGAAAAATAATAAAATTTAAAAAATGTATTTATTTCCATTTTCCCGTTAGGGCTAGGGTTAGGGCTAGGGTTAGAGTTGAGAATAGGGTTAGGGGTGTGTTGGGGTTAGGGTTGGAGTTAGAATTGGGGGGTTTCCACTGTTTGGGCACATCAGGTGCTCTCCAAACGCAACATGGCGTCTGATCTCAATTCCAGCCAATTCTGCGTTGAAAAAGTCAAAACGGTGCTCCTTCCCTTCCAAGCTCTGCCATGCGCCCAAACAGTGTTTTATCCCCACATATGGGATATCAGCCTACTCAGTACAAATTGCAAAACAACTTGTGGGGTCCAATTTCTCCTGTTACCCTATATAAAATAAAAAATTGGGGGCAAAAATATCATTTTTGTGGAAAAGAAATATGATTTTTTTATTTTCATGCCCGGGCGTTATAAACTTCTGTGAAGCACTTGGGGTTTCAAAGTGCTCACCACACATCTAGATAAGTTCCGTGGGGGGTCTTGTTTCCAAAATGGGGTCACTTATGGAGAGTTTCAACAGTTTAAGCACATCGGAGGCTCTCCAAACGCGACATGACACCCGCAGACCATTCCATCAAAGTCTGCATTTCAAAACGACACTACTTCCCTTCCGAGCCCCGACGTGTGCCCATACAGTAGTTTTCTCCCACATATGGGGTATCAGCGTACTCAGGACAAATTGGACAACAACTTTTGGGTTCCAATTTCTCCTGTTACCCTTGGGAAAATAAAAAAATTGGGGACTAAAAGATGATGTTTGTGGAAAAAATATGATTTTTTTATTTTCTCGCCCGGGCGTTATAAATTTCTGTGACGCTCTTGTGGGTTCAAAGTGCTCACTACACATCTAGATAAGTTCCTTGGGGGATCTTGTTTCCAAAATGGTGTCATTTGTGAGGGGTTTCCACTGTTAAGGCACATTGTTAGAGTGTTAGCGACTCCTGGAGTGGACCCTCTGGGTCGCGGCACCAACCCTCCCAGGGCGAGCTAGCCTAGTGAGGACCACCCCCTATACAGGGAGTGTCAGGAGCAAGCCCCAGGGGATACGATACCACGACTGCTGGCACCAGGCGGCCGGCTCACAGGAGATACGAGACTGTGTGACTGGAGGGTGCAGGATACTAGGGAACACAGGAGAGTACACGGGAGTGTGCTGAGTACAGGGTAGTGCTAGACGGGTACACGTGGGCACATAAGGCGTGTAGCAAGTAACAGAACACAGGAATAGAGTGAATGCCAGGAGGCACGGCGGAGCATGAAGAAACAAGGGTTCAGAGCAAGTGCTAGGAGCACCACAGAATAGCAGACAGAGCAGAGGACCTGAGAACAGCGCACAGCCAGGCTGGGACACAGCTGACCCAGCCAGGAAGCACAACAATAATCAGGCACCTCCCCTAGGGGGAGCTCGTCTGATATAGCACATGACTACTACTGGTTCCGGGTCAGGACCTAGCCAGAAAGCACATGACCACTAGTGGTTCCGGGTCAGGTCCTCCAATACCATAGAGAGGACCGAGCCCTATACAGCACTGACAGGAGCGCGCAAGCGCAAACGTGGCATGGAGGAGGAGACCCGGGGACGAGAGTTGCGCGTGCGCACCCGACGGGGACCCCTGAGGGACCGCCGTACCGGAGGGAGTGACGTCGGGGCCGAAGCCCCGCCTCCTTGTGAGCGCGGCATAACAGTACCCCCTCCTTTAAGCCCCCTCTCTCTAGAACTGGAAAATAGCACCTTGACACTAGGAGCGGGATCCAGACACTTCCTAACTGCATGAGGACCAATGAGATCCAGAGTCTCAATACGAGAAAATTCGGTCTCCTGCCATACCCTGGAGAACTCCACGGACAGAGAGTCGGAGGCAGGTATCCCCGAGACAGGTCGAACCGGCAGAGGCACACAGACATGCTTGGAGGCCGAAATGGTGGTGCAGTCATTGGAAGTCAATTCATCCTTAGGAGGCGAGCAGTCGGAGGATGGTTGCTTGGGAAGTTTCTTCTTGGCACACGATGGGCAAGCAGCCACGAAGTCTTTGACGTCCTGAGCAATAGACGGCCACCAGTAATCGTGGGATAAACGGGAGAGTGTCCTCTTGGCACCAACATGACCGGCAGCCGGAGAAGAATGTCCCCAGGATAACACACCTTTACGGTTACCTTTAGACACAAAGGTCTCCCCTGGACGCTGGGGCGTCAACTTGACGGAAGCCACGGTAATTACCTTGGGACGGTCACTTGACGGAGGTGGAGACTGACTCTCAGCCCCCCTGTTGATAATGTCACAAGTCACAGACCGGTTGCTTGAATGATGTGGAGACTGACTCTCAGCCTCCTTCTCGACAATGTCACAAGTCACAGACGGAATGCTTGACGGATGTGGAGACTGACTCTCAGCCTCCTTCTCGACAATGTCACAAGTCACAGACGGGATGGTGGACGGCGGACCTATAACCGTCGAAGACGAGCAAGCAGGGTTCTTCGGATGAATGAACAGCAGGCAACTCTTTTGACAGGACGGTCCCCAACGGAGTATATCACCAGATTGCCAGTCCAGGGTCGGCCCATGAATACGTAACCAAGGAAGTCCAAGAAGAAGGGTATGAGGCGAAGTCGGCAATACGTAGAAGGAGATCCGCTCCCGATGACATGTGCCAATCTGCAACTCAACTTCCTCAGTGACCTGGTTAACGGTGTCCTGCAAGGGCTTATCGTCGACCGGAACTACTGACCTAGGAGACTCCAGGGATCTGACAGGGATGCGAAACTTCTTAACTGCCTCGAGACTAATAAAGTTACCCACTGCGCCAGAGTCCACAATAGCTTTCACAGTAAAAGTCTCGAAACCAAAATTCAGGGAGACAGGCACGGTCAGGGGTAGAGAGGAATCACATACACTTGGGGAGACCTCACTTAACAGTCCCAGGCGGAGAGACTTCCCCGGTCTCTTGGGACATGAGCGTAGAAAGTGGGAGGCATCCCCACAATAGAAACAGAGCCCTTGTGCCTGCCTTTTCACACGACGCCGTTGAGCTATCTGGAGGCGATCCACCTGCATAGGCTCAGGTACCGGATCTGCCGCAGATAACTCGGGTGACGGATGAGAAAAACTGCGAGTGGACGAAGAGAGGCGAGAGGACCCTCTCTCTCTGGCTGACTCGCGGGTGCGCTCCTGGAAGCGCAAATCAATGCGTGTCGCGAGAGAGATAAGATCCTCCAAATTGGTAGGGGTATCTCGGCCCGCCAGTTCGTCTTTGATCCGACCGGACAGACCACGCCAAAAGGCCCCTACGAGGGCATCATTATTCCAACCTAGCTCAGAGGACAAAGTGCGAAAACATATCGCGTATTGTCCAACCGATAGAGAACCTTGACGAAGATTAAAGAGGGACTCGGTGGTGGAAGCAAGGCGACCCGGCTCATCGAACACCTTACGGAAAGTGTCCAAAAAGATGGAAAGCTGAGCGACGAGCGGGTCATTACGCTCCCAAAGGGGATTCACCCACGCAAGCGCCTTACCCTCTAAGTGAGAAACAATAAATGCTATTTTAGCACGATCAGTGGGGTAATGCTGCGGCAAAAACTCAAAATGCAAACGACACTGGTTCAAGAATCCGCGACACAACACAGGGTCACCACTATACCGGGGTGGCTTGCATAGGCGCGGAAGTGAGTGTGGAAGCATGGCCTGGGCAGATTGTATGGAAAGGAGCCGATTATCTACCGACGCTATATAGTTGAGAATCTGAGCCTGGGAGTCGCGTTGCTGCGCAAGTTCCTGCTGGAGACTAGCCAACTGGGCAGCATTCCCAGGCTCAGAGGACTGAGAGGCAGATAAACCGGACTCCATGGACTTGAGAAATGCCATAATCCTAATCTGGTTTTCCCGGAGGAACGTCAGCTCCTTTTGGACGGAAGCCGCAGTACCAGCGGAGTCCATGGCCTGATTATACTGTTAGAGTGTTAGCGACTCCTGGAGTGGACCCTCTGGGTCGCGGCACCAACCCTCCCAGGGCGAGCTAGCCTAGTGAGGACCACCCCCTATACAGGGAGTGGGCACATAAGGCGTGTAGCAAGTAACAGAACACAGGAATAGAGTGAATGCCAGGAGGCACGGCGGAGCATGAAGAAACAAGGGTTCAGAGCAAGTGCTAGGAGCACCACAGAATAGCAGACAGAGCAGAGGACCTGAGAACAGCGCACAGCCAGGCTGGGACACAGCTGACCCAGCCAGGAAGCACAACAATAATCAGGCACCTCCCCTAGGGGGAGGTCGTCTGATATAGCACATGACTACTACTGGTTCCGGGTCAGGACCTAGCCAGAAAGCACATGACCACTAGTGGTTCCGGGTCAGGTCCTCCAATACCATAGAGAGGACCGAGCCCTATACAGCACTGACAGGAGCGCGCAAGCGCAAACGTGGCATGGAGGAGGAGACCCGGGGACGAGAGTTGCGCGTGCGCACCCGACGGGGACCCCTGAGGGACCGCCGTACCGGAGGGAGTGACGTCGGGGCCGAAGCCCCGCCTCCTTGTGAGCGCGGCATAACACACATCAGGGGCTTTCCAAACGCGACATGGCGTCCGATCTCAATTACAGCCATAAAAGTCAAATGGCGCTGCTTTCCTTCCAAGCTCTGCCATGCGCTCAAATAGTGGTTTCCCCCACATATGGGGTATCAGCGTACTCAGGACAAATTACACAATAACTTTTGGGGTCCTGTTACCCTTGGAAAAATAAAAATTGAGGTTGAAAAGATCATTTTTGTGGAAAAAATGTGATTTTTAATTGTACGGCTGTACGTTATAAACTTCTGTGAAGCCCTTGTGGGTTCAAAGTTCTCACCACATATCTAGATAAGTTCCCTGGGGGGTCTAATTTCCACAATGGGGTCACTTGTGGTGGGTTTCCACTGTTTAGGCACATTAGGGTTTCTCCAAATGTGACATGGCGTCCGATCTGAATTCCAGCCAATTTTGCATTGAAAATGTCAAACAGCGCTCCTTCCCTTCTGAGTTCTGCCATGCGCCGAAACAGTGGTTCCCCCCACATATCAGGTATCAGCATACTCAGGAGAAATTGCACAATAACTTTTGCAGTCCAGTTTCTCCTGTTACCCTTGGTAAAATAAAAAAAATTGGACCTGAAGTAATTTTTTTGTGAAAAAATGTTAAATGTTCATTTTTTTTTTAAACATTCAAAAAAGTCCTGTGAAGCACCTGAAGGGTTAATAAACTTCTTGAATGTGGATTTGAGAATCTTGAGGGGTGCAGTTTTTAGAATGGTGTCACTTTTGATTATTTTCTATCATATAGACCCCTCAAAGTGACTTCAAATGTGATGTGGTCCGTAAAAATAAAATGGTGTTGTAAAAATGAGAAATCTCTGATCAACTTTTAACCCTTATAACTGCCTAACAAAAAAAATTTTGGTTCCAAAATTGTGCTGATGTAAAGTAAACATGTGGGAAATGTTACTTATTAAGTTTTTTGTGTGCCATATCTCTGTGATTTAAGGGCATAAAAATTCAAAGTTGGAAAATTGCGAAATTTTAAAAATTTTCGCCAAATTTCCATTTTTTCACAAATAAACGCAAGTTATTTGAATTAAATTTTACCACTAACATGAAGTACAATATATCACGAGAAAACATTGTCAGAATCAGTGGGATCCATGGAAGCGTTTCAGAGTTATTACCTCATAAAGTGGTCAGAATTGTAAAAATTGGCCCGGTCATGAACGTGCAAACCACCCTTGGGGGTAAAGGGGTAAATAAAAAAAACTTGTCTAAACAATTTTAAAAAAACCTTCTGAATTTGTTCGGCAAATTTTTCAGAAATGAAAGTAACCTCAAAACCTCCCCCAGAAGGAGTGTTTTCTGATTCAATTTCCAAAAGAAAACTCGTTGTTTTAAACTCCTCAAAAAACTTTCTGTGCACATAGGACCCGATTCATCATGACCAGCCTTGATGAGGAAGGGTGCTGGAGTCAAACACTCTGATTCATGAAGAGTTGCACCAAAATGATGCCAGTTTTTCAAGTTTTTTTTAAAATCCAGATTACTGTCGTAAAAGCTTTGATGAATATGACACATAACCTTAGAGGAACTGCAATGTGATCAGAGTTCTATTTCACTGGATATTGATCTAGTGTTTCAGGTTATGTTGTGGATTTTTATTGTTGAATTCACCCTTTTGTGTTTGCACGGCAAATCGGCAGAAAAGCCTGCAGCAAAACGACACAGGTTTTGACACAGGTTCCTTGAAAAACCAAAACAAATGTTTATTGCTCAGTGCAGGTCCTGCATGGACATCTCCTTAAGGTGCCATTTGGCAAAATGCACGTTACCAAAGCAAACCCTATATATGCATTTTGATAGCAAACACTGTTGAAGGATTTAAGTTTTGAAGCCTACATGATTGGGAATTTATCTCACAGGCACTGGCAATATGTGCGCCATGCATCAGCGAAATATTGTGTAATCGGATGTTAAGGTTCATGAAAAGTTTGGTTCCTTTTTCTTGTATGTCAAAAGGCAATACATTCAAATGTTATTTGAGACGAAAAAGTTTTTGAAATTTTTGGTGTAGAATTTGGAATTATGGCAAGTGATTCCTTCATGAAACTAGTTTATGACTTATTTGCTTATAGAGAAGTTTATATGTCCTCCATCTAAAACCATGAAGTTAGAATATTTATTTCTTAATAATTTGTGTAAATATTGGGTGTTGAGTTGAATCACCCACTGCCTAGAAGTCACGACTGACTGCTGGTTTCCATGTACTAAGAATCTGGCATTATCACTAAATAATTGTATTCTCTGTTGCTAAGCAGGACTTGTTCAGGCCCCTGGTTAGTTGGTAGGGCACTTCTAACAGTATTCATTAAGGGGCTGTAACGTAGCGCCTACTGTGTGTGTTGGGGAACACTCGCTTGGCAGCGGATTAATGTAGTCAGGCATGGTTTTCCACACAAAACAGTCCATACGTGTCATGATCCAGGTTGGATTATGACAGATAAATGCACAAGTAACCTTTTTTTTTTCCTTAAGCTGTGTGCTTAAAGTTAGTTTTTGCCCCCGGTGGCCATTAGGGTCATTGCACTGTGTGGTTTCAGTTCTAGTTTTGCCCCCGGTGGCCGTTAGGGTCACTGCACTCTGGTTACTTTAGTTTAGTGCACGTGATTATGAAGCAGGTGTGATTGCTGGCTCTTACCTATAAAAGAGTGTCAGGTGGTTGCAATCACTGTTGGTGATAGTGCTCATTTCCAACCAAGACTGGTGAAGGAAGGAACTACAGAGAGCAGCTCAGGGGAGCTCTGGTGTAAAGTCTGGTGAAGGAAGGAATTACAGAGAGGTGTTCCTTGCAGCTCTGACAAAGCTTGGAGAAGTAGCAGCTATTCTGGAGGAAAGCTGCATTCTGGTGGTGGACTCTGTTGCTGGGAGCAATAGCAACAGAGCTAAGCTAAGTGGTGTTATCCCTGTTTGTATTTTTCCCTGGTGTGTATTTGTGGCGCCCCTGAGGCTTCAGTCACCACAGAGGTACTGCACTTTCTCCTAAGGTGTGGTACCCCACCATCCAGGTAGGGTGGGAACTCCCTTTCACATTCCAACACCTGCACCCCACACACAGGATAGTTCAGCAGGGACCCATCCATGCATTATGCTGGAAAAGTCATAGGATGCCTTTTGTGGTCCCTGGCTTCGTAACCCGGGAGGTGCTGGGGAGGCGGGTGGAGTTAGATATAAAAGAGAGGGAAGGTGTAGGATTTCAGGTCAGGTCAGTCTGACAGAGGGTGAGAGAGACAGGAAGTCACTCAGACAGGAGTGAGGATCCCTGGAAGAGGGATGGAGGAAGGAGTGCTGCAGCTGCCTCAGTGACCTGAGCCAGCTGGCACGGGAAAGGAACAGAAGGAAGGAGACGTAGACTGGAGACTACAGATTCCATAAGAGAGATAGAACAGATCGGAACGAAGGAGAATAGAAGGACGGTGGGAAGCAGGTTGAGAAAGAGAGAACCCTTCCAGTCCAGAGCACAAAGGCCAGGGCCCAGTCCCCGAGGTTGATTGGATCTTTATGTCCGGCAACAGACACCGGAGGAGTAGTGAGCCACTACGCCTTACTCCCATCATAGACTTGGGACACAACAGCAACTGGATAGTGAGCCGGGACGCAGAGAGGAGTCCCCGAAGCAGGCTACAGCTGTCTGTCATACAAGTAAAGACTAGGAACACCTAGAGAGAGGCATTCCAGGGTAACTAAGTACTGGAGTGCTTCGCTCCTAAAGGTGCATTGGAGGAGTCGTTCAGTAAGGTACATATTGGCGGAGTGTGGAGGGGAGAATCCTATCCTGCCTGGAGGTTGGCTGGGGCCCTGACCTGAAGAGCACAGTGTGGAGGCAGGCATTTGTGTGAACTGCAAACAGTGAGTAAAGCTTTGGAACCGCATACTCTGGTGTCCTCCAGTTATTCCAGCACCGCTACACCTGGGTACCAGCATCTATACCATTCTGCGCCTCTCCTCATCCATTGCACCTACACTGCCCTGGGACTACAGCTCCACCTGTGGGGAGCTACACCATCTTTGCTGCACCACACCATCAGTCCCAGCGGATCTGCATGCAGCGTTGGCTCAACATCTTACTTGCCAAACACCACGGGTGGCGTCACGAACTATCCAAATAAACTATTACATCATTAACATCGCCGCCATTGATGTTGGGCGCCCAGGGCCACGGACCGGGTCACCACTGCTGTGACACACATTCCCCCTGACACTGGCCCGGTACCAAGTACCCCACAGCCCTGGGTGTGATGCGACCCATATTAGTACAGCGGTGGGGCCAGTGCCTGCACCACCCAGCTCCCTAGCAAGGGATAGGTGTAGGGTGTGCTAGGGTGACAGGTTCCGGCTCGGCGACAGGTGAGGAGCCTGTATAGGGAACGTTAGGAGTGTGAGGGACACTGACTCAGGGGAGTTCAGGAGGTCTCCATGTCCCCGTTCCCTATCGCAGGGCCCACCGTTGTAACTGTTTCCCCTTCCCCCGTGTCTTGTTGTTTTAGTTACCGACCTGCGGGTTGTGTCACACAGGACAGTTACATGTGCCGTGTCTTGTTATTTTAGTTACCGACCTGCGGGTCGTGTCACACAGGACGGGTCCACGTGGCAATACGGTTTATTTAAACATCATAAACCGCACCGTAAGCCAGGTTGCACATCACTGGCTTACAAATAGTCCATTACTTCATCACGTGTGGCTTTACAAAGCATTCACTAGTCACGCTGGACTCTCTCCAGTCACCGGGTGACCGCACAGTTCAGTGTCTGACCTTTATCATTGCACATAGTTCTTTCCCCCTACCCGGGGTTACCTCTCAGGAGCTCCTGCTCCACAGGATGACTCATCGTCAGTCCAAGGTCCTCAACAGGACGGCATCTTTCTCAGTGTAGGGCTATCCCAGGCTCTGCACACACATGTGGCCTGTCCGGGTGCTATTTACAGTCACCAGGTCCAAGGTCTCACCGCGTGCTCTTCAGGAAGTTTATCCCCACTCGGGACCTTCTAACACAGACCTTCCAGGACCTAGCACTCTGAACCATTCAGGTGCAAACACTCTGCCCATGTGACCAGACCTCCGTCACATTATATGGTTGTAACCACCCCCAAGAATGGGGGGTGCATGTGTGGTTAGTCAATTCCCGCCCAGCTCTCTGATTAACCCTATAAGCCCCCCTTATAAGTAGTACACAACAAACACTTGTGGAACTATAAGTCCAAGCATAACCATATCATTTTGGCCTTACAGCGCAGAGAACCTCTGCTACACATACCAGCCATTTACAATAATGCCAGTCCCTGATTCACCATCATAATTATGCCTCCAAGTGCCTCCTGAAGCGCATACACAGCGCCCCCTAGCTGTAACAGAGGTCACTGCGTCACAGGGCCTAAAACAGTGAATGTTAAGATCCCTCTACAAACATGTCACAAGTCTTTTGTCCTTTTACTTCTTTGAGGAACTCAACATATTTCTGACTATTTTGGCCGCTGTGGATAGGTTTCACTTAACAACTGCATGTCAACCTGTAATAATTAAAGGGGCTGTCCAATATAAAGTGTTATTATACCATAAAGTTGCAGAAGTATAAAATAAATTAAAAAAAAACTCATCCACCCTGGTCCTCCACTGCCTCTCTCTCGCTGCTCCGATCTTTATGCTTAGGTTGCAGTGGTGACGTCATATATACCACATTCTTAATGCTGCAGCCAATCACTGGGCTCAGCTGCTCTGCCGAAGTAGATAGGATAAGCTGCAGAGCCCAATGATTGGCTTCTCTAGTTAAGAGCATTGTAGATGTGACACCACCACTGCAGCCTATGAACAAAGACATGAGCATTGGGGTATTGGCAATTCTGAACTTGGAGAAAGTAAGTAACTGTTCCATTCCACCTTTTAGACCAATGCTATGGGAAAAAACAAACATTTTGAAGGGACAATCCCGATAATACACAGATGGTTGTACTGGCATATAAACATTAATTCATTCATTTAGAAGCCTTTCAAAACTTATTGTAATATTGTGGCCGTGCATGGAGGGTTCATCTCAAATTCACCACATATTTCACTTTACACAATACAATCTTTGTGAGAGTCATTTCAAACATTGTGACAAAATAATGCTTGGTGCAAATCATCCAATGATCTACTGCATTGGTAGCCTTCAGCACAAGAGTGCATTGGCATTGAACCCAGAGCAGAAAATGCCAAAGAGGATTAGCAGTTAGATTTTTGTAAATAAGTAATTTGCAGAGAATTAAGGTCAAGGCTATGTAACTATATAATTACAATATGCAGTAATTCAGAAAACATATACAGGAGACAAATTCAGAATTTGTTAGCTTTTCCTTACTTTTAATGTAAAATTCAAAGATGGTGCCCTGAAAGAGTACTGTATAGCTAAAAAAAAACCCAAAAAACCTATCCTGGTCATGAGGGGATGAAATCTCCAGATTTTGATTTTATTTCACCACCGGATAGGTATCAGTAAGGTATGTTCCCCCTGTGTATGATAAAATACTTACCATTAGCTGTCTTTTAAAAGGGTAAACACAGTTCGAGGATGTATTTAGGGTACAGTTACACTTAAAGATGCACCAGCGATCCCGACAACGATACGAGCTTTTCAGGATCGCTGGTGCATCGCTACATGATCGCTGGTGAGCTGCCAAACAGGCAGCTTCACCAGCGATCAGCACCAGCGAGGACGCTCATATCTAAGGTAAATATCAGGTTACTAAGCGGCGCTCGTCCCTTAGTTACCAGATGTGTACCTTAGAAACCTGCGTGCTCGCGCCGGGAGCTGCGAGCAGGCAGGTTTCTAAGGTACACATCGGGTAACTAAGTGAAGCGCGCCGCTTAGTAACCAGATATTTACCTTAGATACCAGCTCCCAGCGCCTGCTTAGAGCGCTGGGAGCCTCGCTGATCGTTGGCTCCCTCTGCCACACGCAGCGATGCGCACTGGCCAGCGGGAGAGCAACAATCGAAAAATTGCCCAGGACGATAGTGCACGATCAGCGATACCCGGCGGGGGGGGGGGCGGTCGCTGATCCCCATCACGTCACAAAATCAGCGATCTCGCTAGTGAAGAGAAGCATACAGTCTAGATCACGTGAAGTAATTATCCCCCTCTACTCCTCCTTGGTCAGGCCTCATCTGGACTACTGTGTCCAGTTCTGGGCACCACATTTTAAAATAGACATGAACAAACTGGAGCAAGTTCAGAGAAGAGCTACCTGGATGGTGAGCAGACTACAAAGTATGTCCTACGAGGAACGATTAAAGGATCTGGGAATGTTTAGCTTTTAAAAAAGAAGACTAAGAGAAGACTTAATACCTGTCTGCAAATATCTTAAGGGATGTCACAGTGTAGAGGGATCATCCTTATTCTCATTTGCACATGGAAACACGAGAAGCAATGGAATGAAACTGAAAGAAAGGAGATACAGATTAGATATTAGAAAATCATTTTTGACAGTGAGGGTGATCAGTCAGTGGAAGAGGCTGCCACAACAGGTGGTGAGTTCTCCTTCAGTGAAAGTCTTCAAACAGAGGCTGGACAGACATCTGTCTGAGATGGTTTAGTAAATCCTGCATTGAGCAGGGGGTTGGACACGATGACCCTGGAGATCCCTTTCAGCTCTAACATTGTATGATTCTGTTTCCAGCGCCACTCACCACCCTGTGACTGCTGCTCTTACTGGCCGGAAGTCACTTCTAACAGTCACTTTCTTTCTTGACGTAAGATGATGAGAGCCTCGTACTGAATCTCATGGTTTTACATTGAGAAATGACTTCCAATTAAGCACAGCAAACACTGGACTGATCCAGCAGGTTACAACTCCGGGTCACGTGGTGCAGAAGAGGACTGGTGAGGCGCTGGAAACAGTACAAGAAGGTGACTGACAGATATGTTACTACACAGGGAACATGCATTACTGATCCCTATCAGATGTTAAAATAAAAAACCCTGGAGTTGTGCTTTTATGTTTTCATAACTTATTAAATGTTGTGGGCCACATAATACCAAGTATGTATGTACAGTAGTCATAACAGTTTGCAGCTGCTCACATTTGGTTTATTCTTTTGGGAAGTGCGGGTCAGTTTTTGCTTCTTTGTGTCCTTGTTAGGCAGCGCACTTTTGATCAATGGAGGTCCTGCGACCCTCCACGCTTAATCAAACCAAGGGCATAATTGTCCAGCCCATCTGGAACCTGTCGAGAATAATGTATAAGCTCAATAGAAAGTCTATTGGCTCGTCCACTCGTGTGCTTCAGTACACTGATTAAGAGTACTTATCAGGTGCACCGTAAAAACTATTGAGCTATGCTACAGCTTCTCGAAGAACTTACATAAATGTAATGTTTCCATATGCTTTCTTCCAGGGATTCCTTCGCCCCCTTTTAATGTAAAGGCCTTGAGCAGGTCATCAAATAGCATCTGGCTTTCCTGGACCTTTGGTTTTGATGGCTATTCCCCCATCAGCCTCTGCAGCATACAGGTAAATAGCAAATTGTTCAAGATATTTGCCATAATCAAGCTGTCTGGTTTCGATTAATCGTTGTTAGATTCACCTATAATAAAGCTGAACTGCCAATCAGGAGTGCTGTTTCCCATCATGTGACATGATACAGCGCAAACGTGTCCTGCCATTTTCAGAGTTGGACAGGGGCTAGATGTTTTTCAGCAAACTTTGCTTGCAGGAATGAGGTCCTGAGTGAGATTTTAAGCACATTTTTCTTATTTTGACCCCTAGCAAGGAATTATATGACAACCCTTTTAATTGTTTTATCACTTCCCTTACACATTCAGAACTTAAGACTTTTTCTGCCATCCATATATGGGTACAGAACTTTTACACTTAGCGCTAACCAGTCATGGGAGATTGACCGGTCAGAACAGGTGCTAACACCAGCTGTGTTTTTGTGCGACTTCCTATTAGTCAGAAATGAAAATAACAAGCTAAGAGGAAATTAGTTGCAATTGTAGAAATAGTTTTCAAGGTAAAATCCTGCGTAAAAAATGGTGATTTAACTATGAAGGCCGTGATTGTTTCTCAGTATATACAGATACATTCAGAATTAACTCCCAGCTTTGATGTAAGCTGCGAACGATTTGATCTGATTCACAGAATCCTATAATTTGGGATTCCTTTGTGGGTTAATTTTAGTTTTATACCTAATGTGAAAATGAAAAGTTTGACTGTAGTCGTCATTTGCTTCATTGTAGTTCAGGAAGAGGGATAAAAGAAGTCGCTTCCTGCGTTCACTGCGGTAACAGGATGGGTGTTCTCTGTTCTGTGGGATTATAGTGTCACATTATGTATCCTTGAAGCCGTGACGCATCATTTATTTATCGGTCATGATGTCACATTCAGTCTCTAATGTACAATGTCACAGATTAATGAGTTGTGGTAGTGGCGTTGGTATAACCTGACCCAAAATAGCCAATAACTGGAATAAAGCTGACTGTCCATAGGCAAAATATTTATAAGCACTGAAGAGGACCGTGATCTGACCCGGTGATCGCCATCGCCTATCATACTGTAACAATATTGAGAATAGTACATCATGTGAGAATCATGTGGGAATAGTGGATGAGGGCAGGTATATCTCGCCCAGATTCCTTTCCTATGTGGCCTAGTCTGGTCAGTATCGCACCTGCTTACTAATGGATAATGGGAGGTGGATATATAAGGATGCAAGGTGGTTGTGTGAGTGTCTCAGCCTGGGAACACAGAGAGCCTGTCTGTGTGAGAGACACACACGTGAGTGGAAGCAGTGCCCACTGCAACTGTGGTTTGGCTGGACGGGAGAAGCCCGCCAGTTGGTAGTTAGGTTGTCCATTGTTTAGTTAGTGCCGGACAGGCAAGGATTTGTTTTATGTTTTATTTCCTTTTGCATTGCTTTCACCGTTAATAAACCTGACTCAGGGTCAGTTATACACGAATCCCAGCTCTGCGCCTGAGTTTCATGCTGAATGCACGTGACCTTTGACCCCAGCAAAGGCGATTCCGGAGTGTTTTATCACAATCATTACAATGTCTTGTAGACTTGCTTAGATTACAATATTTTAATTTCATTTTCTAGGAAATCTCAGCTTGGTTAAACCCACTGCTAAACCACAGGCAATGTTATTATGTTCATGTTGTCTTGTGGTCTCCTTGAATAACAATCACTTTTTATTACCATGCAGTATTAATGCATCTCTCTACTATGAGGAAGCCCATTTTCAGTTGTGTATATGTTCAGTCCCATCACAATGTAGTATACTGGCCAAAATAAAAAAAAAAATGCTTTCACAAGACTCAACTGGGAAACGGCAAATTGTTTTCCTCTCTTAACCCCTTCATGACAGAGCCCTTTTTCGTTTTCTTGTTTCCGATTTTTGCTCCCCTTGTCCCCAGAGCCAAAACTTTTTTTTATTTTTCTGTCATTATGGCCGTGTGAGGGCTTGTTTTATGCAGGATAAGTTGTACTTTTGAACGACGCCATTGATTTTACCATATCATGTACTAAAAAAAACGGAAAAAAGATTCCAAGTGCTGTGAAATTGCAAAAAAAAAGTGCAATTCCACAACGGTTTTTTGTATTTTTTTTTTAACCATGTTCACCAAATGCTAACACTGACCTGCCATTATGATTCTCCAGGTCATTAGGAGTTCATAGACACCAAACATGTTCGTTTTTATTTAAGTGGTGTGGCGTAGTAACCACAGTGTCCGCTAGGGGGCGCTGTGTGGAGGTCCCTGGGGAAGGGATGAGTGGCAGAGTGTTGAGTGGCCGTTATGTATCTCAAAGTGGGTGGCTTTGAGATGGAGACTTATGCGTATTGATCAGCAATGATATTCTCCAGGTAACTAGAGATTTGGTGGGGCCTGGTTACCTACAAACCCACCCAGGGGGTGTGTTTAAAGCACTGTTGTAAAGAGTATAAAAATGCCTGAAGGACCTGTGATGAGGTCAGAGTCATGTGACCCAGTGGGCGTGGCTATGAACGATATAATGTGGCCAGGGTGAGTCACAAGGGGTGAATGCAGGGACCTGGTTGTTCCAGAGCGGAAGGTCCCATGAGGAGAGTTGCCTCCTGGCTAACAGCCTGTGGAGTGGCTGTGTGTAATGGCTGCCTGCGTCTGAGAGTCCCAGAGGAGAGAGTGGATGTCTGCAGCGTGGAGCAACAGCCATGAGGAAACCCTGACGTGGGTGAGATAATGATGAGGCTGAAGAGCCTGTGTATGCTGGACATTGCTACCAGAGTGAAACTCTGTAATGGACGCTATGCTGGTGAAATGAACTGTATGTTATTGGTCACGGTTTAGGCTGCATAATGAACCGCATGGACTGCTATGTTTTGATGGAAAATCCGTGCATGATCTGGTTTTGTTCGCTGCCTAGCGAGAATCCTCTAACTAAATGACAGCGCTACAGTGGTGAAAAAAATCCAAAGTTTGTTAAAAAAAAAATAAATTGCATCATTTTCCAAGACCCATAACATCTCATTATTCGTGATCTCGAGTTGAGTGAGAGCTTATTTTTTGTGTGCTGAGCTGCCGTTTTTATTGATTCTATTTTAGATACAATCTTTTGATCGGCCGTTATTGCATTTTAATGCAATGTTGTGGCGACCAAAAAAAACGTAATTCTGGCATTTTGACTTTTTTTCTCGTAACGTCATTTAGCAATGGGGTAAATTGCGATTGGGCGATTCTGAACGTGGCAATACCAAATATGTGCATGTTTGATATTTTTTATGGTTTTATTTTGAATAGGGCAAAAGAGGGGTGATTTAAACTTTTGTATTTTTTGTATTTTTTTGATATTTTTAAAAACATTATTTTAACTTTTGGCATGCTTCAATAGTCTTCATGGGAGACTAGAAGCTGACATAACCCGATCGGCTCTGCTACATAAAGGCGATGATCAGATCACCTGTATGTAGCAGTATTAGTCACTTGCTATGAAGAATCCGGCATTCACAACCATAGAGGTCTGCAGGATACCTCTAGTTGTCATGCCAACCCATCAGTGACCTACGATCATGTGATGGGCGGATTGCTGTAGCCATTGCCGAAATCGCATGTTAAATGCCGCTGTCAGAGTTTCACAGCGGCATTTAACGGGTTAGTGGTCTCAGGTGGATCGAAATTCCATCAGCAGCTGTTCTGGGAACATATCAGCTGGCTGTTCAAAACAGCTGACATGTACCAGTAAAGATGTGGGCTTACCGCCGGAGTCCACATCAAAGGGGGAGACCTAACATGCACAGTAATAGTACGGCACATGTTGTGAAGGAGTTACTGGCTGTCTTAGGGCTCGTGCAGACGACCGTGGTTTCACTCCGATTGAGATCCGTCAAAACATCAGATCGTACTTGAACCAAAAAATCACAGCATGCGTGATTTGCCTTCAATAATCATATTACACTCGGCCATTCAAGACTATGGGTCCATAAAAAATAAGACCACACTTGGATGACGTCTGACTTCGATCTGATTTTCATGGACAGACAGAATGGAGAAATTATTTTTTCTCCACATCCAAGAAAACGGATCCTTCTCTGATCAGTCTGACTAGCATAATCACATGTTTTTCCTCGGATGGAGAAAATACAATCATGTGACCCTAGCCTTATAATATTTATTGCAAGGTACTTCTTCCGGACCGTTTTTAGCACTGGTTCACAGCTATGTGCGGTCCAGACCTGAAGCTTGTTGTTGGGCAACTTTGGGCACCACAGCACCTATCGGGGCCAATAATGTTGATCTTCGATCATGTGATCACTGTAATAACCCATGACCGTGACCACAATAACTTTCTAAATGGGAACAAAGTTTTGTTCCTCCTGATCTATCTGCCCTTCCTCGCATTTATTACGTTGAAAAATGCAGATTGTAAAAAAAAAAGTCACAAAAAAATTATTTCTACATCAATTTTTAATCAGTAAATGACATTTAACCCAAAGTGGTAAGAAAAAAAAACTTTAACTAGACCCACACAAAACAAGTCTTCATATGGCTATGTAGACCAAAAAAAAAAAAAAAAAGGACGTGTGGGAAAGCACTGACACAAAAATGACTTTTTTTTCCATGAAACATGTTTATATTTCACTAAATTACTAAAGTTACAAAAAACACATATTTGGCATTGCTGTATTTGTATCAACCCACAAAATAAAATAAACTTTTATTTTTTTTTAACCAGTGATAAAAAAAAAATCTCTCTAATATAACTACAATGGTGGAAAAGAAAGTGAAAATGATGGCTCTTAAAAATACTGCACTGGGAAAAAGTTTTTTTTTTTTAAAAACCCAGCCTGCTCCTCCTATTTAAAATAGTTTAGTGCATAGGAGGTTAATGAATATCACAGGAAGAAGGTGAAATATTGAAAAAATATTTAAAATATTGCTAATTGAAGCTTTATTTCTTAGGCAGGACCAATGTTTTCCCCCAAATACTTGTTTCTCTTACGCGCTCCTTGGTATTGCTCCTGTCGATCTACTCCTGCAATGAATGTCAGCAGACCAGGCCGACGCCACTGCAGCTTCCTACTTGTCACATGTCACATAGCTCAGGAGGCCATTGGTGCTATTATATGTTTAGAAATGGATTATACGTAGGCAAAGTCTGCAGAAATCGGTGGGAGTTCTTCTCTCTGCTTTGACTGTTACGATGCCTACAGTATTTGGCTGGTTCCAAGCAATCTCAGTTTAACCACTCCATAATAAAAAACTACTCTTGGATTCCACTACAGGTCATGACATTTTGTTCTATTTTTTAACAATGAAAGTTAAAATTACTAAGGAAAGGATTAGACAGAGTAATAAAGCTGATGGGCATGCGGCCAAGTCCGGCTAGTAGCACCATATTAGTACTTAAAATCTAACATTTACGGCATCCAAAGAATCATACCTTTTGAATTTAGGTAAATTGCCCCATGTATGCCCCCTGACAATTTGCTAAACAGTCTGTTCTTTTGAGCTACATGTACACCCATGGTTAACCCCTTTGTGACAGAGCTAATTTGTTACTTAATGACCAAGCCAATTTTTTGCAATTCTGACCACTGTCACTTTTTGAAGTTATAGCTCTGGAACGATTAAACTTATCCCACTGATTCTGAGATTTTTTTTTTGTGACATATTGTACTTCATGTTACTGGTAAAATTTCTTCGCTATGACTTGCGTTTATTTATGAAAAAAAAACGGAAATTTGGCAAAAATGTTGAAAATTTAGCAATTTTCAAACTTTTAATTGTTGGACCCTTAAATCAGAGAGTGGTGTCACACAAAATAGTTAATAAATAACATTTTATGTGTTGCTGGTGATAGGCAGCTAAAATCCACAATAATTATATGGTAGATGTATATCTGATTTTCCATGTATGTGAGATTGACCTGCTGGCATTATTTAACACTTCCCACATGTCAACTTTACATCAGCACAATTTTGGAAACATAATCTTTTTTTGTTAGGACGTTAAAGGTTGACCAGCGATTTCTCATTTTTACAACAAAATGTACAAAAATTTTTTTAGGGACCACCTCACATTGGAAATGAGCTTGGTGGGGGGTCAATATAACAGAAAATACCCCAAAGTGACCCCATTCTAAAAAACTGCACCCCTCAAGTTGCACAAAACCACATTCAAGAAGTTTATTAACCCTTCAGGTGCTTCATGAGAACTAAAGCAATGTGGAAGAAAAACATGAACATTTTTCTTTTTTCACAAAAAGTTTACTTTGGAACCAATTATTTTTTATTTTCACAAGGGTATCAGGAGAAAATGGACCACAAAATTTGTTTTGCAATTTCTCCTGAGCACGCCAATAACCCATATGAGGGAAAGCCACTGTTTCGGCGCATGGAAGGGCTAAGAAGGGAGGGAGCACCTTTTGCCTTTTTGAACATAAAATTGGCTGGAATCAATGGCGGCGCCATGTCGAATTTGGAGACCCCCTGATGTGCCTAAACAGTGGAACACCCCCAATTCTAACTCCAACCCTAACCCCAGCCCTAACCATAACTCTAACCCTAATCCCAACCCTAACAACAACCCTAACCGCAACCCTAACACCAACACACCCCTAACCCTAACCATAACTGTAACCACAAACCTAACCTCAACCCTAACCATAACCCTAACCACAACCCAGCCCCAACACACCCCTAACCCTAATCCCAACCCTAACCATAACCCTTACCAGAATCCTAACCCTAACACACTCCTAACCCTAATCCCAACCATAACCACAACCATAACCCTAACTTTAGCCCCAACCCTAACCCTAGGCTAACCTTAACCCAAATGGAAAAATGGAAATAAATACAATTTTTTTAACTTTATTATTTTTACCTAACTAAGGGGGTGATAATGGGGGGGGGGGGGTTTGATTTACTATTTTTGTTATTTCGATCACTGTGATAGGGTCTAGCACAGTGATCAAAATGAACCAATAGGAAAAGTTTCCTACTATTACTGGGTGCTGACCGGCAGATCTCAGCGGGCGCACTGTGCATTCACTAGCCATTTTCTTCCCGGAAGATGACGCCGTCGGCACGGGGACATTCGTGGGGGATGCAAGAGGGTCCAGGAACACCGGAGGTACTGGGGTGGGGATCGGGGACCCCTTTTCTCTCTCCTCTGATGTGCAATCACGTCAGATGAGCGAGAAATTAAATGGGAAATTAGACTTTTGTTTATGGTTGCCATTATTCACTGAATAACGACGATCACAACAATGGTAAAAACCAACCTAAATCATGTTCTCTGGGGTCTCGGCTACTCCTGGTAGCAGAGACCCCGGAGAATTTCCAGACTGGTCGCTCTAAAAGGCGTATCGGTGGTCGTTAAGGGGTTAAAGTGAACCTCTGCTTTTTCAGTCGTGCTATAAATATCGTCTTTGAAAGATGTTAGTTTAATGTGTATGGGGAGCTTTACAATGGCATCTCCTTAAAATGTCATTTGCTCTTCTATTGTAAAGCTCAACCACATCCGGACTACAATTCCTAGGGCAGGGAGATCAAACCAATAAGCATTTCACACCGTCACAATACAAAAAATCGGCTTCCTTCAGCATAGCTTGTCGCGACATATGTTATTAAAGCATAATAAAAAATTCCTTTCCATTTTTTTTTTTTTTATTAACATTTTTAACATATAAATAGAGTAGATGATAGGGGAAGGGAGGAGGAAGGGGAGAGAGGGGAAGACAAAAACAAAAGACGACTACATAGTCCTAACAGGTTCTTTAACATCATATCCAATGTAACATTCAGTTTTAATACATAGAGAATTGTATTTCTAGCACTCTCTAAATCAATTATTCAGGGTATAATTCTAATTTTTTTTTCCAAATAACAGTTACACCAGTAGAAAATATTTCTTCTCAAGTGTTGAATCGCAACCAAATTTTAAACAAGGAATCGTTTTGGATATTTCAGTTACAAACTCTGTACCCGAATGGTTTGAATGATGTGATCGAGAAAGTTTAGAGATGTTATACTTATCAACATCAGATCTATTATATTTTATATTTTTTGTTTTCATAACTATTACACGAAGTACCAGTTGTTAGTTGCCTGCGATTGTTGTTTGTTTCTTTTGTTTTTTTTGGGGGGAGGGGTTGTATTTTTTTTTTTTTTATGTTTTGATTTGTTTTGTGGTTTTTGTGTTTTTTTTTTTGTTACGCTTATTAGGGTTTTTTGTGTGCGTTGTTTTTTTTTGGGGGGGTTTGTGTTTTTTTTAGATTACTTTTAGATTACTTTTATTAGTTACTTTGTCATTAGTTATATAAAAACGGTTTTATTTTAGTTTTCTAAGTTTTTTTTGAATAGGCCATATTGGTCCTATAATGTATGATTACCTTTTACTAGAGTGTAACCTTTTAAGATATATGGTCCACATTTGCATATAAATTCCTCTTGCCTCTGAGTGAGTTATATCTCTTATCCAGCTGTGCTAGTTAAGAGTAAAATCAAGTGGAGTATTGGTGCAAGTAACAAATACCCCTCCCTCTTCCCTTGTGAAAAAGGTTTTAAAAAGACATGGCTATTGTTCCAGTATGGTTGTATAAAAAACCTGATGAAGGCTTTTGCTCTCTTCAAGCCGAAATGCATTGTTTTTACATTGTATATTTAGAATAAAAACTTTTTTATAAACCAATATAGCACAGGATATAATTTTCAGGAGAATTGGCACCAGACTGTTTTTCTGCATCTTTTCCATTTCACATCTTGAGTAGCCAGTAGGTGCATCTTCTTGTGACAAATCAGTGAGCGCAGCCTACATATGCTTGATGGCTATAGTAGCACCACTCTGCGGCATATTTACCTGTGACACTTACTGGGCTGCTATCTGTCTGTGCCAGGATGAGCTTCTATTTTATATTCCAGATACTGCCAGATTTATTTCAATACTGTATGTTTTCTACTGTATAGAACCCCAAAGAAGCTCCGTTCCCCTCGCAATAGAAAGCAAGTCTGCCTTCTCAGTGGCTTTTGTTGATTTTGCAATGCAAGGATTTTTTCTGTAATACTTGTAGTTTCTTATTTTGATTTTGGTATAGCAACCAAATTTAATTTGAAGCAGTTACTAGTTTTCTATGTGTCTAAGGTACAATGTTCTAAAACACATACATATTGTGAGACTGAAGGATCGGCTGAAGGATCAGTGGATACTTGTTTTTTTCATTTTATTTCAAGAAGACTTTTTACCAAATTTTTCATGTTGAACTGGGCATACAGTACAATAGTGGACGCAGAGCGGAATTCATTTTTTCCCGTCATTTTGCTTCTCCTTTGCAGAGCTATTACTAATCATAGTCTTTGGCACCTAATGAGTACATTTTTAAGTTCCAGTGGGTGTTATCAGACAGTTTTCAATGGTTGCGTGTACTTCTTTACCCTGTATGATGCTGACCAATCATAAGCAGGCAGCATCACGTAATAGTAAGAGGAACATGCCCACATCTTTCAGATAAGGTCAATCAGTATGTGGTAAGGGGCAGCACAGCTGAGTTTAGCTGTTTTACATTACAAACCCTTCTGTCAGTGCTCCTCCTCTCATAGCACTCATGTCACTTTTGCTGTACTACCCCACAACCCCCCTCCCCTATACTTCCACTCAGCCTGTATGACTGCTCAAATGTGCCAGTAATCACATTTGTCTGTTTTGCTCAGGACATCTTGCTTTGTTCTCACTGCAGAGTGATTTACAAGTTGTTGAGAGCATAATGTACATGTCATGATACCAGTGCTGATGGACCTGCACTTCTAGGGTTAATGTTTTGATCTCAGTGCAGACTCTTACCTGCACACCTGGGACTTATTATGGTGGCCTCTCATTGGTTCTGGGAAAGCTTGAGTGTGTTTGTGCTGTGTTCTGGTTGCTTGATACTTTGTGTACGACTCGGTCTGTTCTCTGGATATTGCTTGTTGGATTCTGCTTGGTAACTTCTATGACTGTTTGGTTTTGAACCCTGCTTGGCCCCGAATATCCATTCTGTCTCATCCCTGGTACTTTACTGCTATCTCTGTGTATGACCTCCGTTTTGCCTGACTCTGAGTATTTCTGTATAGTGTCCTGATCTCTGGAAGCAGGATGCTAAGCCCCACCCCCTTGCAGTCACATGACCGTAGGTCCTTCACTGCTTGCTAAACTTCAGCGTCCCCAGGTCCTGTTTGTCAGCACTTTCCGGCCGTACCTGACCCCGGGCCCCCCTACAGTGCGGGTGAGTCCCTGCTCAGCGGAGGCTGCACGCCGGCGCTGACTGGACCCTGACATTATAACTGACCAGTAAGATTTTGAGATTTTTTTGTGCAGAGAATTATGGATTCCATACAGTCTCTGGCTGACCAGATGAAAAATCTGAGTCAGATGTTTCAGGGTTTATCTCTGGAGCAGCAAGCTCTTGCTCGTTCTCAGCAGCAGGTTTCTGAGACAGTGCAAGGGGCTTTATCTGCTGGCAGTGCTGGGTCTCTGGGGGCTGGGGCAAAGGATGTTGTTCTGGTGTCCGCGGAACCACCTGTTAAACTGCCTGACTTCTTTTCTGGGAGCAAAAAGGAGTTCAGGATCTTCATGGAGGGTTGCAAACTTTTTTTTAGTTTGAGACCACGTTCCTCTGGGGACGAAAACCAGAAGGTAGGGGTCATTATGTCCTTATTTAGGCTACTTTCACACATCAGGTTTTCGGCGTCAGGCACGATCCGGCGTTGTGCCGGAACGCCGGATCCGGCAAATGTTTCGTAAAACCGGATGTGACGGATCCGGTTTTCTGCCGGATCCATCTTTTTCTTGACAGACAAAACCGGATCCGTCTCATCCGGTTCATCCGTTTTTCTATCCGTTTTTCGACGGATTACGCCGGATCCGGTTTTTAAAATTGACCCTTGTGGCCTTCCGAACGGGATTGGCTACTGGAAAACTATATATAGCATGTTCCTACAGCCCTTCTTTGACAGGTTGTAGAGGAGAAAGTGCAGGTTGGAGAGAAGAGCAAGTTACTGGCGAAGATGGATGTTGTCATTGGAAATATTTTGAAGAATTTGGCGGATTTTATAGCGGAGGCGAATCGTTTGAGGGTGATTGTTCTGGAGAAGGAGAGAGCGAGACAGCAGCGCATCAGGCATTGTAGACGACGTTTGTGGATCCACCCCATCACAGCCAAGAGAATGACGCGTGGGGTCTATTCTACACTCTGCATGGACCTTCGACGAAACCCGGATACATTTTTTGGATATGTTAGGATGAAAATGGAGAATTTTGATTACTTGGTGGAGCGCATTGCACACCTCATAAGAAAAGCGGACACCTATTGCCGCTTCTCTGTTTCACCCGCAGAGCGTCTGATGGTGACTTTAAGGTAAGCCACATTTATTGGATATGCTCGCATCAGAGCACACTTTCACTGCAATCTTGTTGGTGGTAGTTTGTATCTCCAAGTGTTATAGGTCAGTTTTGGTATGTAATGCTGTGATTTAAAACTAATTTATTGTTTTTTAATTCCCCACAGATTTCTTGCAACTGGAGAATCCCTTTTGTCACTGCATTTCCAGTACAGACTCGGGATTTCCACCATATCTGGAATTGTGAAGTACACATGCCGTGCACTGTGGGACTCCTTAGCTGAAGAGTTTTTACCCGAGCCCACAACAGAGAGGTGGATTGAAATTGCTGACAAGTTTCAACAGATATGTCAGTTGCCAAACTGCTTGGGCGCTGTGGACGGGAAACATATCCGCATTGTAAAGCCAGCTGGATCGGGATCGGAATATTTCAATTACAAGAAATATTTTTCAATTGTCCTCATGGCCATCGCTGACGCGGAATACAAATTTATTGCGGTTGATATTGGGGCCTATGGCCGCTCCAATGACTCTCAAGTTTTCAAACTGTCTGCCATGGGGCGTAAACTGTATGGAAACGCCTTCCAGTTCCCACCACCTAGACCGCTGCCGCAAACATCTGGTCCACCTATGCCATTTGTCTGTGTAGGGGATGAAGCCTTCCAGCTGTCAGAACACCTTTTGAAACCGTGCTCTAGCAGAGGATTGACAAGACCAAAACGCATTTTTAATTACCGCCTCACAAGAGCAAGAAGAATGGTTGAATGTACCTTTGGTATTCTGACAGCCAAATGGCGGGTCCTATTGACTGCGATCAACCTCAAGACAGAAACTGTGGACGAGGTGATCAAAGCGTGCGTGGTACTCCACAATTTTGTTATCTGCAAGGAACCCATTTCCATTGAGGACACCTCTGAAGAAACCACCTTGCAAGATTACCATGACATTACCACTAGAAGTCATGTGACGGTTTCAGTAATGAGGGACAATTTTGCACTATACTTTATGTCACCTCAAGGCAGAGTACACTGGCAGGATAACAGAGTGTGAAAGATTTGTGCCCAACCAAACTTGTGTACCTTCTGTACCAACAGTATATACCTTTGCCAACCAAAGTTGGCTATCTTGTCATGGTCTCTATTTTTAGCTTTAGGCCACAGGTGTGTACCTGGTTGTGTTTTATGCAAAGTATTTCACCTTTTAACAAAAGTTGTGTACATTGTTAGGAAATCACCAACAATAAACACAACTTTTTAGGTGAAATACTTTGCTTCAAACACAACCAGGAACACAACTGTGGCAAAAAGCTAAAATTTACCCACAGTTATATACCTAGTTTTGAATACCATTTCACCTTTTAAATACCCTGTATTTAACTTTTTTCGCCGCAGAAAGAAATGACAGACAACCAGTGTAAAATAATTTAACTCTTATTGAAAAATGTTTTTTTTAGTAAACTTTTTAAAAATTTTAATAAACTTGTTTAATAAAGCTTTGAAACCATAAAACTGGTCATTTTTATTTAAATACACACATTATAAATCTGTGTAGTGTGTGGTGGAAATACTGCTGGAGGGGCTGCGGGACACTTCGACACTGGGAGTGTGGAGAGAGGACTGGGATCGTGGTGGGGAAGGAACAGTTAGAGGTGAAGGTGTGGAAAAAACTACAGAATGGGTGGACATGTGGGAAGCAGAAGAGGTGGTGGAGTGGAGGGTTGGGCAGGGACTGTAGGAGCAGATGATGTTGATGGCAAGTTGTATGGGGAAGGAGTTTGGTACGGGGCAGGTTGCTGGAAGTGGGGAGATGTCTGGTACGGGGCAGGTTGCTGGAAGTGGGGAGATGTCTGGTACTGGGGAGGTTGCTGGTGCTGGGGAGGTTGCTGGTGCTGGGGAGGTTGCTGGGGAGGTGGATGGTATGTAATAGGAGGGGGAGGATGGAAAGTGGCTGGAGGGGGTGTAGATGTAATAGGAGGGGGAGGATGGAAAGTGGCTGGAGGGGGTGTAGATGTAATAGGAGGGGGAGGATGGAAAGTGGATGGAGGGGGTGCAGGTGGAGGAACTACTGTGGTGGGAGGAGGAGGTTGGGAGGTAACTTGCTGGAGAGCAGCGTGGCATGAATGCATTACATGCATCTGCTGGGCAGGAGAGAGCGTTTCCATGCGCTCCACAACAGACCTGAAAAAGGTGTGGTTTGGCGAAGATCTTGCTTCTGAATGCATGGTTTGCAGAAGTGTCTTCACCTCCAGAATGCTGGAGTTGATCTGCTGATAGCCTGCGGAGATTTGCTCTGACAAGACTTTTAGACAGTTCTGGAAAGATGCATTCAGATGCAAGAACTCTGGCGCATAACTCTTTTCCTGACCCCTCTGCCGCTGCCGCCCAGTACCCGCAGGTGTACTAGAGGTGGCAGGGGCAGAAGGGTGGGGTAAAGGGAAAGCGATCTCCTCACCAGCAGCTTCATGTAATGTAGGCGGCCACGATGCTCCTGTGCTGGTGGATGGGACAGATGGGTCGAATGTGTGGGAAGGCTGGGAAGGTGCAGATGTACCGGGGCGGTCGAAGTGTCCCTCGGTGCCGGTCTCCTCAGGGATCGCCTCAGAAGGGTCCAATCGTGCAGGCTCCCGAGTGCTGCTCACCGTGCTGTGGAATAAAGAGAAAAAAAAACAATTAAAATAGTGACATGGTATGGCCCTGGCTGAAAAAAAAAAGTTACATCTAACATTTTTTTGTCACATGTGGTGTGTAATATTTACCTTCTAGTGACCATTGTTTCCCGGAGGAACGACAGGGCTTCTGCGTACTTGTACTTGCTCCTGCGTCCTCCAGATCCACTCGGGGCCCGCATCTCTTTATTGAACTCCTTCTTGAAACGATCCCTCACAGACCGCCACCGATTCACAATTCTGTTCCCTGAAACGAGAAAGGAGTGGTTAGTATACAACATCAGTGTTTCACAAACTCCAGTCCTCATGGTCCCCAGGGGTCATGTTTTCAGGATTTCCATAGTAAATAGAAATCCTGAACACATGATCCGTGGGGACCACGAGGACTGGAGTTCGGGAAACACTGGTTTACATCAAGCAACCGGTACTGTATATACTTACGCTCTTTAATCTGGGCCCGAACATCGAGGTCCTCCCAGCGGCCCACAAGGAGCGAACAGATTTCCTCCCAGAGTCGTCGGGTAACGATAAGGTCAGCGTGGCGGCGGTCAGCCATATTCCAGAGCGGCTCCCTTTCTCTGACGAGATCGATGAGGTGGTCCACATCGAGTCCTCCATCCTCACCGTCAGAGTCGGGAGCACGCTGTGAAGGCTGTTAAAGAAAAAGACAAAAATAACATAATTAGCCTCCACAAAAGAAATGAAATAAAAAGTGCAAAAATATTTATACTTACACGCTGGTGACCGCCGCGTTGCTGTCGCCGACGACCCTGGGAGGCACTGCGAGGACCTCTTGGCCGAGCACCAGATTGGGAAGAGTAGAGAAGAAAACAAAAAATGTTATGTCTTTGGATGTAGGCATTTGTTTGCTGTGTGTGGTCTGCAGAACATTGTTTTCTATGTGTTGTGTGTAGTGTGATGTGTTTCTGCGTTTGATGCAAAAAACTTACCAATTGTGAGCCCACTCCAAGCGTCTGTCCACCCCTTCCTTCTTCTTCTGGGAGCTCCTCTTCATCTTGTGAATCCTGTTTTGAAATAAAAGGCAATGAATAGACATATATTACAGAGATGATGGATTTTGGAAATAAAAACTTACCGTCAAACGCTGACGATGCGAGGGAGGGCTCCCAGAAGATGATGTGCTGTCTTCCTGGTGGCCACACACCATGCCTGTGGGTGGTGTTCCACCTGCTGCCATTGCTGCTGCTGCTGCTGCTGCATCTATTGGGCGGCTGTTGAATAAAGAGAAGCAAAGGGCCAATGAATATCTTGATATTCAATAGCCCTAGTTTGGAGGAATGGGGGATTTGATAATTACCGTCTCTCATCTGCTGCTGGCCTCCCCTCCTCAGCATGTTCCATTTGCTGCTCCATTTGGGGTGGTGGTGGTGCTGCAGTGGTCTCCTGCCTTCTCCTGCTGCGCTTGGTTGCTTTCTTGGGTGGCATGTTGGGTGTGGCTGTGGGTCCCACTGTCTTGCTTTTATATATGTCTTGTGGGCAGAGCTACTGAGCATGCTCAGACCAAAAAAACCGGATCCGGCTACCGGATCCGGCTTTCGCCGGATCCGGCGCATTGCGGCGCTCATAGGCTTTCATTGTGTGAAAAAGCCAGACGCGCCGGATCCGGCGTGTTCGGCTTTTACGCCGGAGACAAAAAACGTTACAGTAGCCGTTTTTTCCAGACGCCGGATCGCGACACATTGCCGGATCCGGCGAAAACCGGATGAAACGCATGGCCATCCGGCGCGATCCGGAGCAAATGCAAGTCAATGGGGGGGAAACCGGATCCGGCATTGCATTTCGCCGGATCCGGTTTCTGTCAAAAGCGCCGGATCGCGCCTGACGGCGAAAACCTGATGTGTGAAAGAGGCCTAAGAGGGTCCCCACAAGCTTGGGCTTTCTCCCTTCCTCCCACTGCCCCTGAGAGAGTGTCTGTGAATGCATTCTTTGAGGCTCTCGGGCACATATATGATGAGCCTGACCGAGTGCGATTGGCAGAGGACATGGTGATGAGCGTCTGTCAGGGGAAACACTCGGCTGAGTGGTTTTGCACTGAATTCTGCCGCTGGGGGGCAGAGATCTCTTGGGGCGACGCTGCACTTCAAGGTCTCTTTCGCAGAGGCTTGTCCGAGCGGCTGCAGGATGCCTTGGCGTTACATCCCCCACCTAACTCTCTCGAGGACGCCATGACCCAGGCCATCCGGATCGACCGCAGGCTGCGGGCCAGAGGGGTGATGCAGGTGGAGACTCCATTGTTCCCCAGTGGAAAAGAGACTGCCCCTGAGCTCATGGACATAGGCGCCCTCTCTCTGAAGGATACGGAAAGGAAACGCCGGAAGGACAAGCAGTTATGCTTTTACTGTGGTAAAATGGGACATTGGAAAAGGGAGCGTCCTGATTGCCCGACTTCGATCCGGTCAGCGGGAAACGACTAGGTCTGAGTAGTCAGCGGGGAGACTACTCAGACTCTCAGGTACCCTTTTCCTTGTTTTCTAAAGTTTTACTTGATGTGTTACTATTTGTGGACGGTAGTTCTTTTCCCTCTACAGCCTTCGTGGACTGCGGGTCATCCATTAATCTCATTGACTCCCAATTGATAACAGGCAAGATAGGGACAGTTAGGCTCAAGGTTCCGATCAAGGTGGTGGCCATTGACTCCTCCCCCCTCACTAAAGAGAGAATTCTTTTCATGTCTGATTTATTTGCGCTCAGAGTGGGCGCTACTCATGTGGAAAACCTAAGTTGTTTGGTTCTGGACAATCTACCTGCAGGGTTGGTGTTGGGCATGCCCTGGTTACAACGCCATAACCCAGTTATTAACTGGAAAACGGGGGAGATTGTTCAATGGGGGTTTAATGATTTTAAGTTGTGTGATAAATCCGCACTGCTAGTTGAACCTGTTAAATCTGTGTCTGTATTATCTGTCGAGCTGGAAGGTGTTCTGGAATACCTGAAGGACTTCGAAGATGTATTCTCTGAAAGCGAGGCCGAGACGTTACCGCCACACAGACCCTTTGACTGCGCTATCGAGCTGGTCCCGAGGGCTAAATTACCTAAAGCCTGTCTGTTTAATTTATCCGGCCCTGAGTGCTTGGCTATGAAGGAGTACATTGCTGAAAGTCTGCGCAAGGGACACATACGTCCTTCAGTCTCACCTGTGGCAGCAGGTTTCTTTTTTGTAAAGAAAAAAGATGGTGGGTTACGTCCCTGTCTCGATTTTTCACGAGCTTAATCAGATTACGGTACGGAATACGTACCCCCTTCCGTTGATTCCCGATTTGTGTAACCAACTATCAGGGGCAAAATGGTTCTCTAAACTAGATCTTTGGGGGGGCATTTAATTTGATAAGGGTCCGAGAGGGGGATGAATGGAAAACTGCGTTACTCACGACCGAGGGACTGTTTGAAAATTTAGTCATGCCGTTTGGTCTTACCAATGCCCCCGCCATATTTCAGAATTTCATCAACGTAGTATTCTCAGATCTCATTGGCCGTTTTGTTGTTATCTACTTAGATTATATTTTGATATACTCCTCCGACAGGCATTCTCATCTGGAACATATACGAACTGTTCTCCAAAGACTGAGGGGAAAATCATCTGTTTGCCAAATTGGAGAAATGTGTATTTTATGTTCAGGAATTGTCTTTTTTGGGATTAATTGCGTCCTGTGAGGGTTTTCGCATGGACCCTAAGAAGGTGCAGGCCATTGCAGATTGGGTGCAACCCCGTGATCTTATGGGTCTTCAGCGCTTCTTCGGGTTCGCCAATTATTACCGC
Organism: Dendrobates tinctorius; assembly: GCF_039654945.1. Classification (NCBI taxonomy): domain Eukaryota; kingdom Metazoa; phylum Chordata; class Amphibia; order Anura; family Dendrobatidae; genus Dendrobates; species Dendrobates tinctorius. The sequence continues at coordinate 20,424,445 of NW_027361808.1, read as the reverse complement.
AAATTTATCTGGGGGTTTTCGCAGGTGGTCAAACCACTCACAGATCTGACATGCAAAGGTGCGGATGTGAGAAATTGGTCCTCACTCGCAAAAGAGGCCTTTGCGACTCTGAAAAAATGTTTTATGTCTGCTCCTGTGTTGGTACAGCCAGATCCGTCCAAACCATTTGTGGTGGAGGTGGATGCCTCCGAGGTGGGGGTGGGGGCAGTGTTGTCCCAAGGGCCTGCCACTCTTACCAACCTCAGGCCATGCGCTTTCTTTTCCAGGAAATTCTCTGCTGCTGAAAGAAATTATGATGTAGGCAATAGAGAGCTTCTTGCGGTCAAGTTGGCGTTTGAGGAGTGGAGGCACTTTTTGGAACGGGCCAGTCACCCGGTTACTGTGATCACTGATCACAAAAATTTGTCATACATTGAGTCTACTAAAAGACTAACGCCCAGACAGGCCTGTTGGTCGCTTTTTTTTTCTTGTTTCCAGTTTACTATTACATTCCATCCAGGGTCAAAGAATGTCAAGGCTGACGCCTTATCTCGCAGTTTTCATCCTGTGTCTGCCCCTGAGCCACCATCCTCCTTTCTGTACCCTGGGGTTGTGTTAGCAGGGATCTCGTCTGAATTGGATCGGGAAATTGAGGGGGCCCAGTCGCTGGCTCCTGTGCCCAAGCCAGGGGGCAAGTTGTTTGTCCCAGAGCAACTTCGCCTTAAACTCTTGCAAGGGTTCCTTGAATCCAAGCTGAGTGCTCACCCTGGTATATCAGCCACGCGTCTGGCGGTGGCTAGGATCTTCTGGTGGCCTACCCTTGGTTCTGATATAAAGAAATTCATTTCTGGTTGTGGGGTCTGCGCTCATTCTAAAAGCTCTCATAGCCGGCCGGTGGGGGAGCTGATGCCCTTGGCAGTTCCCGAAAGACCATGGATCCACCTGTCCATGGATTTTATTACCAATCTTCCCTCTTCCAGGGGTAATACGGTGGTATGGGTGGACAGATTTTCTAAGCAGGCTCATTTTGTACCCCTGTCCGTATTACCTTCAGCTGAGACCTTATCCAGATTGTTTGTGCAGCATGTGGTCCGCTTACATGGGGTACCCCTGAATGTGGTGTCTGATCGTGGTGTACAGTTTGTGGCTAAGTTTTGGCATGCTTTCTGCAAAAAAAATAGGGATGTCTCTGTCTTTTTCGTCTGCATACCATCCTGAGAGTAATGGTCAGACGGAACGCACTAATCAGTCTCTGGAACAGATCCTCAGATGTCTGACTTCTGCTAGACAGAATGACTGGTATGATATACTGCCGTTGGCTGAATTTGCCTTCAATAGTCGTGTGAGTCAATCCACTGGTATGTCCCCTTTCTTGATCAACTATGGGTTCAGTCCTCATTTTGGTGAGATTTCTCGTCTGGATTCGGGGTGTCCCGGAGCTGAGGACTCAGCGTTAAAAGATACACTTGTAAGGAGAGCTTTAAACTAGAACAACATGGGAAGGGAAGCAAAAGACCAGAAAAAGCCATACACCTGACAAATGCTATTGAGAACTCTGCTATTAGAAGTGGAAAGGAAGAACAAAGACGAAAGAATCTAATTAATAAAAATATTGGAGAAAGAGAAACCAATCACAAACTAAAATGTTTCTATACTAATGCACAAAGCATGGGCAACAAACAAGGAGAATTGGAACTACTAACACAGGAAAAGAAATATGATGTAATTGGAATCACTGAAACTTGGTGGGACAATACACATGATTGGAATACAAGACTAGAAGGATACAACTTATTTGCAAGAAACAGACTTGATAAACGAGGAGGGGGTGTCGCATTGTATGTTCGAAACGCGTATATCTGCACAGAGATTGAAGCTTCAGAGACTGGGAGTTCTGTGGAAACTGTTTGGGTAAGAATACAAGGACAGAACAATGGAAAGGACACCATTGTAGGCATTTACTACAGGCCGCCTGTGCAAGCCGAAGATATAGATGAACTCTTTATGCATCAGATGGCCAAGTTCTCCAAAAAATATGACATAGTTATCATGGGAGATTTCAACTATCCAGACATTTGTTGGGAATCTCTCTCAGGCAAAACTAACAGGTCAAGGAAATTCTTATCCTCTCTTGCTGACAACTTTATCTTCCAAAAGGTAGGGGAGAAAACAAGGGGAACTGCTACCTTGGATCTAATCCTTATAAACAGGGAGGAAATGGTTGAGGAGGTAAAAGTTGCTGGGACCCTAGGAGGTAGCGACCATGCTATTTTAGAATTTTGGATAACTAGAGGTGGAAGACCTGTGAAGACTCAGACGTCAAGGTTAGATTTCAGAAAGGCAGATTTTAAGGGATTCAGAAAGAGAATTGGAGGGATCCAATGGCTGGATATCCTTAAAGACAAAAATGTCCAGGAAGGATGGGAAATCTTGAAAAATGAAATTCTCAAAGCACAGTTGTTAACAATTCCGAAAAGAGGGAAGAATAGGAAGCATTTAAGGAAACCAGGATGGATGAACACAGAACTTAAGCACATGCTAAAAAGGAAGAAAAAAATGTTTATAAAATGGAAAGAGGGAGGCATATCTAAAGAAGAATATAATGCTGTCTGCAGAACCTGCAGGGCACAAATCAGATTAGCTAAAGCTGAAAATGAACTGAGGCTTGCAAGAGATGTCAAAAGCAATAATAAAGGATTTTGGGGATATGTCAAAAGTAAAAGAAAAGTCAAAGATGCTATAGGATTTTTACAGGATGAAAATGATGAAATGGTAAGACAGGATGTTGAGAAGGCTGAACTTTTAAATTCCTATTTTGCATCTGTTTTCTCTCAGAAAGGAAATGCAACATCAACTGTTATTCACTGTCCTATTAAGGGAATAGAAGAATCCAGGATATCTATAAACAGAAAGATAGTGAGGAAACACTTAGCTAACCTAAATGAATTCAAGTCTCCAGGTCCAGATGAATTACACCCCAGAGTACTGAAGGAGATAGCAGAAGAAATTTTTGAACCCCTCTCCATAATCTTTGAAAATTCTTGGAGAACAGGAGAAGTGCCAGAAGACTGGAGAAGAGCAAATGTTGTTCCTATCTTCAAAAAGGGGAAGAAGGTGGACCCAGGCAACTATAGGCCGGTGAGTCTGACTTCTATACCAGGAAAGATCTTTGAACAAATTATTAAACAACATGTATGTCAATACCTGGATAAGAATGAAGTGATTAAACAGAGTCAGCATGGGTTTCTAACTAATAAGTCATGTCAGACTAACTTAATTTCCTTCTATGATGGTATCACTGATTGGGTGGATCAAGGAAATGCTGTAGATATAGTATATCTTGACTTCAGCAAAGCATTTGACAAAGTCTCTCATACAATCCTTATTGAAAAAATGACTAAGTATGGAATGGACAAGGCAACTGTTAGGTGGATTCATAACTGGCTTAGTGATCGGACCCAAAGAGTGGTCGTAAATGGCTGCACATCCAGTTGGAAGAATGTGTCAAGTGGGGTACCACAGGGCTCTGTCCTGGGCCCTGTATTGTTCAACATCTTTATCAACGATTTAGATGAAGGAATTGAGGGTAAACTGATTAAATTTGCTGATGACACAAAGCTAGGAGGGATAGCTAATACTAGAGAAGAGAGAGAGAGGATTCAAAAAGATTTAAATAAACTGGAGAAGTGGGCAGCAACTAACAGAATGGTTTTTAACAGGGAGAAATGCAAAGTACTACATCTGGGCAATAAAAATGAAAAAAGCATATATAGAATGGGAGGAATAGGGCTAAGTGACAGCACATGTGAAAAAGACTTGGGTATACTAATAGATCACAGACTGAATATGAGTCAACAGTGTGATGCAGCAGCAAAAAAGGCAAATGCAATTCTAGGATGTATTAACAGAAGCATACAGTCTAGATCACGTGAAGTCATTATTTCCCTCTACTCCTCTTTGGTCAGACCTCATCTGGAATATTGTGTCCAGTTTTGGGCACCACATTTTAAAAAAGACATCAACAAACTGGAGCAAGTTCAGAAAAGAGCGACCAGAATGGTGACCGGTCTGCAAACCCTGTCTTATGAGGAAGGGTTGCAGGATTTGGGAATGTTTAGTTTGCAAAAGAGAAGACTGAGAGGAGACTTAATAGCTGTCTACAAATATCTAAAGGGCTGTCACATTGTAGAAGGATCAACTTTATTCTCATTTGCACAAGGAAAGACTAGAAGCAATGGGATGAAACTGAATGGGAAGAGACACAGATTAGATATTAGAAAAAACTTTTTGACAGAGTGATCAATGAGTGGAACAGGCTGCCACGAGAAGTGGTGAGTTCTCCTTCAATGGAAGTCTTCAAACAGAGGCTGGACAGACATCTGACTGGGATGATTTAGCGAATCCTGCTTTGAGCAGGGGGTTGGACCAGATGGCCCAGGAGGTCCCTTCCAACTCTACGATTCTATGATTCTATGATTCTTAAGTCCAGCGGCGTATATCTAGGTCTCAAGGCAGGTATAAGTTTTTCGCGGACAGGAAACGAACGCCTGGTCCCATGTTTCAGGTTGGAGAGAAAGTTTGTCTCTCCACGCGAAACATTTAGTTAAAGATGCCGTCAGCCAAGTTGGGCCCCAAATTCATTGGCCCGTACAAGATTGTGGAAAAATCAATCCAGTGGCGTACAGACTGTGCCTTCCACCCTCTTTCAAGATCCCTAACGTCTTCCATAGATCTCTACTGAAACCTTTTGAAGCAGTCCGGGGAGAATCCGAGTCCGCTGCTCCTCCGGTTTCGGTTGAGGGACATGTGGAATATGACATTGGTCATATCGTAGATTCCAGGTTGGTACGGCGGTCAGTACAGTACCTAGTTCATTGGAAGGGGTATGGGCCGGAGGACAGGTCCTGGGTGCCGGCCCGGTTGATGCATGCGGATCGCCTGGTTCGGACTTTCCATGCTAGGTACCTGGGCAAGCCTGGGGGTCCAGAGGCCCCCCGTTCAGAGGGGGGTACTGTCATGATACCAATGCTGGTGTACCTGCACTTCTAGGGTTAATGTTTTGATCTCAGTGCAGACTCTTACCTGCACACCTGGGACTTATTATGATGGCCTCTCATTAGTTCTGGGAAAGCGTCTTATAGCCTCAGGAAGCTCCCATCCCCGTCAGTTATACTTTCGCCCTTGGCAGAGTTGTTTTGACCCCTGAGTGTGTTTGTGCTGTGTTCTGGTTGCTTGATACTTTGTGTACAACTCGGTCTGTTCTCTGGATATTGCTTGTTGGATTCTGCTTGGTAACTTCTATGTCTGTTTGGTTTTGACCCCTGCTTGGCCCTGACTATCCGTTCTGTCTCATCCCTGGTACTTTACTGCTATCTCTGTGTATGACCTCCATTTTGCCTGACTCTGAGTATTTCTGTATAGTGTCCTGCTGATCTCTGGAAGCAGGATGCTAAGCCCCGCCCCCTTGCAGTCACATGACCGTAGGTCCTTCACTGCTTGCTAAACTTCAGCGTCCCCAGGTCCTGTTTGTCATTACTTTCCGGCCGTACCTGACCCCGGGCCCCCTACAGTGCGGGTGAGTCCCTGCTCAGCGGAGGCCGCACGCCGGCGCTGACAGGACCCTGACAGTTCAGAAATGAGATTACTGACCACTTTGAGCTATTTTCTCAGGCAGTACATGGAAGGAGGGGCACTACACCAGATGTGACAGTGCTATAAGAGGAGAAGAGTATGGAACATGACAGAGCTAAACTTTGCTGTGCTGTTTCTGCCACTACTCTGACTACTGTAACCTTATCTGAAAGGTGTTGGTTATCTGTGCTCTGCTCCCATCACTTTCTATTCATGCAGGAAGTTAGACCAGGAGATCAGAGCTATATATCATTACATCTCACTCTTTGAGAAACCTGCTCTAAGCTGGGGTGTGTTCTTCTTTCCCCAGTGTGTTGTTGCCTGCTTATGATTTGGTCAGCATCATACAGGGAGAGTAAATACATACCCTGGAGAAAACTATGTGATTACTCTCACTTGGACTTAACAAAAATTATGGTAACTCATTATGGGCCAAATGCTTTGCCTGCTAATATCTCTGCATTGGAGAGGTAAAATTAACTAAACTAAAAAACATTAAAGTTTTATTTCACTGTGTAGCCACAATTACATCATGTGACCAATGCAACATGAAAAATGTTATGAACAGTCCTCTTTAATGTCTCTTGTTTGTTGTCTATCATTACCTAAGTGAAGATCAAATGTAGAGGAGACTGTATATGTGTGCAGCTTCTTCCATCAAGACTATTGAAGTTGTGGAAATAGACTTGCATGCCATCTTACTGATAGATGAGAGCCTCAAAGTCCTACAACTATCAGATGTTTGACATATTCTATAGATAAATGTTTTTACTGGTAAAATCCCTTTAAGACCAGAGTCACCAGGTGCGATATGCTAATGACTCTAAAGTCCAGCTCTGCTGCGAGTGGGTCGCTCTCGCCGGCTTCACCCAGGGCTGTGGGGTACTCGGTACCGGGCTGGGGTCAGGGGGACGATGTGTCACAGCAGCGGTGACCCGGTCCGTGGCACTGTGTGACGGACTCAGCTCCTGCTGAGCCCATTTTTTGAGTGGACTCTCTGGGTCGTGGCACCCTCCCACCGAGGGTGAGCTAACCTTGTGAGAATCCACCCCCTATACAGGGAGTGTCGGGCAAGACCAAGGGGGTGAGTCACCACGACTGCTGGGACCAGACGGCCGGCTCAGGGGACACTAGACGAGTGTCTGACGACAAGGATGAGCAGGAAGCAAGACGAGACAAGACGTAGGTGCAAGGTAACTTCATTAGAATAACTCAGGATCACATACAGTGTAAACAAGAAAAACGTGCAAGGTGCGCGCGTGGGCACGCCAAGGTCCATAACATGGTACGTGCCAGGTGGCACGCCTAGGCACAGGTAATGGCATGATGGCATCGGACTCCGGACTGCTGGCAAACCGACAGGGTCCAGGGATCAGGCTGCGGACATCAGCTCCGGACATCAGGCCGTAGTCATCTGGTTCCGGACCTCTGGCAACGGTCGGCAGGTTCCAGGCATCCAGTTCAGGCAAGGAGGCACGACAGATATCCAAGCAGGGTGCGTGTTTAGGGAACACGCCAAGGTCCAAGGCTAGGTGCGTGTGTAGGGGCACGCCAGGGTTCAAGGCTAGGTGCAAGGCAAGGTGCATGTGTAGGGGACACACCAGGTTCAAAGCGAGGTGCGTGTGTAGGGGACACGCCAGGTTCAAAGCGAGGTGCGTGTGTAGGGAACACGCCAGGTTCAAAGCGAGGTGCGTGTGTAGGGGACACGCCAGGGTTCACAAACGAGACAGGGTGCGTGTATAGAGCCACGCCAAAGCATAGGATAAGACAAAGTGCGTGTAGAGACACGCCAAGGCACAAGGTACAAGACAGAGTGCGTGTAGAGACACGCCAAGGCACAAGGTACAAGACAGAGTGCGTGTAGAGTAGGGTGACCGCAAAAAATCGATGTCGGAATTTTGTCCGTCTGGACCCCACAAAACGATTCCCCTTTCCAGATATTGAGATAGCCAAAATTTGAGCTCGATCAAACGACGTTAACCCGTGCCGCTCGTCGCTCAAAGTTTGAAAAAATCCAAATTGAGGTATATTAAGATTTAGGTATTTTGCATAGTCTATTAGACTATAAAGAATGTGACAACAACATTGCAGAAATAGCCCTGACCAAATTTTCGAACCATTTGTGGTATTTGAATGCAGAGTTGGTGGGATTATCGTTTTTTGATCCCACCATTACAGACAATGAAAAGTTGTTAATGGCTAATAAATTGCTCAGTAGCACAGATGAACCATCAGAGCACGCTAGGGTTATAAATCCAAAAGTTAGGAAAGAAAAATTAAAAGAGGTAGGAAGTAAACGACCTTCTGACAAAAGATGAAGAACAAAAGCAATATGTCCTGCAAGTTGTAAGCAAATGCCGAGCATTATATTCTGACGTTTCAAAAACTACTTTAACAAAAGCTCTAGAATAGATTAGATAACTATGTGAAATTATCAACTCATGTAGGTTAGCATGCTCTGATGGTTCATCTGTGCTACTGCGCAATTTATTAGCCATTAACAACTTTTCATTGTCTGTAATGGTGGGATCAAAAAATGATAATCCCACCAACTCTGCATTCAAATACCACAAATGGTTCGAAAATTTGGTATGGGCTATTTCTGCAATGTTGTTGTCACATTCTTTATAGTCTAACAGACTATGCAAAATACCTAAATCTTAAAATACCTCAATTTGGATTTTTTCAAACTTTGAGCGACGAGCGGCACGGGTTAACGTCGTTTGATCGAGCTCAAATTTTGGCTATCTCAATATCTGGAAAGGAGAATCGTTTTGTGGGGTCCAGACGAACAAGATTCTGACATTTTTTTTCCCCCCCATATGAGATCCGGTCACCCTAGTGTAGAGACACGCCAAGGCACAAGACAGGGTGCGTGTAGAGACACGCCAGGGTTCAAGGCAGGGTGCGTGCTAGAAGCGACGCCAGGGTTCAAGGCAGGGTGCGTGCTAGGAGCGACGCCAGGGTTCAAGGCAGGGTGCGTGCTAGGAGCCACGCCGAGACGCACACCTCACTGGCCAATCCACATGGCTGTAACGCCAGCACGAGGCACAACAAAGGCACAGGAGGCGGGCAAAGGAACCTTTGTGCTAGGAGCCACGCCAGGTTCAGGGCAGGGTGCGTGCTAGGAGCCACGCCAGGGTTCAAGGCAGGGTGCGTGCTAGGAGCCACGCCAGGGTACAAGGAAGGGCTGCATGCTAGGAGCCACGCAGGGGGCACGCCACACTGACCAGTGCACACGGCTATACACAAACACGTGGCACTTACCACGGCACAGGAGACGGCTAAGGGGAACCCACGCCGGGGTTCAATGCAGGACAAGGCAGGGAACAAGGCAAGGAACAAGCAGAAACAGAGCCAGGTCAGAGCGAGGACAGAGTCTAGCAGCGGACCGTAGGCAGAAGCCCAGAGCCGGGCCATGGGAAGACCTTGGGACTAGACATAGAAATGAGCACTAAGGAGAGGAGAAATGGTGCGTGTGCCAGGGAGCACTACAGAGCACCATAGGAGAGAGCGAGGCAGAGCAAGCAAAGACTGAGACCATAGGGAGGAACACAAAGCAAAGAATAGCAAGGCAGAGAACACCGGGAGGACTACAAGTCAAAGCATAGCAAAAGCAAGACATGGCAAAACAGGCGAGGCAGAGAACACAGGAAGGACTACAGGTCAAAGCATAGCTAAGGCGAGACATAGCAAAACAGACTAAGACAAAGAACAGCAGAAGGACTACAAGGCAAAGCAAGGCAAAGACAAACATGGCACGAGAGACAACACAAGACATGGCACAAGACAAGAGGCGGAATACGAGCACGGAGCGTGTGCAGAGACGCACTACAGAGCAAAGTGCAAGGGCACAGAAAAGAGGGAGCAACCCCACAGACTCAGAGCCTTGCAGGGAAGCAACACAATAATCAGGCCCTGAGCATAGGAAGAGGCGGCCTGATATAGGGCATAGCACCTCCTCCTCCAGGTCAGGACCAGGGGAGCACTTCCGGGATTCTAGACATGACGAAATGATCACAGAAGGCAGAGGAGAAACGCAGGCATCCTGTAACTCAGACATGAGGTGAGTGTGCACACTGCTCTAGGAGACATGCAGGACAGCAGACAAAGCATGCGCATGCACATCGCTCCAGGAGTTCTTGAGACAAACAGACATGGCAGACGTGACACACTGGGCCCCAATATCAATGGTGGTGATGTTTGTTTGTAATGTAAAGTTCGTGACGCCACCCGTGGTGTTTGGCAAGTAAGATGTTAGCCAACGCTGCGTGCAGATCCTCTGGGGCTGATGATGTGTCGCAGCTTAGATGGTGTAGCTCCCCACAGGTGAAGCTGTAACCCCAGGGCAGTGTGAAAGTACAATGGAGGAGTAAGGGCACGGGATGATATAGATGTTGATACCCAGTTGTAATGGTGCTGATGCGGGAATGATTGGAGGACACCAGAGCTTGCAGTTTCAAAGCTTTACTCACAGTTCGTAGTGCACACTGGTGCCCACTTCGGTACCGTGTCCTCCGGGGCAGAGGCCCAGCCAACCTCCAGGTAAGATAGGACTCTCCCCGCCAGCACCCCGCCAATGTGTCCTTCCTGAACGACTCCTCTATTGTGCCTTTTAATGTGAAGAGCTCCAGTACCGTGGTTACTCTGAAGTTCCTCCTGTCAGATGTTCCTAACAACTCTCTCACTTGTATGACAGACAGCTGCAGCCTGCTTCGGGGACTCCCTTTTCCTGAATCCCGTCTCTCTATCCATTTCGCTGTTGTGTCCCAAGTCTTGGTTGGGAGTAGTGCATGTACAGCCAACTACTCCACCGGTGTCTGCTGCAGAACCATAAGTGTCCATACAACGTTGGGGACCGGGCCCCGGCCTTGCGCTGAGAACCTATTGGCAGGGTTCCTATCCAACCCACTCCTCCTCTCTGTTCTCTCTTCACTTCATTCTGTGCTTGTCTTTCCCTCATGGAAATGCAGATTACAGTTCTACGTCTCTCTTTCTCTCTTCCTTTCCCATGCCAGCTCGCTTGGGTCACTGAGGCAGCTGCAGCACTCCTTCCTCCATCCGTTCTTCCAGGGACCCTCACTCCTATCTGAGTGATTTCTTTCTCTCCTCTCCTCTGGGACTCACCCCAGACTGACCCCTGTCAGACTGACCCGTAAATCTATCTTTCCCCTTCTTTTTATACTAACGCCACCCACCTCCCAGCACATCTCGTGTTACGAAGCAGGGTTCCACGAAAGGTGCTCCTTCTACACCCTGAGCCTAAAGCTGCAATGTGGCCCTGCTGAACTATTCTGTGTGTGGGATGCAGGTGTTGGAGTGTGGCAGGGAGTTCCCACCTTACCTGGATGGTGGGGCACTACACCTTAGGAGAAGGTGCAGTACCTCTGTGGCGACTGAGCCTCAGGGGCGCCACACTCCCCCCCGTTAAACACAGCACGTCCGCTGGCTGCAAGAAAACACAGCATACAGCAGAGAAACATACAAAAATTTCATATTGCATAATAACTTTTCTTACTCTAAGCTTCCTAATATAGGAGGTTGTTGTGAGTTCATTTTCCCCTTCTTCACTGAGGTCTGGGGAACTCCCTTTTCTGGTAAAGGAAGGTAATGAGCCTGATTATCAGGCACCTGAGTCTAATGAGGATGACTGGCTGAGTGTAGTCACTGACTGGATATAAGGCTGCTGACGCCCTCCTGCCCTGCGGGTGATTTCTCTGTGGACTTCTAGGACACCAGTCTGATTCCTGCTTCCCTAAAGCTAAGTTTCTGCTTTGCCTGTTTGCATTTATGTTTTGTGTTTGTTTTCCTTGCTTTTCTGGATTCTGCCATTCCCTGCTGGGATGAGCTGAATCTCCTTTTGCCGGATGTTCTGTCTTCAGAATATTCCTGAGTACTGACATAGCTTTTTTGAAGCCTAGCGTCTTCAGGGCCTTTTTCACTGTCAGTCTGTTGGCTCTTATTTTCATAGGGTTTTTCACGGATTGCAGACAGCAGCCTTCCTGTCCTTTCCTATCTAGGTACAGTCATATGTAAAAGTTTGGGCACCCCTATTAATGTTAACCTTTTTTCTTTATAACAATTTTGGTTTTTGCTACAGCTAGTTCAGTTTCATATATCTAATTACTGATGGACTCAGTTATATTTCTGGATTCAAATGAGGTTTATTGTACTAACAAAAAATGTGCAATCTGCATTTAAACAAAATTTGACCGGTGCAAAAGTATGGGCACCCTTATCATTTTCTTGATTTGAACACTCCTAACTACTTTTTACTGACTTCCTGAAGCACTAAATTGGTTTTGTAACCTCATTCAGCTTTGAACTTCATAGCCAGGTGTATCAAATCATGGGAAAAGGTATTTAAGGTGGCCACTTGCAAGTAGTTCTCCTATTTGATTCTCCTATGAAGAGTGGCATCATGGGCTCCTCAAAACAACTCTCAAATGATCTGAAAACCAAGATTATTCAACATAGCTTTTCAGGGGAAGGATACAAAAAGTTGTCTCAGAGATTTAACCTGTCAGTTTCCACTGTGAGGAACATAGTAAGGAAATGGAAGAACACAGGTACAGTTCTTGTTAAGCCCAGAAGTGGCAGGCCAAGAAAAATATCAGAAAGGCAGAGAAGAAGAATGGTGAGAACAGTCAAGGACAATCCACAGACCACCTCCAAAGACCTGCAGCATCATCTTGCTGCAGATGGTGTCACTGTGCATCGGTCAACAATACAGCGCACTTTGCACAAGGAGAAGCTGTATGGGAGAGTGATGCGAAGGAAGCCGTTTCTGCAAGCACGCCACAAACAGAGTCACCTGAGGTATGCAAAAGCACATTTAGACAAGTCAGTTACATTTTGGAAGAAGGTCCTGTGGACTGATGAAACAAAGATTGAGTTGTTTGGTCAAGCAAAAAGGCGTTATGCATGGAGGCTAAAAAACACAGCATTCCAAGAAAATCACTTGCTACCCACAGTAAAATTTGGTGGTGGTTCCATCATGCTTTGGGGCTGTGTGGCCAATGCCGGCACCGGGAATCTTGTTAAAGTTGAGGGTCGCATGGATTCAACTCAGTATCAGCAGATTCTTGACAATAATGTGCAAGAATCAGTGACGAAGTTGAAGTTACGCAGGGGATGGATATTTCAGCAAGACAATGATCCAAAACATGGCTCCAAATCTACTCAGGCATTCATGCAGAGGAACAATTACAATGTTCTGGAATGGCCATCCAAGTCCCCAGACCTGAATATCATTGAACATCTGTGGGATGATTTGAAGCGGGCTGTCCATGCTCAGCGACCATCAAACTTAACTGAACTGGAATTGTTTTGTAAACAGGAATGGTCACAAATACCTTCATCCAGGATCCAGGAACTCATTAATAGCTACAGGAAGCGACTAAAGGCTGTTATTTTTGCAAAAGGAGGATCTACAAAATATTAATGTCACTTTTATGTTGAGGTGCCCATACTTTTGCACCGGACAAATTTTGTTTAAGTGCAGATTGCACATTTTCTGTTAGTACAATAAAACTCATTTGAATCCAGAAATATAACTGAGTCCATCAGTTATTAGATATATGAAACTGAAATAGCTGTTGCAAAAAACAAAATTGTTATAAAGAAAAAAGGTTAACATTAATAGGGGTGCCCAAACTTTTACATATGACTGTAGTTTTGGGCCCCGTCTTTGCTCAGTCTATCTTTGTGTCTGTGTTAGTGTTTTCATCTTGCTTCACCGTCATTATATGTTGGGGGCTGCCTATTGGTTTGGGGTCTGCTCTGGGGCAGTTTAGATTTCCCCTTTCTTTCTTTAGGCCTATTTAATTCTCCGGCTGTGATCGAGGGGTTTAGGGCATCGTAGGAACCCCCCACGGCTACTGTTAGTTGTTGTGATGGGATCAGGGGTCTGCAATCCGATAGCTGCCAACCTCTCTGGTTTTCTGGACTTAGCTAGCATTTTTGGTTTTGCCTCCTATGGTGACTCAATCATAACAGAATCACCCGCCATACCGCAGATCCTATGGTACTCAATAGCAGGAAAGAATTGTGTTTAAAAAAAAAAAAAAAAAGTGTGTGTATATTCTTTCCTCTATATCTCTGAGGCCGTAGGGGGAATTTTTTTTTCTCTCAATGGAGGTAAAGCAATTGTCTGATCGTGTGGAGCAGCTCGCTGCGGAAGTGCTGGGAATTTCCGCCTACCTTGCTCGTTCGCATGCTGTTGAACCAAAGATCCCTACACCTGATGTATTTTTTGGGGATCGATCTAAATTTTTGAGTTTCAAAAATAATTGTAAATTATTTTTTGCCTTGAAGCCTAACTCGTCAGGGAGCTCCGCGCAGCAGGTTAAAATTGTCATCTCTTTGCTGCGCGGCGATCCCCAGGATTGGGCGTTTTCTTTGAAACCAGATGATCCTATTCTGACTAATGTGAACGCATTCTTTCAAGCTTTGGGGTTGTTTTATGACGAACCTAATGCTATTGATCAGGCTGAAAAGACCCTGTTGGCATTAAACCAGGGTCGAGATTCTGCAGAGTTGTACTGTCAAAGGTTCCGAAAGTGGGCGGTCCTTACTACCTGGAATGATAATGCCTTGGCTGCTCTCTTTCAGAAGGGTTTGTCAGAAGCCGTAAAAGATACTATGGTGGGATTTCCTGTTCCCTCTGGTCTGGACGATTCTATGTCATTAGCCATTCAGGTTGATCGGCGTTTACGTGAACGCAGGATTGCACGAGAGGTGTTGCCACCGGTTGAACTGACGTCTGAACCTATGCAATGTGATAGAGTTTTGTCTAAGGCGCAACGTCAGGAGTTCAGAAGGCGTAATAAGCTGTGTTTTTTCTGTGGAGATGCCTCGCATATTATTTCTGTTTGTCCTAAACGAGAGAAACGCTTTGCACACACGTTTTCTGTTGGTGGTGTTCAACCTAAGTTTCTTCTGGCAATTACTCTGATCTGCTCCCTGTCCACATTTTCCGCCAAGGCTTTTGTGGATTCGGGAGCAGCGCTAATCCTAATGGACTTGGATTTTGCTAAACGTTGTGGATTTCCGATGACACCTCTGCAGACGCCTATCCATTTGAGGGGGATTGAAGCTACTCCTTTGGCTAAAAATAAACCTCAGTTTTGGACCCAGGTGGTCATGCGGGTCGCCCCAGACCATCAAGAAAATTACAGATTTTTGGTGTTGCATGGTCTGCATGATGCCATTGTTCTGGGGTTTCCCTGGTTGCAAATTCATAATCCAGTTTTGGATTGGAAGTCTGTGTCTGTGGTGAGTTGGGGTTGTCGGTGTGCCTTTAGTGAGGCTCCGTTTTTTTCCACCTCTCCTCAGTCGCATGATGTTCCTGACTATTTGGCGGACTTTTATGATGTATTTAGTGAGAATGAGTCTGCGTCCTTGCCTCCTCATAGGAGTTATGACTGTGCAATTGAACTAAGCCCGGGGTGTAAATTTCCCAAGGGTCGGCTCTTCAATTTATCTGTACCTGAGCACGAGGCTATGCGGTACTATATTAAGGAGGCGTTGGAGAAGGGTCATATTAGACCATCCTCTTCACCCTTAGGTGCCGTTTTTTTTTTTGTGGCCAAAAAGGATGGTTCTTTAAGGCCTTGTATTGATTATCGTGCCCTCAATAAAATTACTATTAAATATCAGTATCCGTTACCCCTGATTTCGGATCTATTCTCTAGAGTTAGAGGTGCTTGCTGGTTTACCAAGCTTGACCTCAGGGGGCGTATAATCTTATCCGCATTAAGCAGGGGGATGAATGGAAGATGGCGTTTAATACTCCAGAGGGACATTTTGAGTACCTGGTGATGCCTTTTGGGCTCACTAATGCCCCTTCTGTCTTCCAGTGCTTCATGAACGATATTTTCGAGACTTTGTCGATAAATTTTTGATTATCTATCTGGATGATATTTTGATCTTCTCCAAGGATTGGGATTCTCATGTGGAACATATTCGGACTGTGTTCCGGATCTTGAGGGAGAATTCCCTGTATGTCAAAGGATCGAAATGCCTTTTTGGAGTACAGAGGATTTCATTTTTGTGATTTATTTTGTCTCCGTCAACTATTGAAATGGACCCGGCCAAGGTACAGGCCATTTATGATTGGGTTCAGCCCATTTATTTGAAGGCCCTCCAGAAGTTTTTGGGGTTTGCTCATTTTTATCGGAAATTTATAGCAAAATTTTCTAGTATTGCCAAGCCATTGACTGATCTGACTAAGAAGGGTGCTGATGTGTTGAATTGGTCTCCGGAGGCTGTTGCTTCATTTCAGGAGCTGAAGCGAAGATTTACCTCCGCCCCGGTTTTGCGGCAACCGGATGTCTCACTCCCGTTCCAGGTAGAGGTGGATGCTTCTGAGATTGGTGCAGGAGCTGTTTTGTCCCAAAAGGATCCTGTAACATCTAAAATGAATCCCTGTGCTTTCTTTTCCCGAAAGTTCTCTTCATCTGAACGTAACTATGATGTGGGGAATCGGGAACTGTTGGCCATGAAATGGGCATTTGAGGAGTGGAGACATTGGTTGGAGGGAGCTAAACATCAAGTTGTGGTCCTCACTGACCACAAGAATTTGATTTACCTAGAGTCGGCTAAATGCTTGAACCCTAGACAGGCTAGGTGGGCCTTGTTTTTTACATGTTTTGATTTTGTGGTTTCTTTTCTTCCTGGAGCTAGGAATGTCAAGGCAGACGCCCTCTCTAGGAGTTTCTTTGCTGATTCTCCTGTGGTGACCAAGCCTGCTACCATCTTAGGCGAAGGGGTAGTTCTTTCTGCCATCTCGCCTGATTTGAGACTTGCTCTGCAAGAGTTCCAGGAGGACAAACCTGAGCGTTGTCCCAGTGGAAAGTTGTATGTTCCTGACCAGTGGAAGAAGAGAGTGATGTCTGAAGTTCATTGCTCTGCATTGGCTGGTCATCCAGGTATTTTTGGTACTAGAGATCTGGTGAGTCGCTCTTTTTGGTGGCCCACCTTGTCTCATGATGTCAGGAATTTTGTGCAGTCCTGTGGGACTTGCTCCCGGTCTAAATCTTGTTCTCGCCCTAGTGGGTTGTTGATGCCTTTGCCGGTCCCCAGGAGGCCATGGACCCATATTTCAATGGATTTCATCTCTGATATGCCGGTCTCTCAAAGAATGACTGTTATTTGGGTGATTTGTGATAGGTTCTCTAAGATGGTTCATCTTGTACCACTCCCTAAGTTGCCATCTTCCTCTGAGTTGGTGCCCCTGTTTTTGCAACAGGTGGTTCGCTTGCCCGGGATTCCTGAGAACATTGTATCTGACAGAGGAGTTCAGTTTGTGTCTAGATTTTGGAGGACTTTCTGTTCCAAGCTGGGAATTCAGTTGTCCTTCTCCTCTGCTTTTCACCCTCAGACCAATGGGCAGACAGAGAGAACAAACCAGACCTTGGAGTCGTATTTGAGATGTTTTATTTCCGCTGATCAGGATGATTGGGTTTCATTTTTGCCCTTGGCTGAATTTGCTTTAAATAATAGAGCTAGTTCTGCCACTTTGATGTCACCTTTTTTTTTGTAACTTTGGGTTTCATCCTTGATTTTCTTCAGGGCAGGTGGAGCCTTCTGCCTGTCCAGGTGTTGACACTGTGGTGGAGAGAATGCACCAGATCTGGGACCAAGTGGTGGATAAGTTATCTCTCTCCCAGGAAAAGGCCCAGCGGTTTTCCAATCGACATAGGACCATTGGTCCCCAGTTTAAGATTGGTGATATGGTGTGGTTATCTTCAAAAAATATTGCTATGAAGGTGGCTTCTCCTAAGTTTAAGCCTAGATTTATTGGACCTTACAAGATTTTGGAGATTATTAATCCGGTCTCTTTTCGTTTGGCTCTTCCTGTCACATTTAAAATCCATAATGTGTTCCATAAGTCCTTGTTGAAGAGGTTTGTTGAACCAGTTGTTCCTGGGGTGGCACCTCCAGACCCTGTATTGGTTGAAGGTAACATGGAATAAGAGATAGAGAAAATACTGGATTCCCGTCTGGCTAGACGGAGACTCCAGTATTTGGTTAAGTGGAAGGGTTATGGTCAGGAGGATAATTCCTGGGTCTCTGCCTCTGATATTCATGCCAAAAGATTGGTGCGTGCCTTTCATCGGGCTCACCCTGATCGCCATGGTGGCGTGGTTGAGGGTTCGGTGGGTTCCTCAAGGGTTCCTCAAGGGGGAGGTACTGTTGTGAGTTCATTTTCCCCTTCTTCACTGAGGTCTGGGGAACTCCCTTTTCTGGTAAAGGAAGGTAATGAGCCTGATTATCAGGCACCTGAGTCTAATGAGGATGACTGGCTGAGTGGAGTCACTGACTGGATATAAGGCTGCCGACGCCCTCCTGCCCTGCGGGTGATTTCTCTGTGGACTTCTAGGACACCAGTCTGATTCCTGCTTCCCTAAAGCTAAGTTTCTGCTTTGCCTGTTTGCATTTATGTTTTGTGTTTGTTTTCCTTGCTTTTCTGGATTCTGCCATTCCCTGCTGGAATGAGCTGAATCTCCTTTTGCCGGTTGCTCTGTCTTCAGAATATTCCTGAGTACTGACATAGCTTTTTTGAAGCCTAGCGTCTTCAGGTCCTTTTTCACTGTCAGTCTGTTGGCTTTTATTTTCATAGGGTTTTTCACGGATTGCAGACAGCAGCCTTCCTGTCCTTTCCTATCTAGGTAGTTTTGGGCCCCGTCTTTGCTCAGTCTATCTTTCTGTCTGTGTTAGTGTTTTCATCTTGCTTCACCGTCATTATATGTTGGGGGCTGCCTATTGCTTTGGGGTCTGCTCTGGGGCAGTTTAGATTTCCCCTTTCTTTCTTTAGGCCTATTTAATTCTCCGGCTGTGATCGAGGGGTCTAGGGCATCGTAGGAACCCACCACGGCTACTGTTAGTTGTTGTGATAGGATCAGGGGTCTGCAATCCGATAGCTGCCAACCTCTCTGGTTTTCTGGACTTAGCTAGCATTTTTGTTTTTGCCTCCTACGGTGACTCAATCATAACAGGAGGTACTCTTCTTGAACGTTACCAACAATCCTATCAAAAATTCTATATTA
The DNA here is from genome assembly GCF_039654945.1 of Dendrobates tinctorius. Taxonomy (NCBI): domain Eukaryota; kingdom Metazoa; phylum Chordata; class Amphibia; order Anura; family Dendrobatidae; genus Dendrobates; species Dendrobates tinctorius. The sequence continues at coordinate 20,405,783 of NW_027361808.1, read as the reverse complement.
AACAGTGCAATTATTTCTCAATTCTAAGTACAATTCTCATTTTCAAAGTGCTATTCTCTGTAACACATTTCCTTATCACTTTCTCTTATTCTGTCACTTTATTCTTATTTTTCTCTCATTCTACTAGACGTAAGACACTGACCTCAAATACCTGGTCTGTCACCTGTGTATCAATTCTTCATCTACATTACTCATCTCTATATCAGACATTCCTAATTCTCACTATATAAAGCCATTTCTCAAATATCAACATTCTCATAAAACCCATTATCAAATACTTTACAGTAAAACATTCAACAGTTATTCTTGTAAGTGCTGGACACCACTCCCAGCCGGGATCTCTTGCAGTTTCCTTTGAGGTAGACATCCTTCTTCGAAAAGTGTCCATGCAAAAACATCATCTTTGCAAAGTGTCTCTGTATGTAAAACCAAGAAAGGGCACCTAAAGAGGTGCAAACTATTTACAATGTAAGTTGGGATCAATCAGCGTCTATGATCTCCTTAGTTCCATTTCAAAAATAACGCTGCCAATCAAAACTAGGCAACAAAATAAACAAAAGGCACAACTGGTGCAACAAACCCTCCTGGGCAACGAGATTGAAAAATGATAAATAATCTTCTAATGGTGATCCCCTCCTGGGGTTCTGGAAACCGAACTGCTTTCATACGTGGTATCCTCATCTGGATTTCGGGCTCTGGGTAAAGGATCCTGAAGTTGAGGCAAAGGGAACCCATGGTGCATGTCTATCCCCACCCACGGTTCCTCAGGGGTGGTTAGTCCCGCTGCTCTGGTGCGGGGTCTAGCTCCCAGGGCCTCTACAGCTTGCCGGCTCTGACAGGCAACTGCCTGGGGACTTGGCGGTGAAGGGATCCCCAAATCACGGTCCCAAAACGATCCAGATTCCCCTCTGACTTGTAGATGTCAGATCGGGCGCACTGGTTCCAGCCGTACCCCCAGCAGCAGGGTCCGCTTCCTCCCCATCAACCCATTAGGAAGGCCATGATATATACCTGGGGGTTCCCGGCGGCGCGGCCTCTGCTCCGGTGCAGGTGGTAGCTGGTGCCGCCCGGTGGGATACCGGGGATGACGGTGGAGCCTACAGCGATTGCGGTTCCGCGGGGGTCACTGGCAGGACCTGCGCAGCCGCGCCAGGTCCGGACGGGGGCTCTTCTCCTTCTGCTTCAGCTCCCGGGGCTGCATACAACTCCTCTGGTATTAGCGGCAAGGAGAGAACGGAGTACGCCGCTGATGGCATGGCAGCGGCTCCAAGCTCCGCAAGGTCTGTCCAGAAAAGGTCCGGTGCCGCAGCGGCGAGTACCGGTGGAGGGGGTACCGCGGGTGTAGGCCCGGCCGGGGCGCACTGCCGCCTCAGCTCCTCCAGGGCCTTCTGGCTCAGCTGCAGACGGGTGGTTAGCTCGGCTAACTCCGCTTCCAATTGCTGACGATTCCTTCTCGAGTCAGGGTTGGAGCCCTCAGCCATGGCGCCGGGGGTACACACTTCTCCGCAGGCCTCCTTCCCTTGCTCTCCAAAATGGCGTTCTGGCGTTTCTCTTCCTGCCTCGGCCCCTTTCCCGCCACTGGCTTCTTCTGCCCCTCCTTCCGGGGACGGCATCTTCCAGCGCCTCCATACCAAGCCAGTATCCGAACCCCTCGGGGGGTGGGCAATGTATCTGTCACGTAATAATTCAGGCAGGGCAGGCCCAATACTCTTCGCTGTCTTTTCCTAGGACCTCCTATCTCTTCACGCCCTTCTTCTCCGCGCCAGCGGCCATTTCTAATGTCCATTTTAAAGTCTATCAAATCAGGTCTTCTACACATTTTCAAAAAGTCAAAGTTCAACAAATTTCAGGCACACAGAACCCGATGGTATCGGGTCTCGTCATCCTGTTCGTGACGCCAAATATTGGGTCGCCCTTGCCGGCTTCACCCAGAACTGTGGGGTACTCGGTACCGGGCCGGTGTCAGGGGGACGATGTGTCACAGCAGCGGTGACCCGGTCCGTGGCCCTGGGCCCCAATATCAATGGCGGTGATGTTTGTTTGTAATGTAAAGTTCGTGACACCACCCGTGGTGTTTGGCAAGTAAGATGTTAGCCAACGCTGCGTGCAGATCCTCTGGGGCTGATGATGTGTCGCAGCTTAGATGGTGTAGCTCCCCACAGGTGAAGCTGTAACCCCAGGGCAGTGTGAAAGTACAATGGAGGAGTAAGGGCACGGGATGATATAGATGTTGATACCCAGTTGTAATGGTGCTGATGCGGGAATGATTGGAGGACACCAGAGCTTGCAGTTTCAAAGCTTTACTCACAGTTCGTAGTGCACACTGGTGCCCACTTCGGTACCGTGTCCTCCGGGGCAGAGGCCCAGCCAACCTCCAGGTAAGATAGGACTCTCCCCGCCAGCACCCCGCCAATGTGTCCTTCCTGAACGACTCCTCTATTGTGCCTTTTAATGTGAAGAGCTCCAGTACCGTGGTTACTCTGAAGTTCCTCCTGTCAGATGTTCCTAACAACTCTCTCACTTGTATGACAGACAGCTGCAGCCTGCTTCGGGGACTCCCTTTTCCTGAATCCCGTCTCTCTATCCATTTCGCTGTTGTGTCCCAAGTCTTGGTTGGGAGTAGTGCATGTACAGCCAACTACTCCACCGGTGTCTGCTGCAGAACCATAAGTGTCCATACAACGTTGGGGACCGGGCCCCGGCCTTGCGTTGAGAACCTATTGGCAGGGTTCCTATCCAACCCACTCCTCCTCTCTGTTCTCTCTCCACTTCGTACCGTGCTTGTCTGTCTCTCTCTCATGGAAATGCAGATTACAGTTCTACGTCTCTCTTTCTCTCTTCCTTTCCCGTGCCAGCTGGCTCAAGTCACTGAGGCAGCCGCAGCACTCCATCCTTCGTCCAGGGATCCTCACTCCTATCTGAGTGATTTCTTTCTCTCCTCTCCTCTGGGACTCACCCCAGACTGACCCCTGTCAGACTGACCCATAAATCTATCTTTCCCCTTCTTTTTATACTAACGCCACCCACCTCCCAGCACATCTCGTGTTACGAAGCAGGGTTCCACGAAAGGTGCTCCTTCTACACTCTGAGCCTAAAGCTGCAATGTGGTCCTGCTGAACTATCCTGTGTGTGGGATGCAGGTGTTGGAGTGTGGCAGGGAGTTCCCACCTTACCTGGATGGTGGGGCACTACACCTTAGGAGACGGTGCAGTACCTCTGTGGCGACTGAGCCTCAGGGGCGCCACACTAGCATGTTCCAAATGTCAGTGCTCTGTACTACAATCCTCTGGCATGAGAGAATCACAGCACAGGTGCGGAGGAGAAGGAGAAAGTAATTTCTCCATCTCCTCCATTGCCGGAATCCGCAGTAATCGCACTGTACTGTGGTGATATCCGAGTGCAGTGCAATATTTCACATGCATCCATAGACTTGTATGGGTGCGTGTGATCCGATTCAGGCAGTCATTCGCATTCTGCTGCAATTGTTTTTGCAGATGTGAGCTTCCCCATAGTATAACACTCGGCCAAGTGCAGTCCTATATTTTTTTTTATTGGATTGCACTTGTCCCATTTATTTGCTCATGTGAGCCCTTAGGCTAAATTCACATGTAATTAGCCTAAAAATGCAGCATCAAAAGAATATGCAGCAAAAACGAAACAACAAAAGTAGCAAATGGCTGCGTGTTATATGCAGCATTTTTACTGTCAAGAGTGAAGGTTTCAGCTGCAGAAAAAATGCTATGTGTGAACATACAGTACAGACCAAAAGTTTGAACACACATTCTCATTCAAAGAGTTTTCTTTATTTTCATGACTATGAAAATTGTAGATTCACTCTGAAGGCATCAAAACTATGAATTAACACATGTGGAATTATATAATTAACAAAAAATTATGAAACAACTGAAAATATGTCTTATATTCTAGGTTCTTCAAAGTAGCCACCTTTTGCTTTGATTACTGCTTTGCACACTCTTGGCATTCTCTTGATGAGCTTCAAGAGGTAGTCACCGGAAATGGTTTTCACTTCACCGGTGTGCCCTGTCTGGTTTAATAAGTGGGATTTCTTGCCTTATAAATGGGGTTGGGACCATCAGTTGTGTTGTGTAGAAGTCTGGTGGATACACAGCTGATAGTCCTTCTGAATAGACTGCTAGAATTTGTATTATGGCGAGAAAAAAGCAGCTAAGTAAAGAAAAACGAGTGGCCATAATTACTTTAAGAAATGAAGGTCAGTCAGTCCGAAAAATTGGGAAAACTTTGAAAGTGTCCCCAAGTGCAGTGGCAAAAACAATCAAGCGCTACAAAGTAACTGACTCACATGAGGACCGCCCCAGGAAAGGAAGACCAAGAGTCACCTCTGCTGCGGAGAATAAGTTCATCCGAGTCACCAGCCTCAGAAATCGCAGGTTAACAGCAGCTCAGATTAGAGACCAGGTCAATGCCACAGTGTTCTAGCAGCAGACACATCTCTACAACAACTGTTAAGAGGAGACTTTGTGCAGCAGGCCTTCATGGTAAAATAGCTGCTAGGAAACCACTGCTAAGGACAGGCAACAAACAAAAGAGACTTGTTTGGGCTAAAGAACACAAGGAATGGACATTAGACCAGTGGAAATCTGTGCTTTGGTCTGATGAGTCCAAATTTGAGATTTTGGTTCCAACCACCGTGTCTTTGTGCGACGCAGAAAAGGTGAACGGATGGACTCTACATGCCTGGTTCCCACCGTGAAGCATGGAGGAGGAGGTGTGATGGTGTGGGGGTGCTTTGCTGGTGACACTGTTGGGGATTTATTCAAAATTGAAGGCATACTGAACCAGCATGGCTACCACAGCATCTTGCAGCGGCATGCTATTCCATCCGGTTTGTGTTTAGTTGGACCATTTATTTTTCAACATGACAATGACCCCAAACACACCTCCAGGCTGTGTAAGGGCTATTTGACGAAGGAGAGTGATGGGGTGCTACGCCAGATGACCTGGCCTCCACAGTCACCGGACCTGAACCCAATCGAGATGGTTTAGGGTGAGCTGGACCGCAGACTGAAGGCAAAAGGGCTAACAAGTGCTAAGCATCTCTGGGAACTCCTTCAAGACTGTTGGAAGACCATTTCCGTTGACTATCTCTTGAAGCTCATCAATAGAATGCCAGAGTGTGCAAAGTAGTAATGAAAGCAAAAGGTGGCTGCTTTGAAGAACCTAGAATATAAGACATATTTTCAGTTGTTTCACACTTTTTTGTTAATTATATAATTCCACATGTGTTAATTCATAGTTTTGATGCCTTCAGAGTGAATCTACAATTTTCATAGTCATGAAAATAAAGAAAACTCTTTGAATGAGAAAGTGTGTCCAAACTTTTCGTCTGTACTGTACGCTTAAGGAAGATCTTTCAATGGATTTTTATTTTATTTAAAAAGAGTACTTGCTCCAATTGGTGCTGCTCCACTGATTCAGGAACATTTTTTTTCTCTGCCCCAAATTTAAAATTATGCCCCGGTAATTAAGATGCAAGTTTTCCCTTCAGCAACTGGGCGTACACCATAAAACTTATCTGTGACCATTTGCTTTTTCTCCTCTATAACAGGAGTTCTGTGGTATATGTCCAATTGAGTGGAAAATTTACATTTCTCATTGCCAGAGGTTGTAATTTAGAATGGAGGTGAATAGAAAAACTGTTCAATAATCAGTGAACAATAGTAACTGGAGGAGCTCCTCCGTTTACATAAAAACAAACAGTTAAATGTCCTCTTTAAAATCAATTAAATAAGGTTGAACATTTTAAAGTAAATAGTATCTTTTATTTGTTATCTAAGTTTAGCAGATCCTCATAGACTTAGTGTGTCTACTTTTGATAAAGTGGTCCCCAAAAGTGGGTAAAGTAAAGAAAATAACCAACTAATCATATACTCGCAGTTATTGGGTCCAGCGCTGACTTGTAGCCGCTGTTGTGCTCCTGGGGTTGTGACTAGAGCGGTGATGTCAGCAACAAGTATCACAACTCTAGCCAGTCACTGAGCTCAATGCGCGATGACATCATTGCACTAGCCGCTCAGTGTGTGATGACATCAGTGCATTAGCCACTTACTGAGCTCAGTGCGCAATGACATCATTGCACTAGCCACTTACTGAGCTCAGTGTGTGATGACATGATTGCACTAGCCACTTACTGAGCTCAGTGTGTGATGACATGATTGCACTAGCCAGTTAAGGAGCTCAGTTTGTGTTGACATCATTGCACTAGCCACTCACTGAGCTCAGTGCGCGATGACATCATTGCACTAGCCTTTCACTGAACTCAGTGTGTGTGATGACATGATTGCACTAGCCACTCACTGAGCTCAGTGTGTGATGACATCAGTGCATTAGCCACTCGCTGAGCTCAGTGTGCGATGACATCACTGCACTAGCCAGTCACTGAGTTCAGTGTGCGATGACATCAGTACATTAACCATTTACTGAGCTCAGTGTGTGTGATGACATGATTGCACTAGCCACTCACTGAGCTCAGTGTGTGATGACATCATTGCATTAGCCACTCGCTGAGCTCAGTGTGTGATGACATCAGTGCATTAGCCACTCACTGAGCTCAGTGCGCAATGACATGATTGCATTAGCCACTCACTGAGCTCAGTGTGTGATGACATGATTGCACTAGCCACTCACTGAGCTCAGTGTGCGATGGCATCATTGCATTAGCCACTCGCTGAGCTCAGTGTGCGATGACATCACTGCACTAGCCAGTCACTGAGTTCAGTGTGCGATGACATCACTGCACTAGCCAGTCACTGAGTTCAGTGTGCGACGACATCATTGCACTAGCCATTCACTGAGCTCAGTGTGTGATGACATCAGTGCATTAGCCACTCACTGAGCCCAGTGACCAAGATTGAGCCAAAAAATGGATGAGGATAGGACATGATCTGAGTCTCACGGATCAGACTCACAGATTTGTTTTTAAAACCGATGTGTGTATGGATCAATGAAACTATATGGTTATGTGTTTTGACCGTGGAAAAAAAATGTATGTGTGAATGTAGCCTTACTTAAATAACAACATAATTTTACCGACACAAACACCACAATCTGATTTGTTTTGGTTTGTAGTAGAAAATTGTATGTGTGAACACAGTTTAAGATTTGGCAAGCTACAAAAGTGAAATGTAATAATTATGGTCATATTTTTACATAATGTAAAACATTGTATCGTTACAGGTGAAGGAAGTAACAAAAAATTTCAGCTTTCCAGTGCTCTACAATATATCGGTACCTTCTTATACTTATGGTATCAGTCATCTCAATCCATTCTCTAAGTACAACATTACCGTTTCCTGCATGAATGAAGTTGGATGGTCCTTGCCAAGTTCCTGGATTGTGGCTAAAACAACAGAAGGAGGTGAGTGCCATTCCGATCCAGCTTGTAACTTCTTGTAACGTCAAAAAAGACAAAAACATATTCATAAAAACATCCACACTAAGCATACTGATCACGTTTTTTCACAGTGCAATACCAGTTAAAGGAAATCTGTCAGCAGATTTTTCCTATATAATCTGAGTGCAGCATAAGGTAGGAGCTGAAACACAGATTTCAACGATGTGTCAGTAATTGGGCTGTGTGCTGTTGTTTTAGTACTATTACTGTTTATCAGCAGGAAATTATCACTGGCTGGACTACAGCTCACATGCTTCCCTGTCCAACTCCACCGCCAGCACTGGTTAGCAGCTTACTGTCACTGTACACTAAAAGCTGGTGTGGGCAGGGTTAGTTTACGCTGAGCATTTCTGATTGTATCACAACTGCTGCACCCAATAAACTAAGTGATACATCTTTGGATTGAGGGTCTCTTTTATTACATTATTCTGCTCTCAGATGAGGTAGCAAAAACCTGCTGACAAATTTCCTTTAATGCTATTGGAAGCCCAATATATGCAGTTTAAATTGTAGGACAACTAAAAAGCACCAGCTAAAATAAATGTCTGAGGGGTCATTTTTTTCTGAAATTGAGTTCAAGTTTCAAAGTCAGAACTGACCCTAGAAACATAGGGACTATCTATATCATCCCATGTGGTCTAAAGGATGTCACCGATGTTTCCAGCTTTAATTAGATCTGTCAGTTTATCTTATTAGCAAGTATGGGATATAATGGTGTTGGAGATATGAAAGAGAATTCAGCCTAAAAAGGCAAAAAGAAAAAGGTTTGGGGGATTCTCTGTAGGCATTTTTGTAAGTCTGGACTCACATGTATAGCCAGAATCCAACAAAAAGGGAATAGTGTAAAGAAAAAGCTGTGTCTCCTGTCTTTTGTGCTTGACTGCATGTGTGATTCCAGAAAAAATGACTACAGGAATTGCAGCCTCATTGGTTGTCATCTAATTTCCCCATGCTATTCCCCCTTAATCGTGCGGCAGAAAGGTAGGGGTCTCAGTCCTGAATCCCACCTATCGTTCAATAGACTGCTCATATGTGCTAACTTCTGCAAATGGCAGCACTTGGCTCCTGATCGATTGCACAGACAGAGCGGTGTACAGACTCAATAATAATGGGTCCATTTACGGCGCTGTCTGAGTATTCATGCCTGAGCTGAGTGCTGCCACCTTGCAGAAGTGAGCGCTTGTCAGCAGTCTATTGAGGGTCTCAAGACTCAGATCACATCTATCTGCAGCACATTTAATGGGAAGATATCATCAGTAAATAACTTTTTGCTTTAATCCGATATTTGTGTTGTATGTATTTTTTTTAATGCTGGCAATGCTGTTTAATGATATCATGATCTTAATTTAAAAAAAAGAAAAAAAAAGTAATCTTGTGATTTTCACACTGGCCACTGGGGCTTTTTTAGGCTCATACTTCCTGTCTTTCAGGAAGTGTGTACAGGAGTTGTCTTATCAGCAGAGGCAGGATTACAATGCCTGGTACCTTTTCGGTACACACAAAATCACCAGTCACCATGGTGACTATGTACACGTGTTGTTTCCTGAAACAATAGTAAGGTATAGTCTTGAAAATGTTGTGAAAATTGCAAGATTTTTATTTTTAATATATATTGTGATATGTAAAAAAAATCGCAAAAAATATTTAAAGAATAATTTTATAATAACAAATATATTTAAACAATAGGTAAATTCCTGATGATGGCTTCTCTTTAAGGGCAATGACATTTAAAAGGGACTTATCGCTTTAAAAAATGCTATTAAACCTACAAATATGGGTTGGTTTGCAAGTTAATAGAGTTCTGAACCTGCCCTGCGAATTTACTTTTAACCCCTGGGCTATCAGTGAGAGCGCGCCAGGCAGGTTCAGAACCCTGTTGACCTGCTGATTAACACCATGTCTGCTGGTTAATAGCATATTTTCACATGACAGGCTCCCTTTAAAAATGATAGCTATACTTTAAACTAGCTTTTCAGCAACTGAAGACAGCTAGAATCATATTCACAGCTGACTGAGCCAATATGGATGCCTTTTGTGTTGTTGTTTTTGCCAAATACCTGCAAAAACAGATCAGAAAAATGACAATATCGCAAAGTAAAATAAGATGCAATTGTCAAGAATCGTTCTAAAATGGAAAAATTAAAAATTCTAACAAAAAACCTGAAAATGATTCATTTTGTTTTTATCAAAATCAGCAGAGTTCTGACAAGGCTTTGCTGTCTGAAATGAAGAATGTGAATGGAGGCAGATTAATGGCATGTTACTGCTAAGATGTAAGAGTATTGTATTTAATAATGCAAAATGTTGTTTTTAGCTCCGTCCGCTGCTCCGGAGAACATCACAGTGATTGTAAATGGCTCATACTCCCTTACAGTCACATGGACGCAGCCTCCTCTCAGTGCTGCAAATGGAGCTCTCCTGGGTTATAGCGTGAAGCTCATATGGAAAGACAGTGGAAATAAAGTAAGTAACATTAATCTCTAGAATTGTTTGGTTTTTTTAGTTCTCCATGTTTATACATATAAATTGAGTTGTCCAGTTGTGAAATAATTGGTAAAAAAAAAATGATACTTCCCAGCCCAGCACCACTCATCCATAGAAAGTGCTGCTTCTGTTGGGATCAGCATCCAGTGGGAGGTTCACAGCCAGCCAGAAACTAAACTGCTGATCAGACGAAGTCTTCACATTTTATCAACTTCTACTTCAACAAAATGTGAAGACTGATTTTCTCATTACTAAGATAGGAGATGACACTTGGTGCTTTTAAAATTCCAAAAGTGGGATTAGGAAGGAGAAGCTAGAGGCAGACACAGACATCCTGGTGCAGGTTCTCCTGAAATTACCATTTACAGTTCTCCATAGAACTTTATGAGCACCAAATGACCTCTCCTATCTCAGTAATGGAAAAATCTGTATTCACTGACGATTTTACCCCTGAACTGAGAATAATCGATCAATCCAGGAAAAGAAAAAAGCAGATTTCTCTGATAAGATAGATCACAAAGTTTCTAATTCTTGTGCGCAATTGATTAATAAAAGAATATAAAATGATGGTTACTCTTTATTGGCCATGCAGCTGTTAAAGAGGTTGATACCAAGATTGGAAGTTACTCCTATCTTATGGATAAGTTCTTGATCCTGGAGGTCTGACTGCTAGGACACCAAGGGATCTCGCTGGAACACCTAGGAATCTGAGAGCTATGCTCTGAAAAACCCTATCTGAGTGGAGATTGAGCATGTGCACCCACACACTATTCATTCTTATTGTGTATGCGGCAGGGCTGTGGAGTCGGAGTCGTGGAGTCGGAGTTAGTTTTGGTTGGAGTCGGTAGAAATGTACCGACTCTGACTCCAGCTTTAAAAAAAAGTATTAATATTTCATAATTGAACTTTCATATGAATTTTATAAATGTTACTCAAATATATATGTTCTATCAAACTATGAACAACAGTGATAAGCAGTTCTGCTGGAGATAGAGATATTTCTTACTTCTTGTGTGTCACTGTTCTCCACTGCCCTTATCTAATCTTATACTTGGTTAACCTCATGCTGCCCCAACCCCCCTACTTACAATATATGAAACTGAAAGTGAAAATGTGTTGCAAATTCTTAGTAGTAAAGCTCCTCCTCTAGACTAGATCATACTAGGTGTGCGTCTTCCAAGCATCTCACAGCTGCCTGCTACTCAGAATAGGAAGACTGTAAAAAGTATTATCCTTTCAACAAACTTTGCATCAGTTAACTGTGAGTACATGAGGAATAATAACAGTATTACTGACCACTATATCAGTTGTACGACCTGGCAATAATTTTGTACAATTGTTTTTAGGAAAAACAATTGTCATTTGGATTGTGAATGCAGAATTAAAAACCTGAGAATGTCAAAGAAGCATCACATTAAATCAGCTGTATTTGAACATTTCACCATCACTCAAGATAGAAAACATTATGTCTGTCAGTGTATGACAAATGATCCAGATGAAAACAAATGCTGTGAAGCCAAGATGAGTGCATATTGAGGCAAAGATAAAAATGCTCCTACCAGAGCTTCTAATCTAAAGAGACATTTACAGCGCTTTCATCCAGAAGTACTGAAAGCAGTGGATGAGAAAGACTGCATCCAAACCAATGAACCAGGGCCCAGATCTTCCAGCCAAACAAAGGAGCAGAGAACTTTGCAGCCATCAGTTGCAAGATATTTTGTCAGTGACAAAGTTACTGTGACAATGACAGTAGATACATTTAAAAACAGATCATAGAGCTTGTTGTAAAGGATAGTGTGCCTATTTCATTATTTTCACGACCAGCTTTTATGCGTCTGAATGGGGAAATGGCCCGCAAGCTTGGTGTTTCTCTGGAGAGAGAGAGTATTAGAAAATTAGTAATCGAAGAAGCTTTTAAACAAAAGGAAGAACTTAAAAAAAAAAACTCTCAAGGGACGCTTTCTGTTTCTTAAAATGGATGCCTGCACACGTCACAGAGTGAACTATTTTGCCATCAATGTCCGAGTTGTTTGTAACAAAAATGAAATAGTTACCAAGACATTGGCAGTAAAAGACACCAAAGCTCATCACACCAGTGAGTTTCTCCAGGTCTTGGTGGAAAAGGTTCTGCAAGACTATGAACTTAAAAAAGAGCAAGTTCTTTCTGTCGTAACTGACAATGCTTCAAATATGATAAGTACTATTAAGCTAATGAATGAGAGTAATGATGGTGACCAGCAGCTAGAAGAATGTTCTGGGTCCACAGACACAGAAATGTTTGAAATGGAGGAACACAGTATTGTAACTGAGGAGCAAACTGAAGTTGCTTCAGATGAACAGCAACATGATAGTTTAGATGATCTTGTTGAAGCTGTGTCAATATGTTCTTTCATTCATCACATGCGCTGTGTTGTGCATACGCTACAGCTGGCTGCACTGATTAGCAAGGTGAGAAAATTGGCTACTGTTGCCAGAACCCCTAAAGTTGACTCAATTTTGAAGAGACGTGCTGGAAAAGGGGCAATTATTGATCAAGCCACACGATGGGGCAGTACTTACTTAATGATTCAGCACTTGGTTGAACTGAAAACCTTTCTTGTAGACATGGCTAACCCTCAACTGACGCTAAATGAATGTCAGTGGAATCAGGTGACTGAGCTGGAAAAATTGCTAGAGCACCCATTTACAGTGACTAAAAAATTACAAGCAGAGGACTTAACTCCAGGTATTTTCTTAAAGGAGTGGAAGAACCTGATGTTTCGCCTGTCCCAAAGAGGAGGGTTAATTGCAAGTGGCATTGCTACATCAATGAAACGGAGAGAGGAGCTACTATTACAAAATAACATTCTTTTGGCAGCTGTTTATGTAGACCCAATGCATCGGATTCTTCTAGATGATCAACAGCTAAGTAAAGGAAAATAAGCTCTGTTTGAAATAGCAGTAAGGATGAAAGGGTTGCAGAACAGTCAGGAGGAACAAGAAGAATTTGGTCGTCCTGCCACATCTTCACCCTCATCATCAACTGATGAAGAATTTAATTTCGAAAAATATTTGGATCACAAGGACCGTGCAAAGCGTTCCCGCATAGAAGAAGAGTCATCCCCATCAAGGAACACAGCCAGTACATTTCAGCAGAATTTTTCATGTGCACTAAAAGAAATTGAGAAATTTGACCGTTCATCAAAAATAACAGTGCAACAAGCGATTCCTCTGTATCCTGACATTGTCAGAGATGTTGCCCGAGTGGTTACTGCTTTGCCACCAACACAAGTTAGTGTAGAGAGGTTGTTCTCTGCTCTCAAAATAATTAGATCAGATTTGAGGGCATCCATGAAGGAGGATCTGACAGAGGCAATACTTTTTCTGAGGACAAATTTATAGATTTCTTCTTATTAACTGCATAAAAGTGTTTATTGCATATTTACTTACAGTTTAGAAAAGTTTATAAAAGTTATTTGCTATATTCTAATTGTATTCTAATAAATGTAGTTTTTGCGCTAAGTGGTCTGATTACTTATATGATGGTGAGAAACTGAATAAGCACGATGTTTAATATTTTACAACAGTAAATTTGTTGTTATGAATTGGCCATTTATGAAGGAGTCGGAGTCGGAGCCGGAGCCTGATAAAATCCAGGAGTCGGAGTCGCAACTGTGGCTTACCGACTCCACAGCCCTGGTATGCGGAAGACCAGGCCAGCGCAGAAGAATGAATGGCGCGAGAGTGCGTATGCGTCTTTTAGACGAGGCTATTTAGAGCTCTGTTCTCAGGATTAGTGGGAATCCCAGTGGTCAATTCTCCAGACACCCAACCAACGGGAAGGTATCTTCTATCATATGGATAGTGGATAACGTCCAAACTTGGCTACAACCCCTTTAACAATAACACTCCTTTTAGCTGCAGCTAATTTAAAAAGTGTATTGATCTCCTTGTTAGCAAGATTGCAAGCCTTATTGCAGACACACTTTGGCCTCTGCATGTGAACACAGCCCCAGAGACAGGTACAATCCAGCATCTGCACAGCAGGAGTGATTGATTGCCTGCAACTGACTGCTGTGGAAATCTGAAAAAAGGAGAAAATGAGATGGAAATGAAGCCTTTTGGGAGCTAACAACATTGATGACAATGGTAGCATCAGATATAGAAACCTGTAACTCATATACTCTAGCATATCGTATATTAGGAAGATGTGATTGGTGCTTACATGGAATCATGGCTTGCGGTAGGCTCTGAACTGTAGACACTACAACGTCCCACACTATCTGTAGATGTTTGCTGGTCGTTGAGGCAAACGCTGGGACACTCGGTAAAAAAACAAGTTCATAATGTTTATAGTAAAATGCATAAACCACTCCTCAGAAAATTTGACAGTATGCAGCAGCCAGTACACTGTCCGTTACGCATTCAGCTCTATAGAATAAACACAGTCTCTCACTGACCCCTCTTCTCCTCAGAGGTATCCCACAAACACTTCTTACAGACCCCGGTCAGTATCACTCACGGTTGTCAGACTGTCCACTCCATAGTGTCCAGCATGGACACATGGAAATCTGTCCACACTGACAGACTCCAAAACACTCACATGTGCCAAACACACCTCCATTACATAGCTGTAACCACACCCAGGTATCCATCACGTGATCATGACATCACCGCAGGTCCTCAACACACAACCACACAGGCTTCTGCAGTGAAAAACGGGTACAGTGAGCATCTTCACCTCGTGGTGAGATATATGGGTAGCCTGACCCTCCCATCTCTCAGAGCTACCCGTATCCCGGACCCAAGTGTGAACAACAACTGCTTAGGGCTTCCGTGCACTAAAGAAAAAATACTCCGGGTTACATCACAGGGAGCAGCCATCCCTGTGACACATATCTCGCATTAATTATGCGTCCATTAGTCACACTACAACACACACTGTGGGTGAAATCACAAGTGGTTGATCTATTGCAGAAGACTTTTCCCATTGATCTACCATGTGTGAATACAGCCATATGTTTAAATGATTAAGCTCATTGACCCCCATGGAAAGTCTGTACCAGGCCCCACCATATATGTTTTATTCATATTACAAGAGTTTTCTTATGGGAAGAGAGGGACTTTGGTCTCCATCAGGCATCAGGGTCTTGGTGCGGCTCTGACCTTTGCACTGCCTGTAGTGTACCTATGTGGCAGATCCATTTATCGTGTGTTTCCTTGGAGCGTGGTAGGAAATTGAAGGCTCCATGTTGTGTTCCTGTGGTGCATAGATCTCTGACAGCATAAGTTGGTGCAAAAATGATCAGCTGTCCAAGCCTAAAGGGCTCGTTTCAACTGCCCAATCGTGGCTGTTTAACAACATCTGATCAGCTATGTACATGCCATTTGGCGGTCATCGTTTAGGCATGCCAACTGCAATTAACTATTGTTAATATGCAAGAAAATCCATATTTTTAACATGTGTTTTTTCTTAAAAATTTTCCACATTTGGAGCACTTTTAATTGATTGGGGTGAAATCCGCCCTGCATCCGAAAATTGAAATGCTTTGTATTTGAAACTCTTTACAACAGGTCTATTTCTGTGTGAAAGAAATGTCCACAGCGCGTAGATGAGATTTTCCAAAAGGGAAAATCTGCAAAATATGTGCAGGACAGAATCCAGTCGATGCAACACGTACCACCGAGTACGGCAGCTGCATGTATCCTTTTGATCTGTAGCACCTTGTAGTAATCTAACTTCTAACTTATGCCCCCAAAAATCCCTTCTCCGTCACACACACAATAGTGCAATGTTTGTGCCTAATGACACCTAACTGTCTAAACAAATAGTAGGGGTGAGCCTTGCTTGTAGCACGCTAGTGTTCATTGTTGTTGCCTCACGCCTTAAGTATTGATTTTTAGTTTACCAAATTATTTTGTGGTAAATAGCTTTGAAGTGGTTTCCTTGATAATCGTACAGTGGATATATCATAACACCTTCCGGTGCACAAAACTACATCGTCACGCATCCTTATATAATAGAAATAATTTCAAAATGGTTTTATTGAAATTTATAACTTTAGAAAACAGTATACTTTAAAACATTACATAATAGAATTAATCATTAAACTAGTACTGTATTCAGATCCCCGAGCAAACAAAACCACAAGGAACATCTAAAGGGGGTTTTACACTAAGCAATATCGCTAAATATCGCTGTAACGTCACTGGTTTTGTGACGTTATAGCGATATTGCTAGCGATATCGCTATGTGTGATACTTACCAACGACCGGCTGCCCCGCTGTCCATCGCTGATCGCGCGAGAATGTCCGGCTCCATTTCTCGTCGGGCGCTTCCTGCTGGGCTTCCTGCTGTGTGAGACGAGCGACGCGTGGAGGAGGGCGGGAGGACGTCAGGATCGCTGTGTGTGAAAGGTGAGTATCGTGTGCTGCGTCGCTGCTGCATCGCTGTGAGATCTTTCTGTGTGAAAGCTCACTAGCGATCATTTAGCGATGCACCAGCGATCCTGACCGGGTCGGATCGCTGGTCGGATCGCTGGTGCATCGCTAAATGTAAAAGGGCCTTAAGAGAGAACAATGCACCTTACCCTCCTCAGTTTATTCTTTCCTTTTTCAATTGTATTTAAAAGAATCTTGTGAGAAACTATTACCTTCCCAAACCATTAATATATCTGTCTAGTCCTTTAAAGGATAAGCCATATGATTCCTTTATGACCCCAAAGTAATGTTTCAACAGTGACGAATTATGGTTTGAAGATGTCTGGATCGGGGTGCATCGGGGCGTAATGATTTACTTCTATCTTCACACTGTATTTCCCTCATAGTAGCACCCTCCCCCGGCTGATTGACAGGTCAGTAGCCATGTACCATGAATAATAACCTGTCAATCAGCCGGGCGGAGGGAGGGTGCTGCTATGTGGGAAATACAGTGTGAAGATAGAAGTTCATCATTATGCCCCGATGCACCCCGATCCAGACATCTTCAAAACATAAATTTGTCACTGCTCCAACATTACTTTGAGGTCATAAAGGGATCATCTGACTTATCCTTGAAAGGACTAGAAATACATAGAAAAATATTCAGAATTGAGAGTCCTCAGTGGTTGATACCTTTTAATGGCTAACTGAAAAGATGGTAACACATTGCAAGCTTTCGAGACTACTCAGGTCTTTTCATCAGGCATTGACTAGTACAACATCTGAAGAATCACATATATATGTACAGCACAGAAAAAATGCAATAGATAAGACAAGTGTCGTGAAGCAGAATTATCATTATGGGATAGGGAGAAACATAAATATTGGACAGTTCATAGATAAGGAGTATGGATGTTTTATTGTCCTCTGATTGGGGTCTCCTAATGTGTTGTGATGCCCCCACAAGGTCTTAGGAGCAAATTCCTTAATTGATGTAAAAAGACATAAATCCATGTGACACATTCATTCCAGCACTGAGAGTGTCAAAGTGTGACGACCGTTTGCGAATCTGGGCTGCAGTAGGAACAGCACCCCCGAGTAACCCCGAGACCCTTAACCCCTATACAGGGATCTGGAATTGTAGCAAGGCCCAGGGGGTAGCTGTCTAGTGGAGCAGTGGACCAGAGCAGGTCGGCCGCCAAGGGGTTAATACTAAAACCCGTAATCAAGGTCAGGAGGCAGGAGTCGGAGGCCGGAGGGCAGCAGAGGAACGAAACAAGCAGGCAGAAGGAGAGTCAAAAGTCCAGGCCAGGGTCAGTAAAACCAGGAGGGCAGCAAGGTACAGAATCAGCAGGCAGCAGAAGGGTCAGGAATCCAAGCAAAGGTCAGCGTCAAATATCGGAAGAGAGGCAGAGGTACAAAAACGGCAGGCAATAGAATGGTCAGAAATCCAGGCTGAGGTCAGAGTTTAACTATAGCAAATTACACAGTAGCACACAGGGGAACCAAGAATATATCCGGCGGCTTGCAAGACCAGTCCCAAGGTATTTGAGGGATCGGGTCATCCTTCACAGGTTCCCGGACTGATGATGTCATCAGGACCGCCCCCAGGACCAGGCTGGATGGTGATGCACCAACCCCTTCATGACTGACAGAGGAGCGGAGCCTGCATCCACCAGATGCCTGCGCAGGAGCCCCATCTCTGTTGCCGCCATCACTCGGTGGGCGAACCACGGCGCTTTCCAGTGGCCGAGGCAGGAACAGCAGGCGCCGAGTTAGATGGTGATGTGATAGTCCGGCGCCTCCTAGTGGCCGAGGCAGGGATAGCAGGCCCCGAGTCTGACGGCGATGTGACAGTCCGGCGTCTCCTAGTGGCCGAGGCCGGGACAGCAGGCCCTGAGTCTGACGGCGCCGTGACACAAAGGTCGTCATAAATTTATACTCCCAAAACCTCCTGTCTCTCTGAGATGTGAAGTTACTTTTCAATACCAGTAATTTCATATCCATGGTGTTGTTGTGATCAGGCATACAAAAATGTTTTGCCACAGGTAGATCCATTCTTTTTTCTCTTATTGTGTGACGATGAGAATTCATCCTTGTTCCAAGCTCATTGTCACACAATAAGAGAAAAAAGAATGGATCTACCTGTGGCAAAACATTTTTGTATGCCTGATCACAACAACACCATGGATATGAAATTACTGGTATTGAAAAATATTCAGGATTGAGAGTCCTCAGTAGTTGATACCTTTTTATGGCTAACTGAAAAGATGGTAACACATTGCAAGCTTTCGAGACTACTCAGGTCTCTTCATCAGGCTAGACTAAGGCTATGTGAACACGTAGCGATTTTTAAGCGTTTTTGCCGCGATTTTCGGCGCGAAAACGTTTAAAAATCGTGTACAGAACGCCCCCCATGCATTCCTATGGCATTCCGCACATGCTGTGCTAATGCTGCGCTTTTTTCCGCGGCGGAATCACATCGCGGAAAAAATCGCAGCATGCTCATTCTTTGTGCGGAATCGCAAAGAATTGCCGCGATTCCGCACCCATAGGAATGCATGAGAATCGCTTACTTCCCGCATGTGGCTATGCCCACCATGCGGGAAGTTAAGCGTCTCATGTGCGGTTGGTACCCACGGTGTGGAGGAGAGGAGACTGTCCTCCAGGCCCTGGGTACCATACCCCTGTAAAAAAAGAATAAAAAATAAAAAATCGGGGTATATTTACCTTCCGGCGTCCCGCGATGCATTCCCGGCCTAGCGTTCCCAGTAATGCCTTGCGGCACGGTCCAGTAATGACGTAGTCTCGTGTGACTCTATCGGTCTCGCGAGATCGCTATAGCAACGCGAGACTACGTCATCACAGGTCTCGCAAGGCATTACTGGGAACGCTGAGGCCCGGGAATGCATCGCAGGACGCCGTAAGGTAAATATACTCCGATTTTTTTATTTTTTTTTAACATCCTATCTTTTACTATTGATGCCGCATAGGCGGCCTTAATAGTAAAAACCTGGTCACACTCGTCAAACACTATGTTTGACGAGTGTGACCAACCTGTCAATCACTTTCCAAGCGATGCTTCAAATCGCTTGGGAAGTGCTTGAATATCGCACGCGAAAATCGTGGCAAAATCACGATCATAATCGCGGTGAAATCGCGCAGAAAAAACCGCGCGATTTCTGGGAAGGAGTCTGGTTTTTAGTGAGCGTTTTAAAACGCTACGTGTGCCCACAGCCTAATACAAAATCTGAAGTCACATATTTATGCACAATACAGCCTAGAAAAAATGCAATAGATAAGACAAGTGACGTGAAGCAGAACTATCAATATGGGAGAGGGAGAAACATAAATATAAACATTGGACCAATTCATAGATAAGGAGTCCGGATGTTATATGGTCCTCTGATTGGGGTCTAATTCTGTGTTGTGATGCCCCCACAAGGTTTTAAAAGGAAATTCCTTAATTGATGTAAAAAGACATAAATCCATGCGACACATTCATTCCAGCACTGAGAGTGTCAAAGTTCGTCATAAATTTGTACTCCCAAACTCGTCTTTCTCTCTGAGAATTGAAGTTACCTTTCAATACCAGTAATTTCATATCCACGTTGCTGTGATCAGGGATACAGAAATGTTTTGCCACAGGTAGATCCATTCTTTTTTTCTCTTATTGTGTGACGATGAGCATTCATCCTTGTTCTAAGCTTTTGCCCTGTCTCCCCCACATACAGACCCCCAGTTGGACATTTAGTACAAATAATTAAGTACACCACATTATATGTGATGCAGGTGAAAGTACCTGGGATCTTGTAGTCCTGATGTGAGTTGGGGATCTTTATCTTGTCCGTGGTCATTATAAATGGACAGGTTTTACATTTTTTCTGGTTGCAAGGAAAGGTTCCTGCAGCTGTTGGAGAGGACAGGGAGCTTCTGACAATGATGCTTCTTAAATTTGGGGGCTGCCTAAAACACAGCAGTGGGGGGTCTGGAAAAATGGATTTTAATTGGGCATCTTTTTGTAGTAAAGGTTGTAATTTCCGTGCAGCTCCCCTTAGCACCTCCAGATTTGGGTTGTAGGTGACTACTAGAGGCACTCGGTTATTTTCTTCTTTAGCTTTGTAATGTAGCAGGTGATTCCTTGACAATCTGGTGGCTCTTGTAATTTGGTTTTCAATTGTTCTTGGATGGTAACCCTGATTCAAAAAGGTCTTTTTGAGGCGACCAAGGTGTTTGTCTCTATCCATGGGGTTGGAACATATACGATTGTATCTGATGGCTTGGCTATAGATAATAGAGTTCTTTATGTGTTTTGGATGGAAACTGTCCCATTTAAGGTATGTTGGACGGTCGATTGGCTTCTGATACAGGGATGTCTCTATTTCATTGTTTTTTAGCTTAATGATGGTGTCCAAAAAATTAATCTCAGTACTGGAGTAGTTGATTGTTAAATTGATGGTGGGATGAAATTGATTAAACTGTTCGTGGAACGTCTTTCGCTGTTGCTCAGACTCCGTCCAGACGATTAAAATATCATCAATGAAGCGGTAGTAGGCCAGTGGCCTGATGGGGCATGAGGACAAAAAGTCGCTTTCAAGCTTGGCCATGAAGAGATTTGCATACTGTGGAGCCATTTTACTTCCCATAGCTGTGCCAGTCTCCTGTAGATAGATCCTGTTGTCAAATTCAAAGTAATTGTGGGTGAGGATGTATTTTATAAGTTTCACCACAGCATCAGCATCAGTCCCTGTGTTTTCCATTTAGAATTTTGGATAACTAGAGGAGGAAGACCTGTGAAGACTCAGACGTCAAGGTTAGATTTCAGAAAGGCAGATTTTAAGGGATTCAGAAAGAGAATTGGAGGGATCCAATGGCTGGATATCCTTAAAGACAAAAATGTCCAGGAAGGATGGGAAATCTTGAAAAATGAAATTCTCAAAGCACAATTGTTAATAATTCCGAAAAGAAGGAAGAATAGGAAGCATTTAAGGAAGCCAGGATGGATGAACACAGAACTTAAGCACATGCTAAAAAGGAAGAAAAAAATGTTTATAAAATGGAAAGAGGGAGGCATATCTAAAGAAGAATATAGTGCTGTCTGCAGAACCTGCAGGGCACAAATCAGATTATCTAAAGCTGACAATGAATTGAGGCTTGCAAGAGATGTCAAAAGCAATAATAAAGGATTTTTGGGATATGTCAAAAGTAAAAGAAAAGTCAAAGATGCTATAGGATTTTTGCAGGATGAAAATGATGAAATGGTAAGACAGGATGTTGAGAAGGCCGTACTTTTAAATTCCTATTTTCATCTGTTTTCTCTCAGAAAGGAAATGTAACATCAACTGTGCTTCACTGTCCTATTAAGGGAATAGAAGAATCCAGGATATCTATAAACAGATAGTGAGGAAACACTTAGCTAACCTAAATGAATTCAAGTCTCCAGGTCCAGATGAATTACACCCCAGAGTACTGAAGGAGATAGCAGAAGAAATTTTTGAACCCCTCTCCATAATCTTTGAAAATTCTTGGAGAACAGGAGAAGTCCCAGAAGACTGGAGAAGAGCAAATGTTGTTCCTATCTTCAAAAAGGGGAAGAAGGTGGACCCAGGCAACTATAGGCCGGTGAGTTTGACTTCTATACCAGGAAAGAAATTTGAACAAATTATTAAACAACATGTATTTCAGTACCTGGATAAGAATGAAGTGATTAAACAGAGTCAGCATGGGTTTGTAACTAATAAGTCATGTCAGACTAACTTAATTTCCTTCTATGACGGAATCACTGATTGGGTGGATCAAGGAAATGCTGTAGATATAGTATATCTTTACTTCAGCAAAGCATTTGACAAAGTATCTCATACAATCCTTATTGAAAAAATGTCTAAGTATGGAATGGACAAGGCAACTGTTAGATGGATTCATAACTGGCTTAGTGATCGGACCCAAAGAGTGGTCGTAAATGGCTGCACATCCAGTTGGAAGAATGTCTCAAGTGGGGTACCACAGGGCTCTGTCCTGGGCCCTGTATTGTTCAATATCTTTATCAATGATTTAGATGAAGGAATTGAGGGTAAACTGATTAAATTTGCTGATGACACAAAGCTAGGAGGGATAGCTAATACTAGAAAAGAGAGAGGATTCAAAAAGATATAAATAAACTGGAGAAGTGGGCAGCAACTAACAGAATGGTTTTTAACAGGGAAAAATGCAAAGTACTACATCTGGGCAATAAAAATGAAAAGAGCATATACAGAATGGGAGGAATAGGCCTAAGCAACAGCACATGTGAAAAAGACTTGGGTATACTAATAGATCACAGACTGAATATGAGTCAACAGTGTGATGCAGCAGCAAAAAAGGCAAATGCAATTCTAGGATGTATTAACAGAAGCATACAGTCTAGATCACGTGAAGTCATTATTTCCCTCTACTCCTCTTTGGTCAGACCTCATCTGGAATATTGTGTCCAGTTTTGGGCACCACATTTTAAAAAAGACATCAACAAACTGGAGCAAGTTCAGAAAAAGGCAACCAGAATGGTGACCGGTCTGCAAACCCTGTCTTATGAGGAAAGGTTGCAGGATTTGGGATTGTTTAGTTTGCAAAAGAGAAGACTGAGAGGATACTTAATAGCTGTCTACAAATATCTAAAGGGATGTCACATTGTAGAAGGATCAACTTTATTCTCATTTGCAGAAGGAAAGACTAGAAGCAATGGGATGAAACTGAATGGGAGGAGACACAGATTAGACATTAGAAAAAACTTTTTGACAGTTAGAGTGATCAATGAGTGGAACAAGCTGCCAAGAGAAGTGGTGAGTTCTCCTTCAATGGAAGTCTTCAAACAGAGGCTGGACAGACATCTGACTGGGATGATTTAGCGAATCCTGGTTTGAGCATGGGGTTGGACCAGATGGCCCAGGAGGTCCCTTCCAACTCTACGATTCTATGATCTATGATTCTAAGAATTTGCAGGCATTTAAACCATCTTGGTGTGGGATATTAGAGTACAAAGATTCCACATCCATGGTGGCCAGGATGGTTCCTTCTGGTAGAGGACCTATTGCTGCTAGTTTATTCAATAGGTCAGTTGTGTCCTGAATGTAGCTGGAAGTATCCTTCACCAGTGGTTTAAGAATACCTTCTACCCATCCAGATACCTGCTCAGTGAGGGTGCCCACTAGGGTGACCGCAAAAAAATCGATGTCGGAATTTTGTCCGTCTGGACCCCACAAAACGATTCCCCTTTCCAGATATTGAGAGAGCCAAAATTTGAGCTCGATCAAACGACGTTAACCCGTGCCGCTCGTCGCTCAAAGTTTGAAAAAATCCAAATTGAGGTATTTTAAGATTTAGGTATTTTGCATAGTCTGTTAGACTATAAAGAATGTGACAACAACATTGCAGAAATAGCCCTGACCAAATTTTCGAACCATTTGTGGTATTTGAATGCAGAGTTGGTGGGATTATCGTTTTTTGATCCCACCATTACAGACAATGAAAAGTTGTTAATGGCTAATAAATTGCTCAGTAGCACAGATGAATATATGAAATTAAATAGAAAACTCTGTGTGTACTTACGGAGGATATCTCTGTCACCCCAGGTACCAAGGAGGAGGTCTAAATATGTGCTCAATGAAACTACAGTATGTTTTTAGCAATTAATATACTCTTAAAATGTGATAGCATGATAATTTCCTGCTGATAAAAAACTGATAGCATTGTATCAGCAAAACACAGCCCAGTAGTCATACATTGCTGGAATCAGGGTCTCTGTCCCTACATTATGATCTCAGATTACAGAGCAAAATAACATTTTGACAGATTCCTAATCGTGTATGATACTCAGTGGCGGATTATAATGAGGTCAATCTGGGCGGTAGCCCAGGGCCCAGTGGTGTGGGGGGCCCACCAACCCAAGGAAAATTGCCCCATTATAATCCGCCACCATAGCGCCACACCCCCCCATGTACCGACCCCTTCCTCCCCCTCCCAGACCCACCAGCCACTGCAGAAGGGGAGGAGTCAGGGATTACATGATCAGGGGCTTCAGTCGGAGGCCCCTGATCATGTGACACCTGACTCCTCCCCTCCTGTGACCTCATCACAGGTCCTGTGCACACAGCCCTCAATGTATTGTATGCGGGACTCTGCAATGCATTGTGTGCGGCACTCTGCTGTGCTGGTTGTCATGGTGCTGGATGAGGGAATTATGTGTGGGTCAGGAAGGGTTTACAGGGTGGATGTAGCTGCGTATGTGTGCGAGGTGTACGGAACAGAGCTGCGCGTGTGCGAGGTGTACGGAACAGAGCTGCGCGTGTGCGAGGTGTACGGAACAGAGCTGCGCGTGTGCGAGGTGTACGGAACAGAGCTGCGCGTGTGCGAGGTGTGCGGAGCTGCGCGTGTGCGAGGTGTGCGGAGCTGCGCGTGTGCGAGGTGTGCGGAGCTGCGCGTGTGCGAGGTGTGCGGAGCTGCGCGTGTGCGAGGTGTGCGGAGCTGCGCGTGTGCGAGGTGTGCGGAGCTGCGCGTGTGCGAGGTGTATGGAGCAGAGCTGCACGTGTGCGAGGTGTATGGAGCAGAGCTGCACGTGTGCGAGGTGTATGGAGCAGAGCTGCACGTGTGCGAGGTGTACGGAGCAGAGCTGCGTGCGTGCGAGGTGTATGGAGCGGAGCCGCGTGCGTACAAGGTGTACGGAGCGAAGCTGCGTGTATGTACGAGGTGTACGGAGCGAAGCCGCATGTGTGTACGAGGTGTACCGAGCGAAGCCGCATGTGTGTACGGAATGGAGCCCTGTGTATACAAAGTGTACAGAGCTGAGCTGTGTGTTTACGGAGTGGAGTCGCGTGTGTATGAGGTGTATGGAGCAAAGCCGCATGTGTACAAGGTTTACGGAGCAGAGCCATGTGTGTACAGAGCGTGACCACGTGTGTATAAGGTGTACGGAGCAGAGCCGCATGTGTACGAGGTTTACGGAGTGGAGCCTTGTGTGTACTGAGTGGAGTCGTGTGTGTGTGCGAGGTGTACGGAGTGAAGCCGTGTGTACGATGCATACAAAGCGGAACCGTGTGTGTTATGAAAGGGTAGCCGAGGAGGAAATAAACAACAGCACAAGCTAAGTCTCAGAAAACCAAAGAGGTTGGTAACTATGCAGACTGCAGACCCCTGATCCTAACACGCAACTACCAGCAATCGTGGAGCGTTCCTACGGTGGTCCTAGATGCCTCGTCACAACCGGAGAAACTAAATAAGCCTAAAGCAGGAAAAGGGGAAAACTAACTGCCCCAGAGCAGACCCCAAAGGAGAGACAGCCCCCCACATGTATTGACGGTGAAAAAAGATGAAAACACAAACAAAGGCAGAAAAATAGTCTGAGCAAACGATGGGGCCAGACTAACTAGAAAGGACAGGAAAGGAAAGACACTGTCTGCAGTCTGCCAAAAAAACCCTACAAAATGTCCAACACAAGTGATAGCAAAATTAACCCTGAAGTCACTAGACTTCTCCCACTATATCAGCACTCTGAAATATTCTGAGACAGAGCAAAAAGAGGCCAATCTAATAAGGGACAAAAAAAAGGCAATTTGGCAAATAAGAGTGGAAATTCAGCACAGCCCAGTCGGGCTGGCTGACCACACAAAAAACTGAAAAGACCAACAAGAGCAAGTGTGAACATTAGCAAAAAAAAAACTTCTCTTTAGAAGACTGGAACAGAGCTGAGTCCTAGACCTGAGAAACAGACTGAATCACCAGCAACAGGATAGGGCATCGGCTGTCTTATATCCAGTCTGATACTCCAGAGATCCAATCACTATCTTCCTCACCAGGTGGCAGATCACTACCACTCAAACCAACATCACCACCTCCCGTCACCACCAGAGGGAGAACTGAAGGGGAACTCTCAACTGGTGGAGCAGAAAATGAGCTCATAACACGTGTGTGTATGAGGTGTGCGAAGCCATGCATGTACAAGGTATATGATGGGGAGCATTCGTACCTCCCAACCGTCCCAGATTTTGAAAGTCTGCCCCACTGCCCTGACCAGGAGCTTACTTTTCCTGTGGACACAGGAGTATATGGCGGAGCTCCAAGGAGCACTTGAAAACTCGCACGTGACATTCCATCGAAAGTGACGTGCTGGAAGCTGACCGGAAGAGTTTGCGACGGAACCATGGAGG
The DNA here is from genome assembly GCF_039654945.1 of Dendrobates tinctorius. Lineage (NCBI taxonomy): Eukaryota > Metazoa > Chordata > Amphibia > Anura > Dendrobatidae > Dendrobates > Dendrobates tinctorius. The sequence goes on along the minus strand of NW_027361808.1, from coordinate 20,379,293 downwards.
CACTTCAGGGAATGCTTCAGATCATCACCATGTCCTCCTCCGACAGCGCGGACAGCGGGATCGCATTGGACTCGGGGATGTCGGCCATGTGAGTGGATCATGATATGTCCTGCACCAGGAGGCTCAGGTGGGCACTACAATGTGAACCGGGCTGGTATAGTATCTTTATAGAATCTTTCTTTCCCCTCTTTCCTTGCCTTTCTTTCTCTCTGTTCTTTCAATTCCTGTTCTTTCTTCCCCTATTTCTTTCTCTCTCCCTCTCTGTTCTTTCTTTCCCCTTTCTTTTTTTCTCTCTTTGTTCTTTCTTTCACCTTTCTTTCTCGCTTTGTTCCTTCTTTCCCCTCTTTCTTTCTCTCTCCCTCTCTGTTCTTTCTTTCTTCCTTTCGTTCTTTCCCCTTTTTTTCTCTCTCTGTTCTTTCTTTCCCCCTTTCTTTCTTTCTTTCTCTCTGTTCTTTCTTTCTCTCTCCCTCTCTGTTCTTTCTTTCCCCTCTTTCTTTTTTTCTCTCTGTTCCTTTTTTCTGTCCCCTCTTTCTTTCTCTGTTCTTTCTTCCTTTCTCTGTTTCTCTTTCTTTCTCTCTGTTTTTTCTTTCTCTCGCCTTTCTTTCTTTTTTTCTTTTTTCTTTCTCTCTCTGCTCTTCCTTTCTTTTCCTCAGTACCAGTCAGTGTGCCCACAGTACCAGCCACTGTGCCCTCAGTACCAGTCAGTGTGATCAGCAGTGCTAAATGGGTGTGGTTGGGGCGTGGACATGGGTGTGACTAGTTGTGAAATGGGTGTGGTCAGGCGGTCGGTAACCAATCATCATAGTGGAAGTCATCTGTTTCCATCAACTTTGTTATATGTGGGCAGTGGGCACCTCTAGTAAGGTGGGCACGTGATGGCGGGTCTTGTCACCTCTGCCTCACACATAAGTTAATATGAGGTGTACTTTATTCCTGCCACATTTCTTTCTTGGCCTACTGAGAGAAATGTTTTGACCAGTTGAAAGTTATACAACCTGAGGATTGTGCATGTGTGCGCTGCCCGCATATATATTTACTTACTCCGACCCCTATATAAACCCTGCCCCTCTGACCGCTGTTCACTCTTCCATGCTCCTGTTCCAATCCTGGGGTCTTTTTTGGTCCCCCCTTGGTCCTCCACATGCTGAACATCTGGGACATGACTAACATTGCGCTATGTGCGCTTGTTCGTCGCCAGATGCAGCGTCATGTCCAGTGTGTGAGGAGACAGCGACTTGTCTATAGCGTTAACTCCTCTGCTGACATGTTGGGCACAGCCTGTGACGAGGAGCGTCTCTTCCTGTGTATCCGGCCACAGGCTGCACATCGGAGGTTGCTTCTTCTGTCTGGGGAAGTTCATGAAGCAGAAGCCTCTGTGTGACTCATGTGAAGTAACTTGTCTGACAGGTCATGGGTCCAGGTCAGCAGGTGATTGCAGACAATTAGCTGGTTTCGATGTTAGGTACAGGTAAGTCAGGACTAGATGTTGGGTGGAAGCCTTCCAGTATTTCTAAGGCCTCGTGCACACGCTGAGTATTTGGTGAGTTTTTACCTCACTATTTATAAGGCCTCGTGTACACGCTGAGTATTTGGTGAGTTTTTACCCCAGTATTTATAAGGCCTCGTGCACACACTGAGTATTTGGTGAGTTTTTCACTCAGTATTTGTAAGGCCTCATGGACACGCTGAGCATTTGGTGTTTTTTACCTCAGTATTTGTGAGGCCTCGTGCACGCGTTGCGTATTTGCAGAGTTTTTTTTTACCTCAGTTTTAACCCCTTCCCGCCCCTTGACGCACCGTATGCATCATGAAAACTAGTGACTTCCCGACCCCGTCACATGACCGGGGGGCCCACAGAGTCTTAACAGCCCGGGGTCCTGGCTACCCTTAATCCACCCCTGATGATACTTGCTTCACCGTTGGTCAGTGGACAGTTTTGACTTATTAACTGTCTGATTTTATTGTGATACCTGATCACAGAATAAATATAAAAAATAAGAGACTTTATAATAACTCCCCAAAAATGAAAACTACAAAGACTATACAAAAGCACCTAAATAAGGTCCCCATCAACAGGACCACAAACCGAATGGCACAATACATAGCATTTGTGTATAAAATAATAAATAGTAAAGGTTTAACATTTATGTAGAATGAGTCCCTTAAAAACACACACCCAAGATAAATTGAAACAGGACTCAAATGAAAAATTAGTATAATACATAACCTGAAGGAAAGACAAGTCTTTAAGATTCCAATTGTATACAGGAATATACTATACAAGAACATTTGTTTCATTAGTATACCTTACATGCATATATACTAGTGAAAGGCATATTTGAAGAAACGAGAAAAGTAAGAATTTAATCTAAACCGTCCGTGTTGATAACAGAAAAGAAAGCAAAGCATTAAAAGAGAGCACAAATGAAGACGCCTATAATGCCCAACATGCATTTCCCAGATCCTTAGCTTTAGGGCTCACTCACGTGACTGTATAACACGGCCGAGTGCTATCCAATGTTTTACCGGCTAACACTCGGCCCAGTGTTATACTATGGGGTAGTGCAGGTCTGCCGTTATTTTCTCATGCTGATACGGCATAACACAATGGCAGCATGCTGCGAGTGCATCTAAGAATTGGATCATGCCCACCCATACAAGTCTGAGTTCGTGTGAAATATCGAAATGCTGCACTTGAATGTCATCCTCGTGCAGTCCGATTACAGCTGATGCTGGCAATGGAGGAGATGGAGAGATTACTTTCTCTCTCTTCTGCACCTGCAACACATCACAAATCTTGGCCACACCACGTAGGCCACAGCCAATGACGCCTTGTGTAGCCCCAGAGCCGCAGCCTCATAGAGGTTTCCCGCTGTGAGACAAATTGATTAAAGCAAATCTAGAATATTTATAAAATAAAAGATCAGTCAGACTGATTCCCCTGTCAAGCTGTGTTCCTGGTCCCGAGACGTCTTCCTCGACCAGTGTTTGCACATCCCCACAGTTTTTGTTTGCAGATGTACCTTGTAAAAAAGTATAACTTTATGTATATGTTTTTATTTCCCCTGGAAAGCCTATTGGTGACGTATGTCACTGTATTCCTATACTATAGCTCTGACAGAACAGTCAAACTTACACTGAAGAATGTCCAATAGCGCTCATAAAAAAAAAATAATAAAATGTTTCTTTAAAAGGAAGTCTCTAGGAAAAACGTTTTTTTTTTTTAAAACCTAAATCAAGTCGGTGCATAACAGAGATTTATAAATGACCACAGAGCTAATTCTTGGGCCATGCACTAGACATTAGCGTTGGAAAAGGATAGAAAATCAGAAAAAAATCTACCATATGGTCCATGTTGTAAGATCATGTTTGCGTGCTGTTCCTTTTTTATTTCCAGCACCATACTGTAATACATGTAGACTCTGTCTTACATTGGAGGAACCATGTCATATCTTGTGACCAGAGAAAAAACTGATGTTTCAGCTGGTGACCTAGGTGACGTCGTGGATGCTTCCATTTACTTCTTAGTATAGCTGGCTTAGCATTTTCATTCCACCAAACAACAAATTGTGGTTAACCACCAGCTTAGCTGTTTATAGTCTTTGTCAGAGTGTTGCAATTATAGAAACATTGTTAAACGTCTTGCTCCTCATGACCTGATTTACTGTATAAATTTGTGTTCAAAGTCCTCATTTCAACACTGTACACATTTGCAGTGTGATGATTATCACAAACAGATACAATATACAGTTGTGTGAAAAAGTGTTTGCCCCTTCCTGATTTCCTAATCTTTTACATGTTTGTCTCATGTAAATGTTTCAGATCACCAAACAAATGTAAATATTAGACAAAGATAACACAAGTAAACACATAATGCAGTTTTTTAATGAAGGTCTTTATTTTGAGCATAAAAAGAAATCCATTTTCAAATAACTTTATTGAATTTTTTACATAAAATTAACAGTAGTATTTTACATCATACTAGTAGCTGTAGGGTTCAGATTAATATACAAAGTAACAGTATTGTATTACATTTAGTAGTCCAGTAGGAGTAATAATACACCTAATAATATATAAAAAGAAATCCAAACCTACATGGCCCTGTATGAAAAAGTGATTGCCAGCTCCTCTTCAAAAAAAACCAAACATAAATTAACTGGTTGATCACATCTCTGGGAAGCTGAGTTTAAATTTCCTAGCCACATGCAGGCCTGATTACTGCCACACCTGTTCTCAATCAAGAAATCGCTTAAATAGGACCTGCCTGACAAGATGAAGTAGGCCAAAAGATTGTCCAAAGATAAACATTATGCTGTGATCAAAATTAATTCTAGGACACATAAGAAACAAAGTAATTGAGATCTATCAGTCTGTAAAAGGTTATAAAGCCTTTTCTCAAGCTTTTGGACTCCAGCGAACCACAGTGAGAGTCATTATCCACAAATAGAGAAAGCATGAACATTGGTGAAACCTCCCAGGAGTGGCCAGCTGACCAAAATTATCCTAAGAGTGCAGTGATGACTCATTCAAGAGGTCACAAAAAAACCAACAACACCCAAAGAACTACAGGTCTCAGTTAAAGTCCGAGCTCATTACTTCACCATAAGAAAGAGACCGGTCAAAAATGGCCTGCATGGCAGAGTTCTAAGATGAAAACCACTGCTAAGCAGTAACAACATAAATGCTCATCTCCGTTTTGCCATAAAACATCTTGATGATCCCCAGGTCTTTAGGGAAAATACTCTGTGGACTTAAGAGACTAAAGTTTTAACTTTTTGGAAGGTTTATGTCCCATTACAGCTGATGTAGATGTAACACATAATTTCACAAAAGGAACATCATACCAACAGTAAAATATGGTAGTGGTAGTGTGATGGCTTGGGGCTGTTTTGCTTCTTCAGGACCTGGAAGACTTGCTCTGGTAAATGGAATAATAAATTCTGCTGTCAATCAAAAAATCCTGAAGGAGAATGTCCAGCCATCTGTTCGTGTCCTCAAGCTGAAGCGCACTTGAGTTATGCAGCAAGACAATGATCTTAAACACACCAGCAAGTATAACTCTGAATGGCTTAAGAAAAACAAAATTAAGACTTTGGAGTAGCCTAGTCAAAGTCCTGACCTTTATCCGATTGAGATGCTGTGGCATGACCTTAAAAAGGCCGTTAATGCTTGGAAACTGTCTTATGTGGCTGAATCACAACAATTCTGCAAAGATGAGTGGGCCAAAATTCCTCCAGAGCGTTGTAAAAGACTCTTTGCCAGTTATCATAAACTCTTCTTTAGTGCAATCTAATTTCCTTGCCACTAACTATTGCAAACAGTAATAAAAGTCCTTAGTAGTTAAAGAAAATAAGTCAGTAGGATCAACCCTCCTAAGCTGTCTATATGGGCATGTAGGTCATAGGAAGCTGAACATTTGTATGAGCAAATAAATTATAAATAGTAATAAACTGAGCACACAACTCATGGAGTTTGAAGCTAATGATAGTTTTTTTGTGCTAATTTTTGTACAATAATACTAAATGCTCTACATGAGCTAAATTGCTCTGGTTAATACCAATTTTTCCACATGCTGACCTGGTTAAGTCTTTCTTTTGAATTAACATTTTTTCAAGGGCTTCAAAAATACCATTGGCACTAAATGTGACCCCCTGTGGCTTATTTACGGAGTGTATGAAAATATGGCTACATTAACCATCTCATGTACTGTGCGAACATTGTCATATATCCTCTAAAGTCCGATGTGTCTCCTACAATTCTTTAAAGGTGGTCAAACAATACTGGCTCTTGTGTTTCCAGAAAGTTTTTTTTTAGAAAAAAATATCACTTTTTAAAAGTTCTACATGACCCCTCTGTTCTACATGCTATTCTGCTTAGGATACATTCACACATCCTTGCGAGTGTTACCATCTGAGGGAGAAAGATTTTTTTTTTTTACAGTGTCATCCCAGTTGCATTCTAGTTTCTGTTTTATTCTGTTTAGTTTTTTTCCATTTGACCAATGCGATATTTGTACACCAGATTTTGAACTTAAAATAGAATTGGTATAGGACCAGTCCATTAGGATACAATGTTATTCTTTGTAATAGATCCTGTCTGTTTCACTACATTGTTACTTAGGAAATTGGTCTTTATTGTAATTCCCCTTCTATCATGTGCCCCCATTTCCTAATATTGGTTGCAATCAGTTCCAATTCTAGTACGATCAGCAGAAATAATAGAGAAGTGTTGTAACATTAATTTTTTTTCCAGTAACGCCAGACAATGGGTTGAAAATTGGGGAAATCCTACTTTACGGAGTTTGGATTTCTAGAATTGGAGGTGCAAATAAGTGTCCTCAGAGAGGAAGAGGACTTAAACTCTAGTGCCACCTATTGGCTGTAGCAATCCTAACAGTCAGTATTGAACTTTTAATGAGCCTTGCAACATGACTCGGGATAAGAAGCCAAATTAGACACTCCAATTGGAGATGTGTTTAAGGGTGTTTGCTCTTCATCAGTGCAAAGCAGGGGGTTTGATTTGGCTAGGTGAGATAACTGACAGGGGATTTAAGTGGGGGGGACATTTCTCCCCATTTTGGAGATTACCAAGCCAGCTTAAAATTGAGGTAGAATTGAAAATGTATCTTTTACTTAACATGTGGTTGGACAAACTTAATTCCTAACCTTTTTGACATTGTATTGACTTTTTCAGTTTAAAGATGTAAAAACTTGTACTAGTTTATTTTTTTTAAAAAACTTTTTGCGTTAATTCCTTAAACTTTTTTGTCATTGAATGGAAGCCTTTATTGTTCCGGAGAATGGAAATCTGATAACGTAATGAACAGACACAGATGAATGTCTTTTTAGGGTGGATGGAAAAGAGAATCCGATGCGAAAAATGCATGTGTTACAAACGGACTTGGATGTGGAACTTGATGTGGATGTGAATCTGAACCAAAGGTAGCATGAATCAGAAACTGGCTCTGGTGTTTTAGAGAAATTCTAATTGAAAACAGTGGCCAGGGACGAGGTCAATAGAAAGGCTAGCCACAGAGACCTGTACGTGACAGCTTCTCCATACTCCGCTCAGCTATACACGCATAGGTTAAGACCTGTCGATCAATCAGAGAGTGGAGAATCTAGGAGAGACCTGCCTCTGTGTCGCCTCATTGCAATTCCCAATTATGTTTTCTCAGAAACACCACAGTGTCAAAGTAAAATTCATAGATGTGTTGTGAACACTTTTGACCTGGCTTCTGAGTTTGGGCTCCCTCTGCTGGTTGCTGCAGGTAATGGAGCTGGACTGGCTGACAGAAGTCAATCACCTGAGGAGGATGATTGGAGGTCAGATGTTACAGACTGGAGAGATTTAAGTGAGCAACCTTCACTCAGTTGTAGCCAGTGATTTGGTTTTCTTCTTGAGCATTTTGGAAGTCTGCTTGCCTCCTGCTTTGTCCTGCATCTTTCCGATAAGTTATTTGTCTGCTTGAATGTTTTTGCATTTGATCCATTTTTGCTTTTCTCTGATTTCTGCTTTGCTGGTGTGAGTTCAGCCTTGTTCCCTGCTGGGACCTGTGCTGGACTCTTCCATATGCCACAGCTCATGTCAGCCTTTTCAGTATTTCTAATCCCCTGTTATATCCGTATCTTTTGTTTTGTGTCCAGTTCCCACCAGAGTTCTGATTTAGTGGGGGAGAGGTGGTGTGGCCTCAGTATTTTTGCATATCAGATGTGTTGGATTTTTTCTTAGGGTTTTTTGCATGATTGCAGACAGTATCCTTTCCTGTCCTGTTCTATCTAGACAGTTTGGGCCCCATCATTTGCTTACTCTATTTTCTGCCTGTATTTTGTGCCTCATCTTGTCCCATCGGCAATATATGTTCGGGGGCTATCTATTCCTTTGGGGTTCTACTCTGGGGCAGTTTAGCCTTCCTCTTTCTCTCTTTACGCTTAGTTAATTCTTTGGCTGTGACAAGGCGTCTAGGGTATCGTAGGTACGTCCCACGGCTAATTCTAGTTGTGTTGTCAGTTTAGGGGTCTGCAATCCGCTAAGTTACCAACCTCTCTGGTTATCTGGTTGCCTAGCCTTTTCCCCTGCTATCCTCCTCGGTTACCTAATCACAACATAGATGGTTATGATTCAGAGACAAATCACCAATTCATGCTGCCCATGGCACATGACCGGTTAAATTGAAAGAGGACCTGTCACCATGTTAAAAGTGGCCATTTCTTTCTCATATTTTATTCTTGTTTCTCCCCTGATTATTCTGCCTTTTTAGTTTTTTCTTTGTTTTTTTTTAAATTCACCATACAGTTCCAGAGATAAGGACCTTTTTAGTTAGTGCTACTTTTTTGGTATTTACAAGGTGGCGTGGCACACAGGGTAATAATGCAGAGCAGTGTAAAGTCATGTCCCCTTGAGGGATGCGCAAGACCATAAAAGTTAGGTCTTAATTAAAAGGCTCATGTCTCTGAAATATGGTAGATTTAAAAAAAAAACAAACAAAAAAACAACAACTTGCCTTTCTTGACCTGGTGACAAGTCCTCTTTAAGTTTAAATGGATACATTTATGTATTTAGAACAAAGATATACATTAGTCGGAAAAGGAGGAGGACGGGGCTGGCACAATTGAATTACAAATTTTGCTGATTACCATTTTTGCGAAAATTTTTCAGACCTTTTAAAAAGTGTTGAAAAAAGTAGGCCTTTAGACTCGCGTCTGAATGAGCCCTTAGACAAAAATATTTTTGTCGTTTATTCTAAAAATGATAAAAAGCTATGCAAATCTGTGCCAGGTTACAGCGTTGTTGTAGCTTGAGAATAGCCTAAAGATGTGCCAAATTTGTTAAGAGGGGTGCGACTTCTAATAATTTTGGCTCCATTTAGGTGTCATTCAGAATTCTGTGTCTCCCGGTCAGAGTATGGAACGCCATGCACATATAGGCCGTGGGTCTCCTGATCTGAACATGACAGCCTTACAGGCATACATGAAAATGAGTTACATGGAGGATAGATTTTCTGTTGAATTCTCCTTCTAGCTTTGCACGTAGTGCTTTAAAAGGCATTGTCTCTGCATTCCGGGAATATGTGATTCTAGTGCCTCCTATGCTACGGTGACTGCTCCAGTCTCATTATTTTGGCATTAAGCATTGTTTTTGCTCAGTGGCTTCCACCCTGAAATGTCAGCAGTGTTGTTCTATTCAATCCGATCTTGGCATTTGGTCTGGTGACGTTGCAGAACTGTTGTATGAATTAATCAGATTCTACTTCCTACATTTCTCCACTACCGTAAATAATATTATAGCAAAATCACTATAAAAGCCATGGTGATATTTATATGCAATGCTAAAATAGTACATGAATGCTGTTTTAACCATGAAACCCCCAAAGAATGGCCCTGAATGCTATAGGAATTTAGTTAAAGCAGTTGCCCCATAACTGGGGGCTTATATCTCACTTAAGAATGTGCAACCACTGCTCCAGCGATCTCACACATGACAGTGATTTCCCCCCGGGACAGTATAATAAAGTTATAAAAAAAAAAAAAGTGTAAAAATAATTTATAAAAAAATCGCTAAATAAATTAAAAAAAAAAATATTCCCTATATTCCCTAATAAATTCATTTTTTGAAATAAAAAACCAAAACAATAAAAGTTCACATATTTAGTATCGCCACGTCCATAACGACCCGCCATATAAAACTGTCCCATTAGTTATCCCCTTTAGTGAACCCCTTAAAAAATAAAAATAAAAAAAACAAAGCAAAAAATAATGCTTTACTATCATACCGCCGAACAAAAAGTGCAATAACACGTGTTCAGAAAGACGGATATAAATATCCATGGTACCGCTGAAAAAGTCATCTTGTCCCGTAAAAAACAAGCCACAACACAGCATCATCAGTGAAAAATAAAAAAGTTATAGCTCGCAGAATAAAGCGATGCAAAAATAATTATTTTTTATATAAAATTGTTTTCATTGCATAAAAGCGCCAAAACATAAAAAAAGACATACATGAGTTATCACTGTAATCGTACTGACCTGAAAAATAAAACCGCTTTATCAATTTCACCGCACGCGGAACGGTGTAAACGCACCCCCCCAAAAGAAATTCTTGAAATGCTGGTTTTTGTTCATTTTGCGTCCCAAAAATCAGAATAAAAAGCGACCAAAAAATGTCACATACCTGAAAATGGTACCAATAAAAATGTCAACTTGTCCCGCAAAAAATAAGACCTCACATGACTTGGTGGGTCAAAATATGGAAAAATTATAGCTCTCAAAATGTGGTGATGCAAAAACTATTTTTACAATAAAAAGCGTCTTTTAGCGTGTGACAGCTGCCAAACATAAAAATCCGCTATAAATCGTAAATCAAACCCCCCGTTATCACCCCCTTAGTTAGGGAAAAATAATAAAATTAAAAAAATGTATTTATTTCCATTTTCCCATTAGGGTTAGGGCTAGGCTTAGGGGTGTTTGTGTTTGTGGAAAAAATATGATTTTTTTTATTTTCACGCCCGGGCGTTATAAACTTCTGTGAAGCCCTTGGGGGTTCAAAGTGCTCACCACACATCTAGATAAGTTCCTTGGGGGGTCTATTTTCCAAAATGGTGTCATTTGTGGGGGGTTTCCACTGTTTAGGCACATCAGGTGCTCTCCAAACGTGACATGGCGTCCGATCTGAATTCCAGCCAATTTTGCATTGGAAAAGTCAAACGGCGCTCCTTCCCTTCTGAGCTCTGCCATGCACCGAAACAGTGGTTCCCCCCACATATCAGGTATCAGCGTACTCAAGACAAATTGCACAATAACATTTCCAGTCCAATTTCTCCTGTTACCCTTGGTAAAAAAAAAAAAATGGACCTGAAGTAATTTTTTTGTGAAAAAAAGTTAAATGTTCATTTTTTTTAAACATTTAAAAAATTCCAGTGAAGCACCTGAAGGGTTAATAAACTTCTTGAATATGGTTTTGAGCACCCTGAGGGGTGCAGTTTTTAGAATGGTGTCACTTTTGGGTATTTTCTATCATATAGACCCCTCAAAGTGACTTCAAATGTGATGTGGTCCATAAAAATAAAATGGTGTTGCAAAAATGAGAAATCGCTGGTCAACTTTTAACCCTTATAGCTTCCTAACAAAAAAAATTTTGGTTCCAAAATTGTGCTGATGCAATGGAAAAATATGTGAAATGTTACTTAAGTTATTTGTGTGCCATATCTCTGTGATTTAAGGGCATAAAAATTCAAAGTTGGAAAATTGCTAAATTTTCAAAATTTTCACCAAATTTCTGTTTTTTTCACAAATAAACGCAGGTTATTTGAATGAAATTGTACCACTAACATGAAGTACAATATGTCATGAGAAAATAATGTCAGAATCAGTGGGATCCATGGAAGCGTTTCAGAGTTATTACCTCATAAAGGGACAGTGGTCAGAATTGTAAAAATTGGCCCGGTCATGAACGTGCAAACCATCCTTGGGGGTAAAGGGGTTAACATCGGAAACTGTGTTTAGTCTTTTACATTTTTAATAACTGCTGCTGTATAAAAAAAAGAACAGATTGTACACAGATTACACACAAAAGACAAATTAGAAAAAAATTAGTTTTCTGAATGAAAGTTGGATGATTTTTTTTATGCACTTGCGCTAAGTTTTACACATGTGTATTTTCAGTCCATGCTTACAACCAATAACACATGGACCAGTGTCAGCCTTTGTTTTAGGGAGAAGAAAACAGCGTGGTCTTGTGAGGAGCTCTAAGCCTTTGTTTTAGGGCACAAGTTGTTAGGGCTAGCGGACCGCACCAAGTAATAATAAGATGGTATCCAGGTGTGTTCGCAGCCGGGGTCCACCGTGCAGAGATGTTACCTGCTGCTCGGTAATGGCGGACGCTGTAGGGTAATATGATAGCTGAACTCAGATGGGTTAAGGTCACCCGGTGGGTACAGGAGCGGATTCAGTTGCAGCACTGAACCGCAGAACATAAATGCCGGAGCCAGTTATCACTCACAGAGCCCGGCAAAGGGAGCGCTAGTGTAGAGTCTCAGGAATCTGCCCCAAGGACACAGGGTTAGAGTCTCTCTTGACTCACTAGCGTGTGACACCGCAACTGCAATGCCAGGAGAATGTAACTAAAGTAAACCGCTACTGGAGCATGCAGCGCTGCACTAGTGGACGCCACTAAGCAGCCTGGCTTAGAGCTGGAAAGCGCACTATCTGCGCACAGCACTGCTCTGACGGACGCCGCCGTATATGTAGTAACGTGGTGCCTTTTGCTGAATGGCACACTCTGGCTCTAGCATGTGTGAGGAGTTGGGAGCACTGCAGCGCTAGGCAGTGCCACAACTCGGCGCTAACTCTGACTCTACAAACCCTATCTCATGCACAACCAAGGGAGGGAGTCATAATGAGTCAGTCACCTGTCACAGGAATCCATCATCACACACATACTTAGCCATAAGAGTCTATACTAGCGCATGGCCGAGCGGACATGCAAACCTTTTATAGCAGAGTCCTTCCGGGATCTTCCTGATGGTCCAATCAGAACAGGCACAGGATCTGAGCATGTGACCCCTGAACTCCAATGAGAGGCTGAGCCATGAGCATGCTCAGTGGAGCGAAAGAGGGATTTAATCCCAGGAGCTGCTTGCCGCTGGCTAGTGCAGGCTGCTATAGCTGAACCAGGGATGGCAGCAGCAACCAACCCGACAGCACTAGCTTGAGCAAGATGCCGGGAACGACGTCTTTGCTGTGCAGTCTCCTCTGCGGCCGGGACTGAATGGGAGACCGCAGAAGGCAAGGCTCAGGATTCCTTCTGTGCAGAGGGTGAAACCAAACGCCTTACACAAGTGCACGGATCTTGGGTCTATTTAAAAAAAAAAAAAAAGCAGCATATACTAGCCTGACCTGATTTACGGACCAGACTAGGGCATGAAAATATTAGGCAGCTCTTGCTCCTGTCTGTAATGCTGTTGGAATATGTTTGGTGCAACAACTCCATTCCTGTCTGAGTATTTAGCTGCTAGATTATGCTGTTTCTAAAGATAGAGCAAAGAAAAAACTCCCAGAGGCTCACACAGGGATAGCCTGATAGGGATGTATTTCTTGTTTTCCTGTGTCTGTGTATGAGAGAAGCAGCCTGCTGTAGATGATGCACAGATAGACACACAAATGATTTATTCCTAATCTATTAAACTTATCATTTATTGTTCCTGTTTTTCCTGAATAAAGATGCTCTGTTGTCACACACTTGGAGAGTATCCTGAATAATCTGTTGCCTACAGGCTATGGGCCAAGAGTGACACAGAACTCCAGAGTAACACAGCAACAGAAGCCCAAAGCAAAAGCAGCACAGAGCAACATAGAAGATGTCCACTAGCAGCAGTCCTGTCAAGTTCTCAGAGCCAAGCCTCAATATCCAGAACTATCAGTCCTGGAAATTCAAGGTGAAGATGCTGCTCATAATACAAGGTACATGGAAATATACTCAGGAACAAGTGCCTCATCCAGTACCAGATGATTGGCTAGCGAAGGATCAGAAAGCACAAAGCACAATCTCCCTCAGTGTAGATGATAATCAGATTGTGCATATATGCAAGTGTGCAACTGCAAAGGAGATGTGGGATGAGTTACAGAAAGTGCATGAAAGATCAAATCTCAGCAATAAGCTTTATCTAATGAGAAAGCTGTATCAGTCTAAGCTAAGTGATAGACAGAATATACAGGACTATATAAGAAACACCCTAGAGATTGTGGAGCGTCTCAGGGGTATTGGAGAAGAAATTAAAGATTTTCATGTTGATGCACTTCTGTTAAGAAGTCTTAGGCTACTTTCACACATCAGTTTTTTGCCGTCAGGCAGGATCCGGCTATTTTTAGAAAAAACGGATCCGGCATAAATTTTGGAGAACTGTAGAAACGGATCCGTTTTTTTGCTGGATCCGTCTAGCAGGTTATATCTGTTCCTGGGGGCTGGCCAATTGGATCTGAGCATGCGCAGACTTAAAAAAAACGGATCCGGTGGCTGGATCCGTCTTTTTCTGGATCCGGCGCATTCCGGCGCCCATAGACTTTCATTGTAGCAAAAAGCTGGAAGCGCCGGATCCGGCGCTTCCGGCTTTTTCGCCGGAGACAAAAAACGTTACAGTAGCCGTTTTTTCCAGACGCCGGAATGAGACAAGTTGCCGGATCCGGCAAAAAACGGATGAAACGCAATGCCATCCGGCACGATCCGGCGCTAATGCAAGTCAATGGGGAAAAACTGGATCCGGCATTGCATTTTGACGGATCCGGTTTTACAAAAAAAAGCCGGATCGCGCCTGAAGGCAAAAAACTGATGTGTGAAAGAGGCCTTACAGAGAGTTATGACACACTCGTGAGTGCACTAGATGTACGGCCAGATGATGAGCTGACAGTAGAGTATGCAGTTAAAGGCAAACTTGTGGATGAATTCAAGAGAAAAACGCAGCATGTAAGCAGCAGTAATGAATCCAGAGCAGAAACAGCATTAAAGACACAGGATTTCCCTAAATATAAGAGCAATATAAGAGAAACTTGTGAGTGTTTTGTCTGTAAACAGCCTGATAGACTTAAGGTAGACTGCAGAATTTGGAAAGCAAGAATGAGTCAGTTTAAAAACCAGAATAGTCATCAAAGGGGTAAAACAGCTATAAAGGAAGATTCTGCATGTGTTGCAGCTGCATTTAATGCCAGTTCAGGCCTATCTGCAAAGCATGTATGGTGTATAGATTCTGGTGCAAGCAGCCATATGACAAATAACAAGGATTTCTTCACTGACCTTAATGAAAGCAAGTCAGAAAAGGGCATCTTGGCTAATGGTCACTATATGACTTCAGAAGGAGTAGGAGACGGCTACCTCCACACCTGCATCATCTCAAAGAAGGGTCACACTGTTGCAGAAGGATAAATCCAAGATGAACTTTATCAGTTATTATGCAAAGAGAGTGTAGAGTGCTAGACAAGATCTACATAAGAACTGTTTCCATGTATGGCACAGATGCCTTGGACAGAGACCCAGAAGCCGTAAAGAAGCTAGCTCAACTTGCAAATGGTATTGAAATCAACCACTGTTGTCAAATTATGAAGTGCACTAGCTGTCTTAAAGGAAAAATGTCCAGAAAATCCTTTCCTAAAATAATCATCACTAGATCTGCACAGCCTCTGGATCTGATACATACAGATGTATGTGGTTCAATGAGTGTTCAAACTCCAAGAAGAGATATTTTCTCACATTTATTGATGACTACTCCAGATATACAGCTCTGGCAAAAATTAAGAGACCACTTTCAAATGTTCAGTTTGTCTGATTTTTCTCTTTATAGGCATATTTTTGAGTAAAATGTAAATTGTTCTTTTAGGCTATAAACATCTGACAACATGTCTCCGAAGTTCCAAGCAATACATTTTGCATTTTTTTTCTGACAAAGAAAAATGGTCAAAATTAAAAAAAAAACAAAAAAAAACAAGTGCTTTCAGACCTCAAATAATGCAAAAACACCCAAGTTCATAATCATTTAGAAACCACAATACTAATTTAACTCAGAAAGAGTTCTGAAATCAATATTTTGTGGAATAGCTATGATTTTTAACCCCTTCACACCCGAGCCTGTTTTTGCCTTCGTGACCGGGCCAATTTTTTCAATTCTGACCAGTGTCACTTTATGAGGTCATAACTCTAGAACGCTTCAACGGATCCTACTGATTCTGACATTGTTTTCTCATGACATATTGTACTTCATGATGGTGGTAAAAATTTTTAGATATGAGCTGCGCTTATTTGTTAAAAAAATCAAAATTTGGCGAAAATTTAGAAAATTTTGCAATTTTCAAACTTTTAATTTTTATGCCCTTAAATCAGAGAGTGATATCACACAAAATAGTTAATAAATAACATTTCCCACATGTCTACTTTACATCTGCACAATTTTGGAAACATAATTTTTTTTTTTTAGGAAGTTATAAGGGTTAAAAGTTGACCAGCGATTTCTCATTTTTACAACAAAATTTGCAACACCATTTTTTTTTTAGGGACCACCTCACATTTGAAGTGAGTTTGGGGGGTCAATATAACAAAAAATACCCAAAAGTGACACCATTCTAAAAACTGCACCTCTCAATGTACTCAAAACCACATTCAAGAAGTTTATTAACCCTTCAGGTGCTTCACATGAATGAATGGAATATGGAAGGAAAAAATAAACATTTACCTTTTTTTCACAAACATTTTACTTCAAAACCATTTTTTTTTTATTTTCACAAGTGTAAAAAGAGAAAATGAACCACAAAATTTTTTGTGCAATTTCTCCCGAATACGCAGATACCCCGTATGTGGGGCTAAACCACTGTTTGAGCACATGGCAGAGCTCAGAACGGAAGGAGCGCTGTTTGACTTTTTCAATGCAGAATTGGCAGGAATTGAGATCGGATACCATGTTGCATTTGGAGAGCCCCTGATGTACCTAAACAGTGGAAACCCCCACAAGTGACCCCATTTTGGAAACTAGACCCCCCCAAGGAACTTATCTAGATGTGTTGTGAACACTTTGAACCCCCAAGTGCTTCACAGAAGTTTATAACGTAGAGCCATGAAAATAAAAAATCATTTTTTTTTCCACAAAATGATCATTTAGCCCCCAATTTTTATTTTCACAAGGGTAACAGGAGAAATTGGACCCCAAAAGTTGTTGTCCAATTTCTCCTGAGTATGCTGATACCCCATATGTGGAAGAAATCTACTGTATGGGCACACGTCGGGGCTCGGAAGGGAAGTAGTGACGTTCTGAAATGCAGACTTTGATGGAATGGTCTGCGGGTGTCATGTGTGTTTGCAGAGCCCCTGATGTACCTAAACAGTGGAAATCTCCCACAAGTGACCCCATTTTGGAAACTAGACCCCCCAAGGAACTTATCTAGATGTGTGGTGAGCACTTTGAACCCCCAAGTGTTTCAGTAAAGTTTATAATGTAGAGGCGTGAAAATAAAAAAATCATTTTTTTTCCACAAAAATGAACTTTTAGCCCCCAATTTTTATTTTCACAAGGGTAACAGGAGAAATTAGACCCTAAGAGTTGTTGTCCAATTTGTCCTGAGTACGCTGGTACCCCATATGTGGGAGAAAACTACTGTTTGGGCTCACAGTGGGGCTCGGAAGGGAAGTAGTGACGTTCTGAAATGCAGACTTTGATGGAATGGTCTGCGGGCGTCATATTGCATTTACAGAGCCCCTGATGTACCTAAACAGTGGAAACCCCCAATTCTAATTCCAACCCTAACCCCATCACACCCCTAACCCTAATCTCAGCCCTAACCATAACCCTAACCACAAACCTAACACCAACACACCCATAACCCTAACCCTAACCCTAGCCCTAACCCTAACCCTAGCCCTTGCCCTAGCCCTAGCCCTAACCTGTGTACCTGCTTTTTACTTTTTTTTCTTTACTTTTTTTTATTTTTGTGACAAGATCGCTGTGCTGCGATCTGACTCATAGTAACGCCACTTCTCCTCTGATCTCACACTAACAGATGATCAGAGGAGAAGCAGCGTTACTATGTGACTAGATCGCTGCCTGTCACACAGTAACGCCACTTCTCCTCTGATCTCACAATGACAGATGATCAGAGGTGAAGCAGCGTTACTGTGTGACAAGATCGCTGCCTGGCACAGCTGTGCCAGGCAGCGATCTAGTCACACAGTAGCGCTGCTTCACCTCTGATCATCTGTCAGTGAGATCAGAGGGAGAAGCCGCGTTACAATGAGGGAGATCGCCGGGAAACAAGCAGCTTTCCCAGCGATCGCTCCCATTGGCTGCTGTGATGCTGACGTCATCAGGACCTGAACCAATCAGGTCTCGATGACGTCGGGGGTCCCAGCATGCATTGTGCACTGGGATCCCCGCGTTATAAGGTATGTGGGGGTCCCGGGGGGCACAAAACCGCCGACAGTAGATAAACGTCGGCGCTGCACAAAGCCCAGCAAGCGCCAACGTTTATCTACTGTGGGCGGTCGGGAAGCGGTTAAAAAGAGCTTTCATGCGTCTTGGCATGCTTACCACCAATCTTTCACACTGCTTCTGGCGCAAAAATGTAAGCAGTTCTTTGGTTGATGGCTTGTGACTATCCATCATCCTCTTGATTACATTCCAGAGGTTTTCACTGGGGTTAAGGTCTGGAGAATGGGCTGCCCATGACAGGGTTTTGATGTGGTGGTCTCTTAATTTTTGCCAGAGCTTGTGCAGTCGCCTACACAGCAAGGATGAAGTTCCACAGAAACTTGAAGAATATCTTGCTGTAGTGTTTAACAAATTTGGAAGAATGCCAAAAGCCCTGCCAGCAGATAATGGAACTGAATATACAAGTGGTAAGGTGCAAACCATTTTAAAAAAGGATGGAATCATGTTCCAGACTACCAATCCATAGAACCCAGACCAAAATGTCATTGCAGAGAAAAAGAACCTTATTCTCTGTGAAAGTGGAAGAAGTATGTTGTTTGATGCAAATTCAGCTACAACGTATTGGGGAGAAGCCATCATGACAGCTTGCTATCTTCAAAACAGAGTGCCAGGTAAAGTCACAAATAAAACTCCATATGAGCTATGGAACTGCCAGAAGCCTAACCTGAATCACCTCAAGATATTTGGAAGCAAAACGTTTATGTATGTTCCCAAAGAAAAATGTTCCATTTGGGAATCACATGCAAAGCAAGGAGTCCTGGTGGGCTATAGCGAAACTCAAAAGGGATACAGAATCCTGCACCCAGAGACCAACACAGTAACAATCAGCAGAGATGTAGTGATTGATGAAAACTCTGTATCGCTCAAATTCCATGAAGTTACACCAGTTATTCAACCTAAGAAGCAAGAACAAGACTCTCAATCATCAAACCCAGATGCCGAAAAGGAAAACACTGAAGTGTGGCTAAGCTCTGAAGCCACCAAGGAAGACACAGTAGAACCAAGTCAACCTCCAGTCAGTAGATCAGAAAAGCCAAACAAAGGTATCCCAGCTAGACTCCTTTCTTGTTCAGAACACTTCCTGAACCAGAGCCACAGTTATGGCAAGAGATGCAAAAACTGCCTGTTCACGAGAAACAGAAGTGGATAAATGCTGCTAATGAAGAGATGGAGTCCCTTCACCAACTCCAGACATGGGAGCTTACTGAGCTACCACGAGGAAAGAGAAATTGCAAAGCTAGGTGAAATTCTCAAACAACACTTTCAGACTAAGGAACTTGGAAATGTGACATATTATTTCGGAAACCAAATCCAGAGAGAGGAAGATGGGAGTTTTCTTCTCAACCAAAGTTCTAAAATTTCCGCAATCCTAAACCAGTTTGGAATGTCAGAAGTCAAAGGTGCATCAACTCCAATGAATCCGTCCTACATAAGGTTGGAAGGAGAAGAAGATCTGCTACCCAGTTATAAGAGCCACAGACAAGCAGTGGGGGCGCTTCTGTACCTAGCAACCACAACTCATCCGGATATCACAGCCACAGTCGGAATTCTTCCCACAAGCAAGCCACGCCAAAGAGACTGGAATGCAATTAATAGAATTCTTCAATATCTTAAAAAAATATTCAGAATTGAGAGTCCTCAGTGGTTGATACCTTTTAATGGCTAACTGAAAAGATGGTAACACATTGCAAGCTCGAAAGCACATTGCCATCCTACTGTATGGCAGAGCGGCGCTCCCCCATCTGGCTATAGCAGTGTGCATCTGTGGAGAAAGTCCCACTATTTAAGCCATGAGAGTGCCCAGGACTGGAAGTGTAGCACTAAAACCGGAAGTGCTGTGTTATGCTGGCTGTGGGGCTACTGAGCATGTCTATGACGTCTAGGGGAAGCTGCTGCTATGGAAACTAGCTAAGAATAGTCAGCGCTGGGCGCCAGGGAGTCTATTAGGAGTAAATAGAAACACATGGGGGCGTGTTTATTCATGCAGGGAACAATATAGAATGGAGCTAGTAACAAAGAGGTTGTGATTAGGCAGATTAATGTACACTAACTAGGCAGAATATCAATGCAGTTGAACTGGCATATATAGGGAGGACAAATTAATAGGTAAATAAGAAAATAAGAATGAAAATAAAAAAAAAAAAATGAAGATAAAGATAAAAATCAAATGAAAAATAATGAAAAAAAATTATAATAAAAAAATAAGGAAAATAGGGATAAGAAAAAAATAGGAGAAAAAAGCAAAATGGGGAAAAAGGGAAAGAAAGGGGGGGAAATAGAAAAAATAAAATAAAAAGGATAAAATAAAATGAAAACAACAATGAATGAAAATAGAAAAGAATAAAAAAATGAATGAAAAAATAGAAAAAAAATGATAAATAAATATATGTGAATAAAATGAAAATCAAAAAATAGAAAAATAAAAATAATAAAAAAATAAAAATAAATGAAATAAAAAATTGAAAATAAACACGAGTGAAACTCACTTATGTGTTTGAAAAATTAGCATATCTGAAAAATAAGATTAATTAAACACCACTAAATATGCCAGTCTTTTTGTCTATTTAAGCCCCTAGGTTCCAATGTGTCTAGGGTATAAATCCAGAATGATTCTCTTTGCTTTAGTAATTTTATGCGGATGCCACCTCTCCTGGGATAAGATGCCTGCTCTATTATCTGAAATTTCAATTGTGCCACAGAGTGACGCTGTTTAGAAAAGTGATCCGGTAGGGGAAGCCAAGTCTTGCCACACCTGATGGTGGATTTGTGGCTCGCTATTCTATCTTTCACATGTTGTGTGGTCTCCCCTACATAGAGGAGACCACAGGGGCATTTGATCAGATAAACAACGAAATTAGAATCGCAGGTAAAGTATCCCCGGACAGGGTAACTTTTCCCTGTCCTTGGGTGGGTGATATTGTCTGATCGGATTACATTGGAACATGCCGCATAGTTGAAGCAAGGAAAAGTGCCATGGCGCCTTGCGCCAATTAATCCCTGTGACATGATGGGGCGTGAGCTACCTATGTCGGCTCGTATCAGCTTGTCCCTAATATTCAAGGGTCTCTTAGTACAGATCAACGTGGGAGTGATGAAAGACTCAATTTTTGGGTAAGCCTTGGATAACAATGTTTTCTAATGATTGAGTATACCTTAGGCATAAGGGGATGGTATGTATGCACAAATAGCATTCTCTCTCTTTTGTGTACTGGTGGGGGAGGGGGTCGTGGCGTAAGGACTCTGTTTTTTTCTTTCTCTAGTAAACTGACTGGGTAGTGTCTTGTTCGAAACTTGTGTGACATACTGTCGAGTCTGGTGTGCAGGGTTTCTGGATCAGATACGATGCGTGAAACCCTACTGAACTGTGAACGTGGCAAGCTGTTCTTAGTTGTTCTAGGATGGCAGCTGGAATAGTGCAATAAAGTGTTAGTCAGTGGGTTTACAAAATAGGTCAGTTGACAGGGTTCCTACTTCATCTTTGAGTACTAGTGATCCAGGAAAGAAACTTGATCCTTACTGTAGTGTATAGTAAATTGCAACCCTGGGAAGGTGGAATTAAGATGCTGATGGAAGATGTTGAGAGAATCTATAGTACCTGTCCAGACAAAGAAGATGTCGTCGATATAACGATGGTAGCAGATTACGTGATCTATAAATAGGTCATGGGGAAATACATGTTCATTTTCAAAGTGATTCATGAAAGCATTTGCATAACCAGGTGCTACATTCGACCCCATCGTGGTCCCACTCCTTTGGACAAAGAAAGTATCTTCATATAAGAAAAAATTCTCATAGGACTAGCTTGAGTAGATCAATGCATAAGTCGATTGAATCAACTGATAAGTCCGATGTTTCAAGAAGTAGTCTGGTGGCCTCTATGCCTTTATCATGTGGGATGGATGTTGTGGTGTAGTAACCACTGTGTCCGCTAGGGGGCGCTGTGTGGGTTTCCCAGGGGAAAGGATGAATGGAAGAATACTGAATGGCCGTTATGTATCTCAAAGTGGATGGCTTTGAGATGGAGACTTATGTGTTGATCAGCAGTAATACTGCTGAGGTGCTGCTTTAATGTGACAGGGAGAAGTCTCCAGGTAACTAGGGAGATGGGCAGCCAGTTACCTACAAACCCACCCGGGGGGTGTGTTTAAAGAACGCTGTTGTAAAGAGTGTGTAAATGCTTGAAGGACCTGTGATGAGGTCAGAGTCGTGACCCGTTGGGCGTGGCTATGAACCATATAATGTGGCCAGGGTAGGTCACATGGGGTGAATGCAGGGACCCGATTGGTCCTGTTTGGAAGGTCTCATGTGGCTACTTTCCTGACAGCATGTGGACGCTGTTTTTAATGGCTGCAAGTGCCTGAGAGTTCCCTGGAGGGAATGAATGTCTATGGAGAAGCAGCCATGAGAGAACCCTGACTGGGTGAGATAAGTGAGGCTAAGAGAGCCTGTATGCTGGACATTGTACAACCTGTGTGAACACAGGGTTTACAGAGTGAAACTCTGCCATGGACGCTCTGCTGTTTATATGAAGTTTTGTTGTTGCTGTGGGTTTATGATGTTGAATAAATCGCATGGACTATTCTTGCTTTATGGAAAATCTGTGCCGGATCTGATTTTGCAGCTGCCAAGCGAGTGATCTCCTAACTGACAGCGCTACCTCACAATATGTATAGACTATTAACATCCATTGTCACTAAAACGCTATTAGGTGGTATTTGGCCTAGTTGTTTGGTGTCCAATAGGAATGCTTTAGTGGTTTTGATCAGTGGTGTAATGATTTTTTCAAGAGAGATAGACAAAGGGGATAGGATTGAATCAGTAGAGGCCACAATGGGTCTACCGGTGGATTACTCATTGATTTGTGTATTTTTGGTAGTATATAAAACACTGGTGTAATCGGATGAGGTTGTGTTAGGAAGGTGGCCGTCTTCTGGTCAATTTAATGTCGATCCAGGTAGTGAGAGACTAAGTTGTGTATCTTCAACTTAATTGTTGAAGTGGAGTCTCTGGGAATAATCCTATATGTATTAGAGTCTGATAGTTGTCAGCGGATCTCACTGCAGTAGGAGGAGCGGTCCGTGATAAGAATCCCACCCCTTTGTCTGCCGGTTTAATGATAATAGTCTTGTTGTTTTCGAGTGATCTTAAAACCATTTTTTCACTATGTGAGAGATTGGAATGTGTAGGGAAAAAACACAGTTTTCGATCATGAGAAAGGTATCAACCACTGAGGACTTTCAATTCTTAATATTTTTCTATCTACTGGCTAACACGGTACAAAGATATACATCTTTCCTGTATCAATATCTTAAAAACTCAAAGACTAAATCTTAAGATATCTGCATCAGGAGATCTCACTCTCAGAGGTTATGTGAATGCAGATTGCGCTGGAGATTCAAGTGATCGGAAATCAACAAGTGGTTACTTGTTCAAGTTAGGAGAAAATTAAATTTCTTGGTCAAGCAGAAAACAAGTGTCAGTCGCATTATCTTCTACAGAAGCATAATATATGTCTGCTGCTTATGCAAGTCAAGAAGTAATTTGGTTGAAACAACTTTAGGAAGATTTCGGGCAAGCCATTAGCTCAACCAACGGTTATCATTGAGGACAACCAAGGATGCATTAAACTTGCCAGCAGTGAGAAGATTAGTGCAAAGACTAAGCATATTGATGTAAAACATCACCCTTTACGTGACTTAGTGGAACATGGTGTACTCGAGTTTGTTTATTGCGAGTCTGACAAGATGATAGCTGATGGTATGACAAAGCCATTATCAAGAGCCAGGTTTGTGGACTTCAGAACCACAATGGGACTAACAGGATTACTGTAGTTGAGTGGGAATGTTGGAATATGTTTGGTGCAACAATTATGTTCCTGTCTGTGAGTGTTCAGTTGCTAGATTTGTATGCTGTTTATAAAGTTAGAACAAAAAAAAAGTCCCAGAGGCTCACATAGGAAGAGCATGTGACTATAGTTTCAGTTTTCCTGTGTCTGTGTATGAGAGAAGCAGCCTGCTGTAGATGATGCACAGATAGAGACTCACAAATGATTTATTCCTGATCTGTTAAGCTTATCATATATTGTTCCTGTTTTTCCTGAATAAAGAAGCTCTGTTGTCACTCACTTGGAGAGTATCCTGAATAATCTGCTGCCAACAAATGCAGATGAGCGCATGGAGTCAGTCACATCCATAATTTGCTGAAGTGACAGGTTCATAAAGTTCAGCACTCATATGAACTTAGCTTAACTGAGGTTTTCCTGGAAATGTAGTGCTGTCCTTCCCTGCTTCTGCTGTTGTATATTGTACTTGCTGTCAGGTTTATCTCCAGACAACACTTGAATGGTGGGATCAGCACAGAATGACTGTTAAAATCAAGTACAGGCCCTCGGTGCTCCATAGTTCGGCCAATCACTTATATACACTGTGACGACCAGGAAGGTAACGTCCGAGAGTGGACCCTCTGGATCGCGGAACTGGAGCTCCCGGGGGCGAGCGCGCCAGGTGGAACCGACCCCTAAACAGGGACCGTTAGGGGCAGGCCCTCGCAAGACAGACACCGCGACAGCTAGAACCAAGATGGGCGGCTCAAAGGACCAGGGAGGGACTGGCGGAACCAGAGCACAAGACTAACCAGGGATACAGGACCGGTCAGGCTCATGGGGCAGAGTACAGAACTAAGTGAAGAGTACGGGAAGGAGTGCGGAGTGCAGGACTGAGTACAGAGTACAGGAGTATGGGACTGAACAAGGAGTACAAGGACGGAGTACAGGACTGAGCAAGGAGTACAAGGACAGAGTACAGGTAGGAATTCAGAGAGTTGTGTGGAAGAACCCCTACAACTTGTCCAGAATACCGCAAGGTACTGCACACGATAATCAGGCGTCTTCACCATCTTGGAGACGCCTGATATAGCCCGTGCTGCAGTCTAATTGGGCGGCCAGACTTCTGGGCGGGCGCTGCAGAGTTATGGAACCTGCAGAGCACGCGCCCGCGGCCTAGGGCGAGTGCACGTGACGCGCCGGGAGCGAGGAGGAGGCGGGCACAGCGTGGCGAGCTGAGGGCAGGTGAGTACAGGCGGCGGCGGTGACAGTACCCCCCCTTTACGTCACCTCCTCCTGAGGTTGGACAAAAACTTCCTTAAAAAGAAGAGGAGCATTAACATTTTCTCTAGGTTCCCAAGACCTCTCCTCAGGACCAAAACCCTTCCAATCGATAAGGAAGAAGGTTCGCCCCCGAACTCTTTTCATGGCTAAAATATCTCTTACCTCAAAGATGTTATCGGCCCCTACTGGCTGGGGGGAAGGAGGTGGCACCGGGTGATACCGATTAAGAACAACAGGTTTAAAGAGCGAGACATGAAAGGTGTTAGGGACCCAGAGTGAAGCCGGCAACCTCAATTTATAGGCCACGTCGTTAATGCGTCCAAGAACCTCAAACGGACCAATGTATCATGGACCCAATTTGTAAGAGGGCATCTTTAGGCGGATATGCTTAGTTGACAGCCAGACTTTGTCGTCAGGTTGGTAAGGCGGAAGGTCCCTGCGACTCTTGTCAGCATGTCTCTTAATCTGGATACTGGACTTTTCAAGTGCCTCTCTGGTCTCTCTTCAGACTTGAGAAAACTCGGAAGAGAGCGCATCTGCTGCGGGAACACCAGAAGGCGTGGAGAGAGGTAGCAGAACACCAGGATTCTGGCCAGAAACCATGAAGAACGGCGTTTTAGTGGTGGACTCATTAGGATGGTTGTTATGGGCGAACTCTGCCCATGGCAGGAGGGATACCCAGTTGTCTTGATGGGCATTAAAAAGTGACGCAGGTAGGCTGCCAATACCTGGTTGATCCATTCCACTTGCCCATTGGACTGAGGGTGATAGCCAGAGGAGTAGTCCAGAGATATACCCATGAGTTTGCTGAGCGCCCTCCAGAATCGGGAGGTAAACTGGACCCCTCGATCGGAGACAATTCGTTGAGGGAGACCATGAATCCTGAAGATCTGGTGGATGAAGACCTTGGCCAATTCAGGTGCTGTGGGTAATCCGGGCAGGATAAAATGGGCCATCTTGGAGAAGCGGTCGACCACTACTAGAATAGTAGCACACCCGGAAGAGCGAGGTAGATCGGTAATGAAGTCCATACCAATCTGTCACCAAGGGGCCTCAGGGGGAGGCAGAGGGTGAAGCAGGCCGGACGGCAGACTTCTTGGTACTTTGTTCTGAGCACAAGTCGTGCAGGAGGCTACGAAATCTGTCACATCTTGGCGAGGAGAAGGCCACCAATAGTAGTGCGAGAGGAGACAGAGGGTTTTCTTAACCCCGACGTGGCCCGCAACCTTGGAGGAATGCCCCCAGTCTAGGACTTCCGACCTCTTATTCTGTGGGACGAAGGTCTTGCCCGGCGGAATGGGGGAGAGCGTCACGGGTGCCACGGTGATAACTTTGGCAGGCTCAATGATATAAGAAGGAGCTTCCTCAGTCTCAGGTGATTGCAAGGACCTGGATAGGGCATCCGCCTTGATGTTTCTATCCCCAGGTCGAAAATGGAGTTTGAAGTCAAAGCGGGAAAATTATAGCGACCACCTGGCCTGCCTGGAGTTGAGTCTTTGCGCAGACTGAAGATATGCCAAATTCTTGTGGTCCGTGAAGATTATGAATGGATGGACTGCCCCCTACAGAAGATACCGCCACTCTTCCAGAGCCATCTTAATGGCCAGTAACTCCCGATCTCCAATTGAATAGTTGCATTCTGCGGGGGAGAATGACATAGAGAAGAACCCACAAGGCACCAATTGGCCAAAAGATGTCTGCTGGGAAAGGACTGCCCCTGCTCCAGTGGAGGACGCATCCACCTCTAGGATGAAGGGCCTATTGACTAACGGCCGGTGTAAAATCGGGTGGTAGCGAAGGACCGTTTCAAGGCAAGGAAGGCCTCTTCAGCCTCTGGAGTCCAGACTTTTGCTTTGGACCCTTTTCTGGTCAGAGCGGAGATGGGCTTGGTCACTGAAGAGAAGTGGGGAATGAACTGCCTATAATAGTTTGCGAAACCCAGGAACCGTTGGATGGCTTTTACTCCAACCGGACGTGACCATTTGAGTACAGCAGACAACTTCTCACGGTCCATCTTCACCCCGGAGTCCGTGATAATATACCCCAGGAAGGGCAATGAGGTTTTCTCGAACAGGCATTTCTCTAGTTTAGTATAGAGTCGGTTTTCCCGTAGGCGTTGCAGAACCAGCCGAACGCTCCTCCTGTGGGTGGATAAGTCAGGCGAAAAGATGAGAATGTCATCTAGATATACGACGACACATGAGTACAGTAGGTCTCAAAAGATCTCATTAGCGAACTCCTGGAAAACCGCCGGGGCATTGCAGAGTCCAAAAGGCATAACCAAATACTCGTAATGGCCATCCTGAGTATTGAAGGCTGTCTTCCACTCATCCCCGGTACGGATTCGGATCAAGTTATAGGCTCCCCGCAGATCCAACTTGGTAAAGATCCGGGCCCCTCTCAAACGGTCAAAGAGTTCAGGGATTAGCGGGAGAGGATACCTATTCTTGACTGTGATACTGTTCAAGCCTCGGTTGTCTATACATGGCCGAAGGGATCCATATTTTTTCCAGACGAAAAAGAACCCTGCTTCAGCAGGTGAAGATGACTTCCGAATAAAACCCTGAGCCAAGTTTTCCCGGATGTATTCAGACATGGCCGCGGTCTCTGCCGGGGACAGTGGATAAGTTCTTCCCCTGGGGGGAGTAGCTCCTGGAATCAGCTCAATTGGGCAATCGTAGGATCGATGCGGCGGCAGGGTCTCATCCTCTTTTTTTGCTGAAGACATCGGCGAACAAGTGATAAGCCGTGGGAAGCCCAGGAAGATCGGTAGGAGTGTGCTGCGGACCAGGGCGAGATACTGACAACAGACAATGTTCATGGCAGGAGTGTCCCCAGTGGAGGATCTCCCCAGAACACCAGTCCAGAACGGGCTCATGTAGGAGTAGCCATGGTAGGCCGAGGAGCACGGCGTGGGACAAATTAGGCAGAACATAAAAGGCGATCTTCTCTCGGTGAAGAGCTCCAACTTGTATCTCCACTTCGACAGTGACCATGGTGATGGGTTCAGGTAACGGTTTGCTATCCACAGAGGCGATGGTGCATGGATTCTCAAGAGTAACCACCGGGATCCGGAACTGGTCCACTTCCTTGAGCCAGATGACGTTACCAGCCGCACCTGAGTCCACATACGCCTCCACAGATCTACGCTCCGACCTAGAACAACTAAAGCCGAAATGGTAAGGGGCAGAGAGGAATCGGTGTCACCTAGGGAGGCCTCTCTTACCTGGCCTAGGTGGAGTCGTTTCCCCGCCTCACTGGGCAAGTACACACAAAATGATTGGCCCCGCCACAGTAAAGGCATAGCCCCTGCATTGTTCTCTCCCTGCGTTGTCGCTCGGACAACGTTACTCGGTCCACTTGCATGGGCTTGGGAGCGGAATTACTAGAAGACGCCGGGGAGCGGGGAATGGGTGCTTGATATAGCCTAAAAGATCTCTTCTCCCTAACTGACTCCCGGGAGTGTTCCTGAAACCGTAAATCTATACGGGTGGCTAGGGATATAAGATCCTCCAGGGTGGTGGGCGTGTCTTGGCCGGCAAGCTCATCTTTTATTTTGCTGGAGAGACCCCTCCAAAAGGCCCTGACCAAGGCCTCATTATTCCACCCCAGTTCAGAGGACAGTGTCCGGAAGCAGATGGCATACTGTCCTACAGTGAGAGAACCCTGACAAAGATTGAAAAGAGCCTCAGTGGTGGAGGCTACGCGTCCAGGCTCGTCAAAAACCCTGCGGAAAGTATCTAGGAAGTTCTGTATGCTAGATACCACCGGGTCATCTCTCTCCCACAGGGGATTTACCCAAGCTAAGGCCTCCCCTCAAGATGGGACACAATAAAGGCTACTTTGCCTCGATCAGAGGGGTATTGCTGAGGCAGGAGCTCAAAGTGCAACCGGCACTGGTTTAAAAACCCCCGACATAACTTAGGGTCACCGCTAAACCTGGGAGGTTTCCCCAAGCGTGGTGGCGGGTGAGATACGGGGTCCCGAGGTAGAGCTGAAGCGGCAGCAGAGGACTGTAGGGACAGAAGTCAGTCATCCACAGACGCCATGTAACTCAGGATGTGGGACTGGGCGTCACGCTGCTGCACGAGCTCCTGCTGGAGTCCTGGAGTCCAGCTAGCAACGGGGCGTTCCCTGGGTCAGCGGTTTGTAAGGCGGAAAGGCGGGTGTCCATGGATTTAATAAAGGACATTATTCTGGTCTGGTTCTCACACAAAATGAGCAATTCTTTCTGCGTGGCCTCCGAGGCGCTAGCAGGGTCCATGGCCTGATTATGCTGTGACGACCAGGAAGGTAACATCCGAGAGTGGACCCTCTGGATCGCGGAACTGGAGCTCCCGGGGGCGAGCGCGCCAGGTGGAACCGACCCCTATACAGGGACCGTTAGGGGCAGGCCCTCGGAAGATAGACACCGCGACAGCTAGAACCAAGAGGGGCGGCTCAAAGGACCAAGGAGGGACTGGCGGAACCAGAGCACAAGACTAACCAGGGATACAGGACGGGTCAGGCACACGGGGCGGAGTACAGGACTAAGTGAAGAGTACGGGACGGAGTGCGGAGTGCAGGACTGTGTACAGAGTACAGGAGTACAGGACTGAACAAGGAGTACAAGGACGGAGTACAGGCAGGAATTCAGAGAGAGTTGTGGGGAAGAACCCCTACAACTTGTCCAGAATACCGCAAGGTACTGCACGCGATAATCAGGTGTCTCCACCATCTTGGAGACGCCTGATATAGCCCATGCTGCAGTCTAATTGGGCGGCCAGACTTCTGGGCGGGCGCTGCAGGGTTAAGGAACCTGCAGAGCACGTGCCCATGGCCTAGGGCGAGCGCACATGACGCGCCAGGAGGACGGGAGCGAGGAGGAGGCGGGCACAGCGTGGCGAGCCGAGGGCAGGTGAGTACAGGCAGCGGCGGACCCCGCCGCTGCTGGAACGGCGGCGGTCATCGCCGCCGACGTGACGTACACCTTCCCTCCTGCTTGTTTTCCCTTTGTCTCCACCCCCTCTTTCATTGACATCTCTGGCTTGATAAATGGAAAACAAGTAGGTATGAAAGTGCACTTAAAAGTTTAGCCACGCCATGATGCACCTGTACTCTGTACTGCAGACTCCTTTAGGTGTCATGCCAGGATTAAATTTCATCCGGCATGATTGCATACACACTGTTAGGATTCAGCTCTGCTGGCTGGGTCGAGTGGTTGTCAGGTGACCTATCATATGCGATTTGCATACTTGTCGTCTCATGCCAAATGGTTTCTCTTCTTGCTTCTCTCATCCCCTTTTCAAAAATATAATAATCATTCCAAGCAATGTATGTACTGTATATTAATTTGGTACCAATAAAAATGTCATCTCACAATGCAAAAAAACAAGCAATCAATCAGCCTATTAAAAATATAAAAAAGTTACGAGTCTTGGAAAATGGCAACACAAAGCAAATTTATTTTTTTACAATATTCTGACTTTTTTTCAGCACTTAAAATAGAAGTAAAAAATGTATGCTCATTTGGTATCCTTTAATTTTATACTTTAATGTTTAGGTCTTACATATGCGTTATGATTTCTCTATTCATTTGGTAAAAACAAAGTGGCTGAGGAAAGTTCCCTTCTCTCAGAGTTCTGTAGACTTCTTCTTTGTACGGTCATGGGATGTTCTGTTCTTGCCAGAAGCGGCTGTATTGTAATTTTTTCTCAATTATCTTCTAGTACGGGGAATTGGGCTTTGATTATTCGTGGGCAAATATACGTTATCTTACACTAATGTATCAAAATGTACTGACCTGTGTGAGAATAACAAAAAATTGACAAGAGTTGTGCAGCTCATAGCAAATACGGCTTTTGATTGCAATGCCGTCCTGTGAATTTATTGCTTTCCTGTTTTATTGTGACAAACAAATGTATCATTTTTTGTTCTGAAATACCTTCCCGCTGTAAACAGGTTTGATATTTTTTGTATTTGTTTTAACTTCTACGCTTTCCAAGAACCATAATGTTTTATATTTCTCCACGAATCCAGCTGTATGAGTAATTTTTTTGTATTTTTTAATAACACCATTTAATTTACCATGTACATCTTAACCTTATTCTGCAGGTCAATATGATAATTTTGATGTCAAATGTACAAGAATTTTTTGACTAATTTTACAAAATATAACCCCATACAAAAGAAACTTATTTTCACACCAGTTGAGCTGTATGGGCTTGATTTTTTTTTTCATGAGATCAGCTTTAGTTTTATTACTAACACTTTGGGGTGTATAAAGCTTCATCACTTTTTCTGGGGGTAGGGTGAAAGTGAGGTGACCAAAAAAGCCATTCTGAGACTTTTTTTTTTTTTTTTGCATAATATCCCCAAGCTAGATAAATAGCGAGATATTCGATTAGTTTGGATTGATACAGATGCGTCTATGACCAATAAGTTGTTTTTAATGTTTCAATTTTTAATGAATCAAATTGAATAAGGCCTAAAGGGGTTGTCTGGTCTGAAACTACAAGTCTACAGTCACAGTGCACATACTGTATCAGTTTTGCCAAAATGTTTGCATATATTATTTCTTTTCTACTGGTTAGTTAAAGAGTGACTTTAATTTATATTCTCTTTGGTTGACATAAATTATGTTGCAAATCTACAGGCACAGATTTCAAACTCCAGAAATATACTCAAGATTTATTGCGGAGCTTGTACTACCAAGGACAACATCTGCAAGAAGTTTATACAATATACACGTCATTGAAAAAGTTTTTTACCCATATATGTCAGCATCAAAGTTACTGCATAATATCATAGTACTGCTGGGCAAAAAGTAATAAATGGACAATAATGGGATAATCGCACCATAAACAAATATATAGGAGCATTATCTACAGAATGCTGTAGATAAGCCCCTGATGTCAGTAGCGGCATCTCATAGTCGAAAAAAAAGGGTGACCGATTCCTTTTAAGAGTTCTGGCACTTATAGACCAGTTGGACGCTCCTAATCAACTCGCTACCTGCATTAAAGACAGCTGTCTTACATAGTCACCTTTATAAAAGACTCCTGTCTAGAGTTGAGCGACTTTAGTTGGATCGGGTTTCATGAAACAAAATTTGTTTCAGATGAAACTGGTCCGACTAGGGCAAAAAAAGTCGGAGTTTCGTCCGAAACCTGATCCCAATGCAAGTCAATGGGGAATAAAAGTCGGCATTGAGTGGATGAATGTCATCCGCTCAATGCTGACTTTTATTTCCCATTGAATTGCATTGGGGTCGGGTTTCGGACGAAACTCCGACTTTTTTTGCCCTAGTCGGACCAGTTTTATCTGAAACAAATTTTGTTTCATGAAACCCGATCCGACTAAAGTCGCTCAACTCTACTCCTGTCCACAGACAATTAATTAGTCAGACTAACCTCTGCAACATGCAAAGAGCTTTCTAAGGATGTCAGGGATAAGATCATAGACCTGCACAATGCTGGAATGGGCTACAAAACCATAAATTAGACGCTGGGTTAGAAGGAGACAACCGTTGGTGCACTAGTAAGAAAATGGAAAATATGCAAAATGACTGTCAAACAACATCGACCTGGGGCACCATGCAAAATCTCACCTCGTGGGGTATGGTTGATCATGAGGAAGGTGAGAGATCAGCCTAAAACTACACGGGGGGAACTTGTTAATGATCTCAAGGCAGCTGGGACCACAGTCACCAAGAAAACCATTGGTAACACATTACGCTGTAAAGGTTTAAAATCCTGCAGTGCCCACAAGGTCCCCCTGCCCAAGAAGGCACATGTGCAGGCCCATCTGAAGTTTGCCAATAAACACTTGGATGATTCTGTGAGTGATTGGGAGAAGGTGCTGTGGTCAGATGAGACAAAAATTGAGCTCTTTGGCATCAACTCAACTCGCCGTGTTTGGAGGAAGAGAAATGCTGCCTATGACCCAAAGAACACTGTCCCCACTGTCAAGCATGGAGGTGGAAACACTATGTTTTAGGGGTGTTTCTCTGATAAGGGCACAGAACTACTTCACCACATCAGTGGGAGAATGGATAAAGCCATGTACCATAAAATCCTGAGGGACAACCACCTTCCCTCCGCCAGGACATTAACCCCTTTCTGACATCTGATTTAATATTCTGTCCATATGACCTGGGCCAATTTGACAATGGACAGAATATTACCTCATCGCGATCGGCCGTGCACTCGAGGGGGGTGCGCGGGCGATCACCGCCGGGTGTCAGTTGATTCTGACAGCTGACACCCGGCAGTAAGTGCCAGGAGCGGTCAGAGACCGATCCTGACACTTAAATCCCCCGAAATTCTGCGATAGAACACGATAGCATCATTCCGTAAGTCAGCACAGGGCAAGACAGCACCTCTGCCTTTGGTTGGGAGAGGAAACCCGCGATGTGATGCGGGGTCCCAATCGTTGCCATGGTGACCCGATGTCGTCATGACGACATCTGGGTCACCAGACCTAGCAAACTTGCTGATCATGCGCAGTGCATGATGATCAGCATGTCTCTCTGTCAGTGCAGCGCTGACAGCTTCTATGGCATGCAGATGCTGCTTCATCTGCGTGCTATAGAAGCGATCAGCCTGCAAAAAATGATTGTGCCATAGTGGGACTAAGTAAAAAAGTTAGAAAAAGAAAAAAATAAGTTTTTAAGTAATTATAAAAATATTTAAAAAAAAAATCAAAAATAATTATAAAAAAAAATCAATATATCGAAAGTTTGGGGTCACCCAGACAATTGTGTTTTCCATGAAAACTCATACTTTTATTAATCAAATGAGTTGCCAATTGAATTTAAAATCTAGTCCAGACATTGACAAGGTTCGAAAAAAAGATTTTTATTTGAAATAATAATTTTTGTCCTTCAAACTTTGCTTTCGTCAAAGAATGCTCCCTTTGCAGCAATTACAGCATTGCAGATCTTTGGCATTCTAGCAGTTAATTTGCTGAGGTAATCTGGAGAAATTTCACCCCATGCTTCCAGAAGGCCCTCCCACAAGTTGGATTGGCTTGATGGGCACTTTTTGCGTACCATACGGTCAAGCTGCTCCTACAACAGCTCAATGGGGTTGAGATCTGGTGACTGCGCTGGCCACTCAATTACAGATAGAATACCAGCTGCCTGCTTCTTCTCTAAATAGTTCTTGCATGATTTTAAGGTGTGCTTTGGGTCATTGTCCTGTTGTAGGATGAAATTGAATCCAATCAAGCGCTGTCCACAGGGTATGGCATGGCGTTGCAAAATGGAGTGATAGCCTTCCTTATTCAAAATCCCTTTTACAAATCTCCCACTTTACCAGCACCATAGCAACCCCAGACCATCACATTACCTCCACCATGCTTGACAGATGGCGTCAGGCACTCTTCCAGCATCTTTTCAGTTGTTCTGCATCTCACAAATGTTCTTCTGTGTGATCCAAACACCTCAAACTTGGATTCGTCTATCCAAAACACTTTTTACCAATCTTCCTGTGTCCAATGTTTGTGTTCTTTTTCCCATATTAATCTCTTCCTTTTATTAGCCAGTCTCAGATATAGCTTTTTCTTTGCCACTCTGCCCTGAAGGCCAGCATCCGGGAGTCGCTTCTTCACTGTAGACGTTGACACTAGCGTTTTGCGTGTACTATTTAATGAAGCTGCCAGTTGAGGACCTGTGAGGCGTCGATTTCTCAAGCTACAGACTCTAATGTACTTGTCTTGTTGCTCAGTTGTGCAACGGGGCCTCCCACTTCTCTTTCTGCTGTGGTTAGAGCCTGTTTGTGCTCTCCTCTGAAGGAAATAGTACACACTGCTGTAAGAAATCTTCAGTTTCTTGGCAATTTCTCGCATGGAATAGCCTTCATTTCTAAGAACAAGAATAGACTGTCGAGTTTCACATGAAAGTTCTTTTTTTCTGGCTATTTTGAGAGTAATGGAACCAACAAATGTAATGCTCCAGATTCTCAACTAGCACAAAGGAAGGTCAGGTTTATAGCTTATCTAATAAGCCAAACTGTTTTCAGCTGTGCTAACATACTTGCACAAGGGTTTTCAAGGGTATTCTAACCATCCATTAGCCTTCTTACACAGTTAGCAAACACAAAGTACCATAAGAACACTGGAGTGATGGTTGTTGGAAATGGGCCTCTATATACCTATGAAGATATTGCATTACAAACCAGATGTTTGCAGCTAGAATAGTCATTTACCACATTAGCAATCTATAGAGTGTATTTTTGAATCATTTAATGTTAGCTTCATTGGGAAAAAACTGCTTTTCTTTCAAAAATAAGGACATTTCTAAGTGACCCTAAACTTTTGAACGGTAGTGTATACTATCACTAAGTAAATATTTGAATGAAAAAAAATCTAAACAATAAAAGTACACATATTTGGTATCGCCGCGTCCACAATGATCCGACCTATAAAACTGTCCCACTAGTTAACCCCTTTAGTGAACACATTAAAAAAATAAAAAACAAGGCAAAAAACAATGTTTTTTCATCATACCGCCGAACAAAAAGTGGAATAACATGCGATAAAAAAGACAGATATAAATAAACATGGTACCGCTGAAAACGTCATCTTGTCCCGCAAAAAATGAGCCACCATACAGCTCCATCAGCCGAAAAATAAAAAAGTTGTAGCTCTCAGGATAAAACTATGCAAAAATAATTATTTTTTTCTATAAAATAGTTTTTCTTATATAAAAGCGCCAAAACATAAAAACTATAGAAATGAGGTATCTCTGTAATCGTACTGACCCTAAGAATAAAACTACTTAATCAATTTTACCACACACGGAATGGTATAAATGCCTCCCCCAAAAGAAATTCATGAATTGCTGGTTTTTGTTCATTCTGTCTCCCAAAAATCAGAATAGAAAGTGATCAAAAAATGTCATGTGCCGGAAAATTGTACCAATGAAAACGTCAACTCGTCTCACAAAAACCAAGATCTCACATGACTCTGTGGGCCAAAATATGGAAAAATTATAGCTCTCAAAATGTGGTGATTCAAAAACTATTTTTTGCAATAAAAAGCATCTTTTAGTGTGTGACAGCAGCCAAACATAAAAACACGCTATAAGGCCTCTTTCACATGTACTGATATTTCCGGTACTGGAGATGTCAGTGTCTGTGTGTGTAATACTTGCTTCACAGGTGTGGCATGCGTGTGCCACATCAGTACCACACGGACGGGCGCCAGGGAAGAAGCGTTGCAGTAAGCGCTGTTTCCCGGCGCCTAGTGCTGAGCATGGCTCTCATCATTCTTCCCTGCTCTGCCGGCGATCGGCGCGAGCAGGGTAGAATGATGAGTTACATTTAAGGCCTGTTTCACACTTCAGTTGTTTGCCATGAGTTGCAAACCGTCAAAGTGTGAAAAAACGGATCCGTTTCCGTTTTGCAAAGAGCGGATGCACCGGATCCGTTTTTTGGATGGATCTGCTGCAGCCGCTAAGTTACATGAGGTCTGGAAAAGGAGAGGGAGAGAGAGGAAAAATCTTCCGGGCATGCACAGTTTAAAATAGCGGTCCGCCGCTGGAAAAAAACATTCCTTTGTCCGTCTACTCCAGCCGGCGGACGCTAAAATTCAAACGGATACGTCAAAAAACGGATGCAACGGACGACCATCAGTCATAATCCGCAAGTCTATGGGAAAAAAAATAGATCCGCCAAAAAAATGGTGGATCCGTTTTTTTATAAAACCGGCGGATTTTGACTGACATCAAACAAATGAAGTGTGAAAGAGGCCTAAGTAATAAAAGAGACAGCAAGCAGTGGCTGAAGGGACTATTACTCCCATCAGCCTACCCCTGCTACTGCTAATAACAGTGACAGCAGGATCGGCTGATGGAGGTATTTATCAGCCGCCGCCTGCCCTATAAATAAATAAATAAATAAATGAGTGAAAAAAACTGCGTGGGTTCCTCTGTATTTTCTATAACCGGCCAGGCAAAACTCACTGCAACCCTCAGCTACTGTATCAGCTTCAGCAAGGCTAGTTATTGAGAATAGAGGGATCCCCACACTGTTTTTTTTAATTGTTTAAATAAATAATTTTTAAAAAACCCACATGAGGTCCCCCCATTTTTGACAACCAGCCTTGCTAAAGCTCACAGCTGGGGCTGGTTTTCTCAGGCTGGAAAGGGGCCATAGATATTGACCCCCCCAGCCTAAAAACAGTAGCCCGCAGCTGCCGAGAAACGGCAAATCTATTAGATGTGCCAATTCTGGTGCTTTGCCTGGCTCTTCCCACTTGCCCTGTAACGGTGGCAAGTGGAGTTCATATTTGTGGAGTTGATATCACCTTTGTATTTTCAGGTAGCAACAAGCCCACGGCTTAGCAATGGAGAAGCGTCTATCCTATAATCTAGTAATCCTAGTAATAGTTGTATTGTAAATAAACACACAGCCAGAATAAATTTCTTTCATTGAAAAAATGACACAGACTCCTTTAATAATCTTAATTAAACCATACTGCATCGCTTAATTGCACTGAAGCCCTTGTTCTCCTGTTATAAAAGTAAAATAAGAAACCAACAATATACCATACCTGCCTGTCATTCTGTCCCATGCCGTAATCTATGTCTGGAGGATACGGTAATTAGTTTTCAACCTGGATGGTGCCAAGATGCGACAGTCCAGGCTGAGAACCACTGGTGAATGAGCTGCTGGGAAATCAGCGTCAGTGATTGGGGGTGACGCCATAGAGGTTCCATCCTGTCATTGAGGCTCCGTTCCCAGCCGGGCTGAACTGCGGTGACTTCGGTGAGCTCTCTGCTAGCATCGTGAGCCGTAAGCACTCATGGTGCTAGCGGGGATCACACCAGATCTCACCGCCACTCAGCCTGGCTGGGAACAGAGCCCAGTGACCGGATGTAACCTCTATGAGTTAAAGCTCCGAGTTGTCAAGCGACAGCCTCAAAAAAATCTTAATGATTTTGAGATGACCTGCAAAGAGGAGTGGAGCAAAAACCTTCTGACTTGTGCGCAAACCTCATCATCAACTACAAAAAAAGTCTGATGGCTGTGCTTGCCAACAAGGGTTTTGCCACCAAGTATTAAGTCTTTTTTGCCATAGGGATCAAATACATATTTCCCACTGCAAAATGCAAATATATTTATATAATTTATACAATGTGATTTTCTGGATTTTATTTTTGATATTCTTTCTCTCAATGTTAAAATTAACCTACCCTTAAACTTATGGACTGTTCATGTCTTTGTCAGTGAGCAAACTTACAAAATCAGCAAGGGATCAAATACAGTACTTATTTCCCCCACTATATGTTCTCCTTGTGTTTTCGTGGGTTTCCTCCATGTTCTCCAAAAACATACTGTCCCAATGCAGACCGGGCTGATAATGTCTGTAAAGCGCTGTGGAATTAAGGGCCTGTCACACTAAGCGATATTGCTAGCAATATCGCTATAACGTCACTGGTTTTTGTGACGTTATAGCGATATCGCTAAGTGTGATACTTACCTCTGACCGCTCCCCCGCTGGTTATCGCTGATCGCGTGAGAACGTCCTGGACTGTTTCTCGTCGTCAGCTTCCTGCTGTGACGACGAGCGACGCGTGAACACGGGCGGGAGGACATCAGGATCACCTCATCTGACACGTAAGTAGCGACCCCTGCGATGTCGCCGGTGAGATCTGTCTGTGTGACAGCTCACTAGCGACCACTTAGCGAAGTACCAGCGATCCTGACTGCGTCATATCGCTGGTCGGATCGCTGGTACATCGCTAAGTGTGACAGTACCTTAAATGGCATTAGATAAGTGAGTTAAATAGATAAATTGCCTCACCTGAACAATCCAAGTCGAGGAAACGCAAAGGAGATTATGTAGGTCTAGTTATATGGAGGGATATCTGTGGCCTGCCCTTGATAGGACGGTAGTCTTTGGAGAGCCAGGGGCCTATATAGCTTAATAGCACATGTTGATGGAGGCTGCCCTGATTTTATTGGGTGATATGGAAATGTTGATAGGAACCCAATGACTTAAAATCTGTGTGTGTGTGTGTATGTATATGTGTGTGTGTGTATATATATATATATATATACACACACACACCGTATATACTTGTGTATAAGCCAAACCGAGTATAAGCCAACCCCCCCCCCTAATTTTGCCACAAAAACTGGGAAAACTCATTGACTCGCGTATAAGCCTAGGGTGGAAAATGCCGCAGCTACTGATAAATTTCAAAAATAAAAATAGATACCGATAAAAGTAAAATTAATTGAGACATCAGTAGGTTAAATGTTTTTGAATATCCATATTGAATCTGGAGCCCCATACAGTTTGTGATGGCCCCATAAGATGCTCCATACAGAATACGCCCCATATAATGCTGCACAAAGGTTAATAATGGCCCCATAAGATGATCCATAGAATATGCCCCATATGCTGCTCCATAAAGGTTATGGCCCCATAAGATGTTCCGTAGAATATGCCCCATAAGATGCTTCATAGATTATGCCCCCATAAGATGCTCCATAGATTATGCCCCCATAAGATGCTCCATAGATTATGCCCCATATGATGCTCCATAGATTTTGCCCGCATAAGATGCTCCATAGAATATGCCACATATGCTGCCCCATAAGATGCCCCATAGATTATGCCCGATATGCTGCTGCCGCTGCAAATATTAAAAAAATGACATACTCACCTCTCCGTCGCTGGGGGCTAGGTGCCGGTGTCACCGCTGGCTCAGGCTCCGGTACCTGAGATATTCACCTGTCCCCGGTCCATCGCTGCTCTCCGCTGTCTGCCACGTCCTCTGTCAGTGACTGTTCAGGCAGCAGAGGGCGCGGTGATGTAGTTAGTGCGCGCCACGCCCTCTGCTGCCTGAACAGTCACTGACAGAGGACGTGGCAGACAGCGGCGAGCAGCAATGGCCCAGGGACAGGTGAATACTGCATATACTTACCCCTTCCTGGCGCGTCTCTGCAGCCCCCTCGTTTCTCCCTCGGTCTCCCTTCCTTCAGCAGTCACCTGGTAAAGCCATGAATATGCGTATATTGTTGACTTTAATGAGCGGTACCACGTGTCCGCTGAAGGGAGACCGTGGGAGAAGCGGGAGGGTTCTGCAGCGACACGCCGGGGGGGATAAGTATGATCTGACACCCCCACTCCCCCTCCCCCGCCGTCCCCCAGTATATGACCTGCGTATAAACCGAGAGGGGAACTTTCAGCCCCAAAAAATGGGCTGAAAATCTCAGCTTATACGCAAGTTTATACGGTAGTAGGGATTGTACTCACTCAGGTGCGACAGGAGGAAGACAGGAGGCACGTTCCTTTTAAAGTCCATATGGGTTTATTTGCTGCATAACCCTGGAAGCACCAACAAAAGGAAAACAGCCTTTGGAGCAAGCAAAAACAAAGCATCAGTGTTCATAGCACAGTCCTCTAGCTCATCCGAGAACTATGTGGGAGTTCCTGCTCTCCCAAGACACCAGCAGCCACTAACATGGCCAGGTCACATGACCCTGACCTCACACAGGTCCTGGCAGGATTCTGCTCCCTCAGGTCTGTGAGCACACAGGCTGGGGTAATGTCCAGCACTCAGGCTCGGTCTGGAGCCACATACGCAGGAAGATTTCTCCCTCTCTGCACACAGACCATGGAGGTCTACACACCTCCAGCCACAGCCCATGTGCCAAACAGCCTCAGTTATGTAGGCTGTAAGCACACCCACATGGGAAGAATATGGGTAGCCAGTCCCACCCATCTCTCATAGCTACCCGCAACCCAGACCCAGTTGCACTAACCGACATCTTAGTGCTCACGTGCACTAAAGCAAAATACTCCGGGTTGCATCGCAGGGAGCAGCCATCTCTCCGACACATACCTCCCATCAATTATACGTCCATTAGCCTCCTTACTTTCTCTCTCTTTCTCTCTCTCTCTCTCTCTCTATCTATCTATCTATATATACAGTGGGGCAAAAAAGTATTTAGTCAGTCAGCAATAGTGCAAGTTCCACCACTTAAAAAGATGAGAGGCGTCTGTAATTTACATCATAGGTAGACCTGAACTATGGGAGACAAACTGAGAAAAAAAATCCAGAAAATCACATTGTCTGTTTTTTTTCATTTTATTTGCATATTATGGTGGAAAATAAGTATTTGGTCAGAAACAAGCAAACAAGATTTCTGGCTCTCACAGACCTGTAACTTCTTCTTTAAGAGTCTCCTCTTTCCTCCACTCATTACCTGTAGTAATGGCACCTGTTTAAACTTGTTATCAGTATTATAAGACACCTGTGCACACCCTCAAACAGTCTGACTCCAAACTCACTCCACTATGATGAAGACCAAAGAGCTGTCGAAGGACACCAGAAACAAAATTGTAGCCCTGCACCAGGCTGGGAAGACTGAATCTGCAATAGCCAACCAGCTTGGAGTGAAGAAATCAACTGTGGAAGCAATAATTAGAAAATGGAAGACATACAAGACCACTAATAATCTCCCTCGATCTGGTGCTCCACGCAAAATCCCACCCCGTGGGGTCAGAATGATCACAAGAACGCTGAGCAAAAATCCCAGAACCACGCGGGGGGACCTAGTGAATGAACTGCAGAGAGCTGGGACCAATGTAACAAGGCCTACCATAAGTAACACACTACGCCACCATGGACTCAGATCCTGCAGTGCCAGACGTGTCCCACTGCTTAAGCCTGTACATGTCCGGGCCTGTCTGAAGTTTGCTAGAGAGCATTTGGATGATCCAGAGGAGTTTTGGGAGAATGTCCTATGGTCTGATGAAACCAAACTGGAACTGTTTGGTAGAAACACAACTTGTCGTGTTTGGAGGAAAAAGAATACTGAGTTGCATCCATCAAACACCATACCTACTGTAAAGCATGGTGGTGGAAACATCATGCTTTGGGGCTCTTTCTCTGCAAAGGGGCCAGGACGACTGATCCGGGTACATGAAAGAATGAATGGGGCCATGTATCGTGAGATTTTGAGTGCAAACTTCCTTCCATCAGCAAGGCCATTGCAGATGAAACGTGGCTGGGTCTTTCAACATGACAATGATCCAAAGCACACCGCCAGGGCAACGAAGGAGTGGCTTCGTAAGAAGCATTTCAAGGTCCTGGAGTGGCCTAGCCAGTCTCCAGATCTCAACCCTATAGAAAACCTTTGGAGGGAGTTGAAAGTCCGTGTTGCCAAGCGAAAAGCCAAAAACATCACTGCTCTAGAGGAGATCTGCATGGAGGAATGGGCCAACATACCAACAACAGTGTGTGGCAACCTTGTGAAAACTTACAGAAAACGTTTGACCTCTGTCATTGCCAACAAAGGATATATCACAAAGTATTGAGATGAAATTTTGTTTCTGACCAAATACTTATTTTCCACCATAATATGCAAATAAAATGAAAAAAAAACAGACAATGTGATTTTCTGGATTTTTTTTTCTCAGTTTGTCTCCCATAGTTGAGGTCTACCTATGATGTAAATTACAGACGCCTCTCATCTTTTTAAGTGGTGGAACTTGCACTATTGCTGACTGACTAAATACTTTTTTGCCCCACTGTATATATATATATATATATAATTTTTTTTTTTTAATATAGGAAACACCTTTAGACATCATGTAGGGTGTTAAAGTCATGGCCGAAAGTATTAACACCCTTGACATTTTTTCAGAAAATTAAGTATTTCTCACGGAATATTATTGCAATTACCCATGTTTTGTTACACACAAAATTGTGTGTGGGAGGAAATAGGAGAAATCGGAGGAAACCCACACAAGCACGGGGAGAAAATACAAACTCCTTGCAGATGTTGTCCTTGGTGGGATTAGAGCCTAGAACCCCACTGTTGCAAAGCGACAGTGCTAACCAGTGATCCATCGTGCTACACCTTGCTGCAAATATGCATTTTATTTCTGGATTTTCCCCATAAGCTTGACTGTAATCTGCAAGTAAAAACACACATGGGGTTCTATTTTGTTTCTGCAGCGGAAAAACATTTATAACAGATGTCATCCACACATGACTTTATCAATAAAGTTTTATAAAAGGTACTCAATATAAAGTATAAAAAATAAAGTAGTTTTATTTATAACACTAGCTGAAGAGCCTGGCATTGCCTGAGCATAGTAACCAACTGTGGTTAGTTATAACAAATTATAATGATTATATTGCACATAAAAGCATCCTATCCTGTGTGCACTGCTGAGCAGTGTATCTAATCCTATCCTGTGTGATACCGTATGCTGAGCCGTGTATCTAACCCTATCCTGTGTGATACTGACTGCTGAGCCATGTACCTAATCCTATCATGTGTGTTACTGACTGCTCAGCCGTGTATCTAATCCTATCCTGTGAGATATTGACTGCTGAGCCATGTATCTTATCCTATCGTGTGATACTGACTGCTGAGCCGTGTATCTAATCCTATTCTGTGTGATACGGTCTGCAGAGCCGTGTATCTAATATTCTGTGTGATACTGTGTGCTGAACTGTGTATCTAATCTTATCCTGTGTGATACTGTCTGCTGAGCAGTGTATCTATTCCTATCCTGTGTGATACTAACTGCTGAGCTGTGTATCTAATCCTATCCTGTGTGATACTGACTGCTGAGCCATGTGTCTAATCCTCTCCTGTGTGATACTGACTGCTGAGCTGTGTATCTAATCCTATCCTGTGTGATATTGACTGCTGAGCCGTGTATCTAATTCTATCGTG
This sequence comes from Dendrobates tinctorius, assembly GCF_039654945.1. Classification (NCBI taxonomy): domain Eukaryota; kingdom Metazoa; phylum Chordata; class Amphibia; order Anura; family Dendrobatidae; genus Dendrobates; species Dendrobates tinctorius. The sequence continues at coordinate 20,335,540 of NW_027361808.1, read as the reverse complement.
TGTGATACTGGGCTACCCCTGCAGTCTGTGTCAGAGGGTGGTCTGTGTTGGTACAACACTAAATTGTGTTATTTCCAGCTTTACAGAAGGACGATAACACCATAGAAATGATAAGAATAATAGGTCAAATTGTTTGGTGAATTGGAACATCCAGGGTTAAAATTTTGCCTCATAACATAGACTATGACGCTCTCGGGGTCCAGACGTGTGACTGTGCAAGATTTTGTGGCTGTAGCTGCGACGGTGCAGATGCCAATCCCGGACATACATACATACATACATACATACATACATACAAACAAACAAACAAACAAACAAACACACACACACACACACACACACACACACACACACACACACATTCAGCTTTATATATTAGATGACATATCAAAGGAAATCGAAGTGGAAAAAAGTGATAAAAACGCACTAAGGCCTGTTTCACACTTGCTTTTTTTTGCAGCGCGTTTTTCCCGCAAAAAAACGCATTGAAAAAACGCATACAACTGCTGCGTTTTTTTCAAGCATTTTTATGAGCATGCATGAAAAAAACGCAGCGTTTGTATGCGTTTTTAGTGCGTTTTTACCGCGTTTGCGTTTTTTTCCAACATTAGGTGGCCCCTCACACTAACCCAAACCATGACTTTACTAACCCTAACCCTGACCCTAACCCTGACCTTGACCCTAACCCTGACCCTAACCCTGACCCTGACCCTAACCCTGACCCTAACCCTTAACCAAACCATACTTAACCCTAACCCTAACCTTGACCCTGACCCTAACCCTAACCCTTAACCAAACCATACTTAACCCTAACCCTGACCCTAACCCCAACCCTAACCCTGACCCTAACCCTAACCCTAAACCCCCTTAACTAACCCTAACTCTAACCCAAACCCCTAAATTCCATGGTTAACAAAAAAAAACGCATGTGCAAAAAAACGCATACATAAGCATGCCAATGCGCACATATGCGCACCCATAGACTTATATTGGGTGTCTTGCTGTAAAAAAACGCATTGCGCGCATGCGTTTTTTTGAGGCAAATCGGACGCACAAAAAATGCAACAGGTTGCATTTTGTGCGCCCGAGCGCATACCGCAAAAAAAACGCATGCGCGGTAAAACGCGTACAAACGCATGTGTATGCGCACATAAGCGCATCCCATGCAAAGTATAGGAAAAAAAAACGCATGCGCTATTTAGCGCTAAATTACCGCAAAAAAAAACGCAAATGTGAAACCAGCCTAAAAAACATACTGTAAGTAACCTAATTTACATTATTGGGGCAGAAATCCTGCAGCATCAAAAATAATCCAAAAACTCATCTGGGAACTAAAAAGCAGGGATCTTCTGTTGCAGACCTGGTTTATCCCTGTAAATGGACACCACGTCTTTCAGTGGCTACATATAAGAATTCATTGTAGTTTCCGCTGCAGGTGAAATGAGCTGCCAACAGCAAATTCCCATGAGAGAATAGGAATCCTAGTGATGAGAGGAGCCCTTTAACTCTAAAAGAAAACTAGAACATTTGGTTTGCAGTTTCCAAATCTGATGAAATCCCTCTTGTAATCCATGGCGTACAATTTGCTGATATGTCTAGAAATTGCACAGATCACCAATGCTACTTCTTCTTTAGAGTATAAGGGCACTGACATGTGATAGCAGTAACTGATGATACCGCAACACAGTCCACAAACTCTGGTGCTAGACACGAGACTCATCTTTTTTTCCAACTTATACCTAATATTCAGCCTTGTAATAATGTTCTATTTTGGTTTTGCTCAGCCCTATATTACAGAATATAAATCAAAGGAAACCACAAAGGTTAATTTATTTATGGCTTTATTTTATTTTATGACTACAGTACAGATAATATAAAAATCTATATTTTGGTAGCACAAGTTTTTCTAGCTTTGATCTCCACTGGTCCTATTCTATAGTGTCTCATAGAAGAGTATTGTACTGCATAGTGAGGGGTAGAGTTGAGCGAAACGTGTCGGTCAAATTCAAAAATTGCCGACTTTAGCTAAAGTCTGGTTTCGCCGATCGAAACCCGACCATAGAGTGAGGTTGGCCATGAGGTCGCCGAGCGCCAAAGTTGCGTTTCAAATAATGCTTCCAGTGCCTTTTCTCAGCCAATGATGGAGGACGCACACTGTGGGCAACGCGATGACATGGGCAGCGGCCACCACCATCTTAGAGAAGGGCATTGAAGTGATTGGCTGGCTTTGTGTGGCGTCACAGTGGCTATAAAAGGACGTGTCCGCCGACCGCCATCTTCTGCCGATCTTAGAATAGGGAGAGGTGCTGCTGCTGATTCTGAATAAGGGAGAGCGTTAGGCAGGGAAGAAGAAAAAAAAATTGCTTCTGCTGATAGCGCTTTTCACTGTACAGTTAGTGTGCAGTGAAAACGGAGGATTTTTGTTGTGTACAGCAGCGCTGGTGGTGATTAGGCTGCCTTTTAAGGCTACCTGATAGCTGCATTGCTGTGTGCACACTGCTTTTCAAACTGCTTTTTTCAAAGCACTCCAACTTTTATTATTTTGTTCTGGTGAGTTACCGAGCGTTCATTTTTTTCACACACCGTATAGCGGTGTACGCTCCTCTCACACTACCATGTACTGGCTGGTATCATGGACAAATACAAGCTATCTGTGTTTGACTCTGGAAAAACAAGCCGAGGAGATTTTCCATTTTTCCAGACCTACACCTTATAGAGCTGTCCGCTTTTCAAACAGTTTCGTATATCTGCTGTTTGATTATGGTCAAAACTATACAGAGACAGCGTGTGTCACTCCGTATAAAAATAGACGGAGATTGACAATTTTCCATACAGACACCATATAGATGTGTCCGATTCTCAAACAGTATTGTATATCTGCCGTTCGCATTACAGTCACATCTATACAGAGTCAGTGTGTGTGTGTGTGTGTGTGTGTGTGTGTGTATCACTCCGTAAATACATATACGGAGATTGTTAGTTACACAAAAAACGTATACAGCTGTACATTTCTGATACAGTTCCGTATATCTGCTTGTTGGATGACAGTCAAATACATACTGGGAGAGCGTCATTGACTAGCAAAATACATACGTATATTTAATTTTTTTAATACATCTTACACAGCTGGACGCTCCTGTTAGAGTGTTAACACTCTAGTGTTAGAGTGTTAGCGACTCCTGGAGTGGACCCTCTGGGTCGCGGCACCAACCCTCCCAGGGCGAGCTAGCCTAGTGAGGACCACCCCCTATACAGGGAGTGTCAGGAGCAAGCCCCAGGGGATACGATACCACGACTGCTGGCATCAGGCGGCCGGCTCACAGGAGATACGAGACTGTGTGACTGGAGGGTGCAGGATACTAGGGAACACAGAAGAATACACGGGAGTGCACTGAATACAGGATAGTGCAAGACGGGTACACGTGGGCACATAAGGCGTGTACCGAGTAACACATTCGGAGGTAGACAAAGCAGGACGCGTGCAAGGAGCACGACAGGGTACAGAATGAGGCAGCAGTCGTGCCAGAAGGTGTAACAGAACACAGGAATAGAGTGAATGCCAGGAGGCACGACTGAGCAAGAAACAAGGGACAGGATACGAGAGGATGTGCCAGGAGGCACAACCGAGCATGAAGCAACAAGGGTTCAGAGCAAGTGCTAGCAGCACCACAGAATAGCAGACAGAGCAGAGGACCTGAGAACAGCGCCCAGCCAAGCTGGGACACAGCTGACCCAGCCAGGAAGCACAACAATAATCAGGCACCTCCCCTAGGGGGAGGTCGTCTGATATAGCACATGACTACTACTGGTTCTGGGTCAGGACCTAGCCAGAAAGCACATGACCACTACTGGTTCCGGGTCAGGTCCTCCATTACCATAGAGAGGACCGAGCCCTATACAGCACTGACAGGATCGCGCAAGCGCAAACGTGACATGGAGGAGGAGACCCGGGGATGAGAGCTGCGCGTGTGCACCCGACGGGGACCCCTGAGGGACTGCCGTACCGGAGGTAGTGACGTCGGGGCCGAAGCCCCGCCTCCTGGTGAGCGCGGCATAACAGCTCCTCATACAGTACCATCTCTCTGCTAGTATTTTTGGTACATTTTCCCAAACATTAGGAAGTATGGTGGAAGAGGCCGCGGACGTGGGCAGGGGGGTGCAGCTGGTAATGATGGTGGTGGTGCATCGGCTGGTTCTGGCAAAAGCACAATAGCAGCTAAGGCAGGAGGTGTTGAGTCTGCGTCATCGTTTGGCCCAAGAAGGCCTGTAAAGTTCCCTTTTCTTGGAGTAGGAAAACCGCTTTTAAAGCCGGAGCATCAGGAACAGGTTTTGGCGTACATTGCTGAAACAGCCACCAGCTCTATTGCCTCCTCTTCTGAACATTCGAAACCTGCAAGCAAGGAGTCGTCAGTGCAGGGTTCTGGTCAGGAAAAACATCTTTCCTTGTGTCCTTCACCCCCACCAAAAGTTAAGGATGTGGCAGCCCACACTTCAGATTACTCTATGGAGCTCTTTTCACATACCATGCCTGGGTTATCCAGTCAAATCCTGAATTCCCCAGTCCAAGATGAATCTGACATGGAGTGCACTGATGCACAGCCACTGCTAGATGATTCTGCTGGTACATTGACCCAGAGCACTACATTGCCCTCGCAGTCTACTGAGCCAGAATCTGACTCTGATGAAACTCAGGTGCCCCTTCCCGCATACTATACCACCTTACACGGTGACACAGAGGAAGGTAAAGAGGAATGTGCAGATGACTTTGAAGAGGAGGTGATGGATGACCCAGTTCTTGACCCGGATTGGCATCCACTGGGGGAGTAGGGTGGTGCTGGCCAGTGGCGGATTAAGTGGACTATGGGCCCGGGGCTGTTCATAAAACCTGGGCCCCTGTACCCCCCTTCCCACCTGAGCGCTGCGGTCCCCGTGCGGGAATTGACAGCCGTACGGACCGCAGCACTTGGTTTGCTGCGGGTCCATACGGAAAACCCGCCACCATTCCACCACGTGTGGACATGGCCTAAAAAGACGTTGCACATAAGCTGTAGGCCTACGGCCAATACGCACAAAATCGCCCAACGTGATCCTGGCCATAGGGGATCCACTTTAATGTCCCCACTTTAATTTGAAGTCCCCTTACTTCATCCATTGCAGTCCCCTATCACCCACTCACTTCATCTGCAGTGCCGCTTCATCATTTGCAGCCCCTTATCCCCCCTTCCATTTCATCATGTGCAGTCCCCTTCCCCCCCAACTTCATGTGCAGCCCCACTCCCCCATCATCATGTGCAGTTAATTTTACCCCCACATCATGTGCAGTCCCCCTTACCCCCACTTCATGTGCAGTGCCCCTTACCCCCAATTCATCATGTGCAGTCCCCCTTACCCCCAATTCATCATGTGCAGTCCCCCTTACCCCCAATTCATCATGTGCAGTCCCCCTTACCCCCAATTCATCATGTGCAGTCCCACTTACCCCTTAATTCATCATGTGCAGTCCCCCTTATCCCCCACTTCATCATGTTCAGCCCCACTCACCCCCCCTTCATCATGTGCAGCCCCCCTTCATCCTGTGAAGCCCCCACTCATCCCCCCTTCATTCTGTGAAGCCCCCACTCATCCCCTTCATCCTGTACAACCCCAGTCACCCCCCTTCATCCTGTACAACCCCCTTCATCCTGTGTAGCCCCACTCACCCCCCTTCATCCTGTGTAGCCCCACTCATCCCCCTTCATCCTGTGAAGCCCCCACTCATCCCCCCTTCATCCTGTACAACCCCAGTCACCCCCCTTCATCCTGTACAACCCCACTCAACCCCCTTCATCCTGTGTAGCCCCACTCACCCCCCTTCATCATATACAGGCCCCAGTCACCCCCCCTTCATTGTGTACAGCCCCCACTCACCCCCTCCCCCATTTAATTCATTTTATAAATAAAAAAAAATAAAAAAAGTTCCCCATACTTACCTCACAGCCGGCTCGCTCCCCAGCAGCGCCTCTGCTTTCAGCATCCTCCGGGACATGTCGGCGCGTGCACGATGACGTCCTCGCGCACGCCCGACATCTGACCCGGAAGTACAGCCGGAGGGAGCCGGAGCTGAGCAGCCGTCAAGGTGATGGCCGTGCACAGCTCCCGGCCCCGGCCTCATAGAATGTGACGCGGGCGGCTGTCTGCTGCCGGCGGCGTCACAGCACAGGGCACGGCTGGCACTGTACAGGTGCTGGGGGAGCGGCCCGGGGGGCATTTGCCTCTCTGACACCCGGCCCAGCCCGCCCCTGCCCCTGGGCCCCCAAAAAACCTTGGGCCCGGGGCGACCGCCCCATCCGCCCCTATTAAGATCCGCCATTGGCGCTGGCAATAGTTCAGATAAGGAGAAGGATCCGCAGCAGGCATTGACATCGCAGCAGCGGTTATCTGGCAGGCCTGTAGCTGTCCAAAAACGTGGACCAATAACTAAAAGAGTTACAGGACAGCTTGGCCAGACGGTCAACTTAGCACAGCGTGCAAGTCCAGAAAATGTATACCATAGTAGGAAGAGTGCAGTGTGGCACTTCTTTGTCCAAAATCCTACTGATGAGGCAAAGGTTATCTGTAAGAAGTGCGGAAGGACCTTTAGCCGAGGTAAACAACTCAGAAATTTGAATACCAGTTGCATGCTTAGACATTTAATCAACATGCACTTGCAAGCGTGGACGGACTACAAAACCTCAGGTAGCACATGTGCACCTGCTCCGACTGAAGGTAGCCAGCAAAGCTCCATCGATTCCCCCACTGTAAGACCACCGCCACCGTTAAGCACACCACCAGCACTAAATGTTGAAGTGTCGTCACAAGGCCAAAGCACTCAGGGAATCACAATGGTTGTGCAACACAACACTAAATCTAAGCCATCACCACCAATACCATCACCAACCCCCTCTCACTCCGTCCGGTCCACCGCTACTTCCCCCATATGCAGCTCTCCAGTCCAGCTCACCCTACCAGACACTCTGAGTAGGACAGGAAAGTACTCATCCGCACATCCGCGTACACTGTGTTTGAACACCTACATTGCCAAACTAATCTCATTAGAGATGATGCCCTACCGTTTGGTTGAAAGCGAAGCTTTCCGCGAGCTCATGGCCTACGCAGTCCCAAGCTATAACCTACCCAGTCGGCACTTCATTTCTCGAAAAGCCATCCCAGCCCTCCACCTGAATGTGAAAGACCGCATTGTCCATGCACTCAAGCAATCAGTGAGTGGAAAGGTGCACCTCACAACAGATGCATGGTCCAGTAGGCAAGGCAAGGGCCGTTACGTGTCCATCACTGCGCACTGGGTTGATGTGGTGGATGCAGGCTCCACAGGGGACAGCGGCAGTGGAACAGTGCTGCCTAGCCTACGGTATAGGAAACAGTTGGCTGTAGGCTTTCGACCCTCCTCCTCCATAAGCGAAAGCTCGTCCACAGAGCGCAGTCGCACGAGCACTCCATCCGCAGCTGGCAGTGTTGCACACGAGGTGTCCCACTGTCGAACAGCTAGTGGTAAGCATCAGCAGGCTGTGTTAAAGATGTCTTCGGGCGACAACAGATACACCGCGGAGGTACTGGCCGACTTCTTGCAGCGACAAACTGAGTCATGGCTGGGCAGTCTACATCTTGAGCCAGTCAAGGTAGTCAGTGATAACAGCTGTAATTTTGTGGCAGCCATAGCCCGTGCAAAACTAACACACATACTGTACCTTGCCTGGCTCACACTTTGAACCTGGTGGTGCAGTGCTTCCTTAATAATTATCCAGAGTTAACTACCCTGCTCCATAAGGTGCGAAGACTGTGCTCGCACATCCGTTGCTCAAACGTCCACTCCAGTCGTATGCAGAAGCTGCAGAGATTGCTCCACCTCCCCAAGCACCGCCTAATCATAGACGTTGCAACAAGGTGAAACTCCACCCTGCACATGGTTGAGAGGCTGTGCGAACAGAGGCAGGCTGTAATGCATTTGTGGGAGGATACACGGGCAGGCAGTTTGAGGGAAGACATGGAATTGTCGGGTGTGCAGTGGTCAAAGCTGAAAGACCTCTGTAAAGTCCTTCAGTGTTTTAAAGAATGCACACGGCTGGTAAGCGCAGACGACACCATCATAAGCATGAGCATCCCACTTATGCGTCTGCTCATGAAAAGTTTGACGCACATTAAGGATCTGGCGTCGGCAGCGGAGGAGGAACAGGATGAGGAGGAGGAGGGAAGCCTTGCTGACAGTCAGCCATTGTCTGGTCAGGGAACTGTCCTGGACAAGGTGGAGGAAGAAGAGGAAGAGGAGGAGTAGGGTGAGGGAAGGATGATTGTTTTGGGCAGGAGAATGCTTCTAAGGGGCAAGAGAAAATGTTGACGTTCCAAGGTCAGGTACAGTGTTTGTGCGTGACTGTAGGGATGTGGATTTGCCATAAAGTGCTCCTCCACCCAGCAGTGGCAGTGCATTATTGACACCTGGAACATTGGCCCACATGTGCGATCCTAAAAAGGGACCACCGCATTGCCAAAATGATGAAGGATGATGACTACTGGTTGGCCAGCATCCTCGATCCACTCTACAAAGGCAAATTATACAACATCATGCCACAGGAGAACCTAGAGATAATATTGGCTAACAAACAAGCAACTCTGGTAAACCGTTTGTTTGAGGCTTTCCCAGCACACAGCAGCGGTGCTGGTTTTCCCACGAGCCGTAGTGGGCACAATGGAAGAGGTGTTCGTGGTGCACACAGCCGAAGTGGCGTTGGAGACAGGGGTTTAATGACCATGTTGTGGAATGATTTCTCAAGTACCGTTCACACGACTGCTAATACTGCATCGATTACAAGTGACTGGAGACAGCAGTTGTCAACTATGGTTACAAACTACTTCACCTCCCATATCGATGTTCTCCCACACAGGTCATTCCCCTTTGACTATTGGACCTCTAAACTTGACACCTGGCCTGCTTTGGCACACTATGCCTTACAGGAGCTCGCTTGCCCTGCTGCTAAAGTGTTATATGAGTCTTCCGTGCTGCTGGATCAATCCTGACAGAAAAAAGGACCCGTCTGTCGACTCAAAATGTTGATGATCTAACCTTCATTAAAATGAACCATGCATGGGTTTCAAAGGATTTTGTCCCACCTTCCCCTGATGACACATAGGTTGCCAGAAAACTGCCTCGCTTTTGTCCTCCTCTTCCTCGGACTTGCCCAATTCCGCCATTTGCAGCAGCTGAATGTCCAGCCTACACATCAACATATGCCATTTTTTAAACCTCCCTAACTGGGCTGCCCACCCACCCCCAAGAGCTGGGGTCAACACCTGGTGCACCTGGGCAAGTGCCGTTGCTCTGAACAGATGGATGGACCCACTGATGGCCGACGGCACTGGTACAGGGCCCCTCATAGTACAATACAGTGTCTCTAACAGTGGGGGGCCCACTCGCCGTCAGACACACCAGCGTGCTATGAGGGGCCCTGTGCCTGTACCGTCGCCCACGAGTGTGACCCCCCTGCTTGGTCATCGCCACAGCACTTTCAAGTTGCAATACTTACCTCTCCCTGCTCCACCGCTGTGTAGTCTGGCCAGTTAAATCCTTCACAGGGACGGCCACTAGAAATTTGGTGTATTGATCGATGATGGTTAAGATGTAGCTATGGCCTCTACCTTCAGATGATCAATGGCTACCATTTCACCATTTGTAATGGACGTCAACTTACAAGCAGATGCAGTGGTGCTTTATGATCACCTTTCACAGTTGTGATAGTCACAGACGTGTGTCATTCCTGCCACCATTTTTCAATGTCTCCTCTCATGCCAATCCAATAGAATCGCCTACGGCCTGTGGCTTCTGTCTTTTGCACTCCAAAATGACCAGACACATCATGATAGGCAGTGAGGACCATGTCTACATCTCTCCCTGTGATCACAATTTGATGGAGATGAGTAACGGTGATGTGATCCACGCTACTGCAATAAAGCAATCCTTTCTTCACAAAGAACCATTTTCGCTGTCTCCACAGACACATTAATTGAGCGTCTGCATCTCTTCTGCAACATCTACCGGGAGGTTTTCCCGCGATAAGTAATTCCCAAATTTCTACTAACACTCGACTTTCTGTCTGTACTTGTATCCATGTAGTTTCCATGTAGCGGAGAGTCTAGACTGGCTTACTGAGATTGAAATATATACGAAGATTTAAAAGTACCACAACACTGTATACTGTTGTGTGCTTCGAATACCTTTCCCTTTTTTCTACTTTTTAAATTCTGGTGGCATAGTGAGACTGTGAGTGTCTGTGTCTGACTCCGGAAGTATAGACGGAAATTTATAATTACCCCTAGACTGGATACACCTGGCATGTGCTGATACAGTACCTTTGTTCAAAATTTTTTATTACGGTGTCATCCATAGTGAGTGAGCTTGTGTGGTTTACGCCTTCTATATATACGGTTAATTGGAGATACCAATTTTTACCCTATACTCGATATAGCTTGTATCATGTTAAACAGTACCTTTGTTCGACATTTAGTATTACAGACAAATCCATACCGTGTAAGCGTCTGAGAGTGACTACGGGACTATGTGAACGGAGATTTCAATTGTACCCTATAATATATATACTTGCTATCTTGTTATCCAGTACCTTTTTGACAACATTTTTTATTATGGTCAAACCCAGTCTGAGTGAGCGTCTGAGGGTGACTCCGGAAATATATACTGAGATTTTAAATTTGGCCAACACTGTATACAGCTGTACGCTTCTGATACAGTAACCTTTTTTGCTATTTAGATTCTGGCGTAATCCATAATGAGCCTGTGAACGTCTGTCTGTTACTCCGGAAATATATTTGGAGCTTTAAGATTACCCCAACACTGTATACAGCTGTACGCTTGTGTTACATTACCCATTTACAGCTTTTCATATTCTTGTGTAATCCATACTGGGCCTGAGAGTGTTTGTCTGTCTCCTGAAATATATACGGAGATTCATAATGTTTACACTATACTATATATACCTTGTATCTGGTGATAATGTACCCTTTTTCAACTTTTTATTTTATTGTGTAATCCATACTGAGCCTGTGAGCGTCTGTGTATGACTCATGAAATATATACGGAGATTTACTGTTATCCCTAGACTGTATAGAGCTGTACGCTTCTGATACAGTACCATATATCTGCTTGTATTTTGGGTCCATTTTCCAAAACATGAGGAAGTATGGTGGAAGAGGACGCGAACGTGGGCGTGGGGGGGCCTCCTGGTACTGATGGTAGTGATGGTGCATCTGCTGGTAGTGCCAAAAACACAATAGCAGCTAACGCAGGAGGTTTTGAGCCTGCGTCATGGTGTAGCTTCGGAAGGCCTGTAAGGCTCCCTTTTCTGGGAGTAGGTAGACTGCTTTTAAAGCCAGAGCATCAGGAACTGTTTTTGGCTTACATTGCTGAAACAGCCTCCAGCTCTATCGCCTCCTCTTCTGAAGTTTAAAAAAATTCAAGCACTGAGTCGTCAGTGCAGGCTTCTGGTCAGGAGCAACCCCTTTCCTTGTGTCCTTCACCCACACCAAAAATGAAGGATGCAGCAGCACACGCTTCAGATTACTCCATGGAGCTCTTTTCACATACCATGCCTGGGTTCATTAAAAATGGGGCCTGTTGTGAGTTCATTTCCCCCTTCATTACTGAGGCCCGAGGAACTCCCTCTTCTGGTAAAGAAAGGTAGTGAACCTGATTATCAAACACCTGAGGCTGATGATGATGACTGGCTGAGTGGAGTTACTGACTGGATATAAGGCTGCCGACGCCCTTCTGCCCTGCGGGTGATTTCTCTGTGAGATCCTTGGAGACCAGTCTGAATTCCTGCTCCTCTAAAGCTAAGTTTGCTGCTCGGCCTTTTGCTTTGTTGCTTTGACTTTGTTTTGCTTTGTTTTTCTGGATTTCTGCCATTCCCTGCTGGGGTGTGCTGAATTCATTTAGCTCAGTCTTCTGAAAATACCTGAGTGCTGATTTAGTTTTTGAAGCCTAGCTGCTTCAGGGCCTTTTTCATATCAGCTTGTTGGCTTATGTCTTTGATAGGGTTTTTGCAGATTGCAGACAGCAGCCTTCCTGTCCTTTCCTATCTAGGTAGTTTTGGGCCCCGTCTTTGCTCAGTCTATCTTTCTGTCTGTGTTAGTATTTTCATCTTGCTTCACCGTCATTATATGTTGGGGGCTGCCTATGGCTTTGGGGTCTGCTCTGGGGCAGTTTAGATTTCCTCTTTCTTTCTTTAGGCCTATGTAATTCTCCGGCTGTGATCGAGGGGTCTAGGGCATCGTAGGAACCCCCCACGGCTACTGCTAGTTGTGTTGATAGGTTCAGGGGTCTGCAATCTGATAGTTGCCAACTTCTCTGGTTTTCTGGACTTAGCTTGTATTTCTGCTTTTGCCTCCTACGGTGACTCATTCATAACAGGGGCCCATCATATACTGGAACATTCCAAATGGGGGACATCTGACACTGGAGCAGCATTGACGGGACCCATTATACACCGGAGCATTAGAAATGGAGCCTATTATATATGGAGCATTATTTGGGCCCATCATACACTGGAGCATCATCCATGAGGCCCATCATATACTGGAGCATTATAAATGAGGCAGATCAGACAGTGGAGCAGCATCTATGGGGCACATTATTCACTGGAGCATTAGAAATGGGGCCCATTATAAATGGAGCATTATTTGGGCCCATAATACACTGGAGCATCATCCATGAGGCCCATCATATACTGGAGTATTCCAAATGGGGGACATCAGACACTGGAGCAGCATTTACGGGGCTCATTATACACTGGAGCATTAGACATGGGGCCAATTATATATGGAGCATTATTTGGGCCCATCATACACTGGAGCATCATCCATGGGGCCCATCATATACTGGAGCATTCTAAATGGGGCAGATCAGACACTGGAGCAACATCTATGGAGCACATTATACACTGGAACATTACAAATGGGGCCCATTATGTGACATCGGCGGTCGTGCCCGCCGATGCCCCTTTAGCGGCGGTGCCCGCCGCAGCTTCCTCTCACCTGCGCCTCCCGGTTCGCGCGTTCCTCCGCGCTGCTTGCCGCTCTGCTGCGGGTAACCGCGACGGCCTTAGGCAGCGCACGCGCGTTCCCCCGGCCTCTTCCGTTGGCAGGGGGCGTCGCTAGGGGAGGGTCTGTAGGGCGCACTTCCGGTCTCCGCATATATCAGGCGTCCGCTCTATTCTGAGGGCGCCTGATGATTGTTTGTGACTTGCAGCACCCATCGGCCCTACCTTCTTCTGTGTACCCTGCCTATCCTTACTGTTCCTTTGTCTGCCCTGTTCCTGCTCCGTGTCTGTCTGCCTGTCTCCTTCCTGTGGTCCTCGCTGTACCTTTCCTGTAGGCTTCCAGCCATTTCCTTCTGCCCTCCACCTCGCTACTCCTGCTCTGTCTGCCAGTCCTCCGAGTCGTCCCTGCTGGCTCCGGCTGTCGCGGTTCCGCCCCCTGCGGTCCTGCCCCTAACGATCCCTGTACAGGGGTCGGTCTTCACCAGGTGTGCTCGGCCCAGGGGCTCCGGATCCGCGATCCAGAGGGTCCACTCTTGGACGTATTAGCCAGAGGCGTCACAGTATCATCAGGCCATGGATCCCGCCGGTGCCGCAGCCGCCACACAAAAGGAATTGCTTTTCCTTCGTGAAAATCAGAACCGGATAATGTCCTTTATGAAGTCTATGGACACCCGGTTGTCCGCCCTGCAGACCTCTGACCCCGGGCACGCTCCTCTCTTAGTCAGCCTTCAACAGGAGCTCGCGCAGCAGCGCGACGCCCAATCCCACATCTTGGGTTACATGGCATCCGTGGATGACCGATTGCTGGCCCTGCAATCCTCTGCTGCCGCTGCAACTTCCTCCCCGGATGTAGCCTCTACTCCGGCTCCCCGTCTGGGTAAACCCCCCAGGTACAGCGGAGATCCCAAGTTATGCCGGGGTTTTTTAAATCAATGCAGGCTACATTTTGAGCTTGCCCCCCTTCAGTACCCTACTGACCGCGCCAAGGTGGCGTTCGTTGTGTCCCATCTTGAGGGTGAGGCCCTGTCCTGGGTGAACCCCTTGTGGGAGAGAGATGACCCCGTAGTGCTAAATTTACAGACCTTCTTAGAAACCTTTCGCAAGGTATTCGATGAACCGGGTCGCTTAGCATCCTCCACTGAGGCCCTTTTTAACCTCCGCCAGGGTTCCCTCACAGTGGGGCAATACGCCATCCGCTTCCGGACCCTCTCTTCTGAGTTAGGGTGGAACAATGAGGCTCTTGTGGGAGCCTTTTGGAGAGGCCTCTCCAGTAAGATCAAGGATGAGCTTGCCGGGCGAGACACCCCCACCACTCTGGAGGACCTTATTTCGCTGGCCACTCGCATAGACCTACGCTTTCAGGAGCGCGCTCGAGAGGCAGTCGGAGAGAGAAGGTCCTTTAGGCTGTATCAGGCTCCTGTCCCCCGTTTCCCTGTATCTCCTGTTAGCGCCGCTCCTGAGCCTATGCAGGTTGATCGTGTCAGACTGTCCGAGCAACGCCGCAGGGAGAGGATGACCAAGGGCCTCTGCCTGTACTGTGGAGGGGCCAACCATTTTGTGCGTTCCTGTCCAGAGAAGCCAGAGAGGTCGGGAAATGCCTCCACCTAGGTCAGGTAAGAGAGGACCCCCTAGGTGATCAAAATTCCTCTCTTCCCCTTACTCTTTCAGCTTTGCTAATTACAGGTCGGGGGCGTGGGTCTGTGGAGGCGTATGTGGACTCGGGTGCTGCCGGTAATTTCATCCGCCAGGAGGAGGTTGACAAACTCCAGATTCCGGTGTTGGTATTGAAGAACCCTCGCGCTATTTCCTCCGTTGATGGTAAACCTTTACCCGGACTCATCACCATGATTACCGTCGAAGTAGATCTTCAAATCGGAGCTCTCCACCTCGAAAAGATAGCCTTTTATGTCCTGCCACAACTAGCCCATGCTGTTCTCCTAGGACTGCCCTGGCTCAGACGGCACGAGCCTGTGATTGACTGGCGCTCTGGGGAAGTTCTCCGTTGGGGGCACTCCTGCCAGGAGCACTGCCTACGGGCCCTCACGCGTCCTCGTCCATGCTTGAAGCCTGC
Organism: Dendrobates tinctorius; assembly: GCF_039654945.1. Lineage (NCBI taxonomy): Eukaryota > Metazoa > Chordata > Amphibia > Anura > Dendrobatidae > Dendrobates > Dendrobates tinctorius. Next base: position 20,320,390 of record NW_027361808.1, on the reverse strand, counting down.
CGACCTCCCGGGCTTACCCGCACCCTATCACACGTTTGCCGACGTGTTCAGCAAGAAGGAGGCGGATTCCTTACCACCTCATCGCTCCTATGACTGCCCTATCGACCTAGTTCCTGGTGCCACTCCTCCCAGAGGGAGAACTTATCCTTTGTCCCCAGCAGAGACCTCGGCTATGTCGGAATATATACAGGAAAATCTGGCCAAGGGGTTCATCCGGAAGTCCTCGTCCCCTGCGGGCGCAGGTTTCTTCTTCGTCCGGAAGAAAGATGGGTCCCTGCGACCCTGTATTGACTACCGGGGCCTGAACAACATCACGGTTAAAAACCGGTACCCGCTCCCGCTGATTCCTGAACTCTTCGACCGGCTGAGGGGGGCCAGAATCTTCACGAAGTTGGATCTGCGGGGAGCTTACAACTTAATCCAAATCCGAGCGGGGGACGAGTGGAAGACGGCCTTCAATACCCGGGACGGCCATTATGAATACTTGGTCATGCCGTTCGGTCTCTGCAATGCTCCAGCGGTGTTTCAGGAATTCGTAAATGAGGTGTTCCGAGACCTACTCTATTCCTGCGTGGTGGTGTATTTGGACGATATCCTCATTTTCTCGACCGACCTCTCCTCCCATCGGAGAAGTGTACGCATGGTCCTGCAGCGCCTTCGAGAAAATCGTCTTTACGCCAAGATCGAGAAGTGCCTCTTCGAGCAAACAGCGTTACCCTTCTTGGGGTATATCATCACGGATTCCGGTCTTAAGATGGATCCGGACAAGCTGTCCGCGGTACTCCAGTGGCCTCGTCCGGTTGGCATAAAGGCCATCCAGCGTTTCCTCGGCTTCGCTAATTATTACCGGCAGTTTATACCCCACTTCTCTACAGTCACCAAGCCCATTACGGTCCTGACCCGTAAGGGGACGAAGCCTAACGTCTGGCCCTCTGAAGCCGAGGACGCCTTTCTTGCCCTGAAACGCTCGTTTGCTTCTGCTCCGATTTTACACCGTCCAGTGGCCAGTAGGCCCTTCATTCTGGAGGTTGATGCCTCCTCCACTGGAGCTGGGGCAGTTCTCTCCCAACAGGCTCCATCTGGACGTCTTGTCCCCTGCGGGTTCTTCTCCAAATCCTTTTCTCCGGCGGAGTGCAACTACTCCATTGGGGACCGGGAATTATTGGCCATTAAAATGGCGCTGGAGGAATGGCGATATCTGCTCGAGGGGGCAGTGCACCCCTTTACTATCTTCACGGACCACAAGAACCTGGCCTACCTGCAATCTGCCCAGAGACTCAACTCCAGACAAGCCAGGTGGGCTCTGTATTTTTCCCGTTTTGAGTTTAAGCTCCACTTCCGGCCCGGCAGTAAGAACATCAAAGCCGATGCGCTTTCCAGGTCTTTGCAGTCCCTGGAGAGGGAGGAGGATCCATCATATATCATCGAGCCGGCTAAGGTTATCTCCGTGGCCCCCGTGAGTTTCTCTAACCCTCCGCCTGGCAAGACCTTCGTCCCTCCAAACAAACGCCTGGAAGTACTGCGCTGGGGACATTCTTCCAAGGTTGCTGGGCACGTTGGGATTAAGAAGACTCTTTTGCTTCTTTCCCGGTATTACTGGTGGTCCTCTCTCCACCAGGATGCAAAGGACTTTGTAGCCTCCTGCAGGTCTTGTGCTCAGAACAAGGTTCCAAGGACTCTCCCCTCCGGCCTCCTTCATCCGTTGCCTGTCCCAGAGGCTCCTTGGCAGCAAATCGCCATGGATTTCGTGACTGATCTGCCTCGCTCGGCTGGGTGTACTACCATCTTAGTCGTCGCTGACCGCTTTTCCAAGATGGCCCACTTTATTCCCTTGGTCGGACTGCCATCTGCCCCAAAGTTGGCCGAAATCTTTATCCACCACGTGTTCAGGCTACATGGTCTCCCTCTGCGAATCGTGACCGATCGAGGGGTCCAGTTTACTTCCCGATTCTGGAGGGCCCTCTGTCGGCTCCTGGGCACGTCTCTCGACTTCTCTTCAGCGTATCATCCTCAAACCAACGGCCTAGTGGAACGGATTAACCAAATTCTGACCACCTACCTACGCCACTTTTCTAACGCTCATCAGGATAATTGGGTCTCTCTTCTACCTTGGGCGGAATTCGCTCATAATAATCATTCCAGCGAATCAACGTCCAAGACACCGTTCTTTGTGGTAACTGGGCTAAATCCTGGGGTTCCATTGCCCTTTTCCGCATCGTCTGGAGTTCCTGCAGCAGACACTCTCGCCAAGGAGTTTTCGCAAATCTGGAAGGAGACCAGAGAGGCGCTCGAGCTAGCCAACGTCCGAATTAAGAAACACGCGGACAAAAGACGAAGGGATCTACCCCCGTACCAGCCCGGGGACAAAGTCTGGCTTTCTACCAAACATATCCGCCTGAAAGTCCCTGCTTACAAATTAAGTCCTCGGTACATCGGGCCTTTTGAAGTACTTGGGCGCATTAACAGGGTAGCCTACAAATTGAGGTTGCCGGCGTCACTCCGGGTCCCTAACGCCTTCCATATCTCGCTCCTTAAACCTGTGGTCTTGAATCGGTTCCAACCAACCTCCATGTCCCCTCCCTCGCCAATTTGTTCTGACAATGTCTTTGAAGTAAAGGACATCCTGGCTATGAAAAGGGTCAAAGGTAAGACTCTTTTTCTTATCGACTGGAAGGGTTTTGGCCCAGAGGAGAGGTCCTGGGAGCCCCGAGAGAATGTCGATGCCCCCCTTATCATGAAAAGATTTCTAACCAACCTCAGAAGGAGAGGGCATATGGGAGGGGGTACTGTGACATCGGCGGTCGTGCCCGCCGATGCCCCTTTAGCGGCGGTGCCCGCCGCAGCTTCCTCTCACCTGCGCCTCCCGGTTCGCGCGTTCCTCCGCGCTGCTTGCCGCTCTGCTGCGGGTAACCGCGACGGCCTTAGGCAGCGCACGCGCGTTCCCCCGGCCTCTTCCGTTGGCAGGGGGCGTCGCTAGGGGAGGGTCTGTAGGGCGCACTTCCGGTCTCCGCATATATCAGGCGTCCGCTCTATTCTGAGGGCGCCTGATGATTGTTTGTGACTTGCAGCACCCATCGGCCCTACCTTCTTCTGTGTACCCTGCCTATCCTTACTGTTCCTTTGTCTGCCCTGTTCCTGCTCCGTGTCTGTCTGCCTGTCTCCTTCCTGTGGTCCTCGCTGTACCTTTCCTGTAGGCTTCCAGCCATTTCCTTCTGCCCTCCACCTCGCTACTCCTGCTCTGTCTGCCAGTCCTCCGAGTCGTCCCTGCTGGCTCCGGCTGTCGCGGTTCCGCCCCCTGCGGTCCTGCCCCTAACGATCCCTGTACAGGGGTCGGTCTTCACCAGGTGTGCTCGGCCCAGGGGCTCCGGATCCGCGATCCAGAGGGTCCACTCTTGGACGTATTAGCCAGAGGCGTCACACATTATATATGGAGCATTATTTGGGCCCATAACACACTGGAGCATCGTCCATAGGGACCATCATATACTGTAGCATTATGTGGAGCTCATCATATACTGTATGGAACATTATATGGGACCAATTATTCTGTATGGAGAAATATATGGGGCTCATTATTCTGTAAAGCGCACAATGTGGTGGCTATAATACTGTATGGAGTAATATACTGTCCTTTTTTTGAGCTATTGTACAATTTAAAATATATTATTCATGTAAGCAGTGAAGTATTTGTCATTGTACTATACCGATATATCTGTGCCATATCGGAGCATCATGAGTTGTGGTATATGTTAAAGGGGCGCACTGACACACTCTTTGGCCCAGGGCACACGAAAACCTGGAGCCAGCCCTACCCCCCCACAACTTTAGCCAAATAACCCAAAGTTTTCAATGCGTAACTATTATTATGACGTAAATTAAGGTTGACAAGCTTCAGTAATAAGAATTGATGTTTTTGGCATTGAAATGGGCACTGTAGGTGTGTTTACTGTCCTCCACTCCCTGCCGACTTTGCTTCCCCATTGACTTGCATTGGGTTTCGTATTTCAGTCGGCCTCCGACTTTTCGCTATAGTCGGCCGATTTCGTTTGACCCGACTTTTGCGAAAGTCGGGTTTCATGAAATCCGACTCGACCCTAAAAAAGGCAAAGTCGCTCATCTCTAGTGAGGGCAATGCAAAAATATGAGCCCTTTTAAAACTCTTGTTTTAAAATTGGTGGGTACTGCTGTGAAAATTGCACAATAAGCTTTCCGCTAAGCAAATCGCCTAAAGCTATCAATTCCAATGTTTTCATCAATCATCGGTGACTCCCGCTAAAATAGTCTCCTGCATTTGCACTCTATCAGTTCTGCATGTTTTAGTTTCTTATGTCGTGTATTTACAGAACATTACCAATTTTGAAAACGCCAGTACCTCTGCTCTGATTGTTCCCATCCGTGCCACCAATGCTACTTGCACAGTGTCTGTCGCCTGTGTCACTGTGGGAGGGATCGGACCATACAGTGAAATGGTCCAAGTTGTTGTTCCAAGTGATGGTAAGAGCTTGTATTTTCTAAGCATGTAATGTAATATCTTAAACATTATAATAAATTGAAACCAGAAGGGCACCACTGAGTCACAATAGGGGATACACCTGTGATCAGTAAAAACACTGTAGAATACGTAGAAAAAGCTACTGATCACAAACACAGGGATCACCACAATTATACAATTTTTATTGCAGAAAAAACACCATAGATAAAAACATTAAAAAGTCATGAAATGACATACAGAAAAGCACACAAGGCCCATAATGGGGCCAAACAAGACACCCCTAAATCATGAGAGCTAATACAAAGGTATAGGACATAATACACATGAATGCACTAGTGCTAATAACAAGGTCAGATGGTCCAAGGCTATATTTAAAGGGATATACATATAACAAGGCAGATAAGAACCATAAATATGTCAGTAAAAAAGCCTAAAAAAGATGAAGATGTGTAGACAAAATGCAAATTAGCACCCTGTACAACTATAACACATAGGAGCCATGCTAACAAACATGATTAAACCACACTCAATGGAGCAGTAAACCACACTCAATGGAGCAGTAAAATGCAAAATAGCTATGAATAAAAGCATAGCAATACATGCGCCAAAAAGGCTACACTGTGCAAATGCAGCAAATAAGTCCTGTCTGAGTAACGGTCACATGTGGGGGAGCTTGTGGAGTGCCCGACGCGTGTCGCCACCGCTAGGGGGCTTCGTCAGGGGCTGGAGAGTCAATCTGCAATAAGCTTTATAAATATATTCAATAATTAGTGATAATACAGTGCAGCCGCGGCAAATATACCTGTTAAAGCCGCGTAAAAGATGGAGGCCGGAAGGCGCAGCCACGCCAGGAGGAGAGATGTTGTACAAGGCTGACAATCATTTCCTGGTTCGGGTGGTATGACGTGTCAAATTCCTACTGCGCAGGCGCAGGAGGATATATCACTTTACACACAGAGGCGTTCCGAATCCAAACATCCCCAATGACGGGGAGTTGGGAGGCGTAGTTACATGAAAGAAGGTAGCGCGGTATAGAAATCCATAAGTGAATCAAAGTCCATACTGCGCAGGCGCGAAAAAAGACAATAATCTCGCAATCATAGTCGTAAAATATGTCTCTATCTTTATATCTTTGCATACATATATAAGAAAAACATTGAAAAAGTAACATATATATAAAGACCAGACAGATAATACCATGGATCATATCCATGATACATAGCGCCATACGCAATCGAAATAGCACATTACACAAGGAGTCCTTCCAAATCCAAACATCCTCAATAAGGGGGAATTAGGAAGCGTAATTACAAGAAAAAAGAGGGAACGCAGTATAGAAGTCCAAAGGAATCCCTATGTAAATCAAAGTCCATACTACGCAGGCGCAAAGAAAGGCATTGATTTCATAGTCGTAGTCATGAAGTATATAATAATGAACGACGGTAAGATGGATGGATAGCGCTATACGCAGTCTCATAAAGCCACTATAAGAAGATATACTATTTTGAACGCTTCGATTTTAGATAAAAGATGGCATAACCTCAACATAAACTTTAGTGTAACGTAACATCCATTAAATACCTATTCATACTCCTGAGGTTCACGATACAATAACCTAGATGACACACAGTTCTAAACAAGAATAGTGTACAGGACAAAAAAATGCTCTTTTAGTGGAATTAACCACTAAATCTAAAATACTGCTGTAAGGTTTGTCACCAAGACGCAAAACAATGGTGGAATTATAATGCCAAATCGTGACCCCACAAATGGTGGAGTAAAAGGGGGGTCATGTCATATCATCATATTGGACCCTAAGGTCACTGGATAGAAACTACAGATATTCATGTGGAGAAAAATCAAATTGAGAGGCTAAAAAAGACCCCAAGTGATCCAAGAATACACAGAAATCTATCCCATCCCCAACTGACAACCAAATCACAAAGAAAAGAAAACATGCAGAGGGAAAAATCACTCCACAAGTTCCAGATCATGCGGATGAAAGGTGCCAGCTGGTCAACCTCTAGAGACGGTAAAACCGTACAGTGGAGGGAACAAAAGGACTCCACAAGCTCCTCCCTGTGCCCTTATATGAATGTTCAAATTTAAATTTAACCAAGAGTAGGAGGAAAATGGAAAAAGGAAAAATGAAGACTTGGTATCAAGTCACCTAGAGTAAGTGTAATTATATGTTAGATATTGAAAAGTTACCATATGATACAAAACCCGGTGAACAAAATACCCAAGTAGTTGATATGTGCACAAAAGTTTTTGCCATCCAACTACAAGTCCTATCAGAAAACAAGAAATACACAGAGGAAATGGTGAATCCACAAGTTCCACCCCACAAACATGGGCATGGAAAATGTAGGATTCAACCTCTAAAGACGGCCAAGCCATACAGTAGAGGGAAAAAACTCCACAAGCTCCTCCCAATGTCCAAAAGCAAAATAAAGTATAGACCATGTAATAAAGATGATGTATGAAGGATACCCATACGAATTTAGTTGCAAGTTACCTATAACAATTGAATGAAATTGAAATAATCATACAGGATATAGACAATGTGACACATTTAAGAGCACAGAGAAAAATGCAAAAAAAGGCCAAAAAAATGCCGATAGTGACCCAATACAGGGGGCAGATTGAGCCCAACAAGTCCATTATTGTATTCAGGTCTCTTCAACAGTTGCGTGTCTTTGTATATATCTCATCCAAGCCTGTTTAAGAGGATGAAACTGCCAATCAGGAAGACAGAAAGCGACACCATCCAGACATATGGAGGAAATTGGTATTTTCTTTCCAGATAAACTGGACCCCAGAGAGGAGAAATTTCAACGGGGATCCAGGCCCTCAAGATCAAAACAGAGAAGGAAGACAACCTGTGAATAAAATGGAGAGGAAAAATATAACTATCTGAAAAATCAGACTTGTTTATAAAAACCGGTAAATAGTAATTCCTCATTCAAACCCACAGGTGATCGGCTTCGGAGGTCAAAAATCTACCTAGATTCCCGTTTCAATAATTCCAAAGAAATGTTGCCCCCTCTGATGTTCGTTTGTATCAATTCCAGGCCCATGACCCTAATACCAGTCATACAACTATTATGCTCACACAAAAAGTGGGCAGCCACTGATGTCAAGAGTTTACCTTTTTCAAGGTCAGTCCTAGCAGTGTTGATATTAGATAGATGTTGTTGAATCCTTTTCCGGAGGTCTTGTGTAGTTTGTCCTACATAAATTTTTGGGCACTGGCAAACCAAAGCATAGACAAGCTTCCTGGATCTGAAATTGAAAAAGGTCTTAGAGACAAAAGGAAATGTCAAAGAGGGAACAGAAACCCCTTCGCTGCCAGTAGTAAGATGGCAGATGTTACATCTGCCACATGCAAACGTGCCCACCAGACGTGTGCCTCTATTTAGACTGTGCACCGGCCGTTTGAAATGACTATGGCATAAGGAGTCCTTTAAAGATAGAGCCTTCCTGGCGACAAGAGTTGGTTGAGATGCTATGTGGGTGCTAGCTTGGGCTCTTTTACTAACATACCCCAATACTTATTAAGGATACCCCGTAAATCCCGCCATTGATTATTATATGTGGTTATTAAACCTAAAGGTTTGATGGCCTTGTGGGGTCGTGGACCTAAAAGGTCAACACGATCCCTGTCCCTGGCAGATGAAAAAGCCCTGGAAATTACCTTACGTGGGTATCCTCTATGTTTGAAGCGTTGGGTCAAATCCTTGGCCTGTATTAAAAAATCCTGTTGGTCCGAACAGTTTCTTCTTAACCGGTTGAATTGTCCTTTCGGAATTCCATTTCTCAAATGCTCTGGATGAAAACTTGAATAGTGTAGGATACTGTTGGTGGAAGTAGGTTTCCTATACAGAGTAGTTTGAATGGATTGTCCTACAATGGTTAGTTTGAGATCCAAGAATTCCACCACAGTGCCTGCAAAATTAGCCGTCAAACGTATATTAAATACATTATCTAGTTAGTGAGGGCCCCATCGTTTGCTCAGCCTGTCTTTCTGTCTGTGTTAGTGTTTTCATCTGTTTTCACCGTCAATACATGTTGGGGTCTGTCTATTGCTTTGGGGTCTGCTCTGAGGCAGTTTAGATTTCCCCTTTCTTTCTTTAGGTTTATTTAGTTCTCCGGCTGTGAACGAAGTGTCTAGGACCACCATAGGAACACCCCATGGCTACTGTTAGTTGTTGTGAATAGGATCAGGGGTCTGCAATCCGCTAGCTACCAACCTTTCCGGTTTTCTGGACTTAACTTGTATTTTTGTTTTTTCCTCCTCCGGTGACTCATTCATAACAGAATCACCAGCCATACCGCAGATTCTAGGGTACTCAATAGCAGGAAAGAATTGTAAAAAAAAAAAAAGTGTCAGAATTTTTTTTTTAATGTATATTTTTTCCTCTTTTTCTCTGGGGCCGTAGGAGGAATTTTCTTAATGGAGATTAAGCAATTGTCTGATCGTGTGGAGCAGCTGGCTGCTGAATTGAGGGGAATTTCCACCTATCTTGCTCATTCACATGCTACTGAACCAAAGATTCCTACTCCTGATGTGTTTTTTGGGGATCGGTCTAAATTTTTGAATTTTAAGAATAATTGTAAATTATTTCTTGCCTTGAAGCCTAACTCATCGGGGAGCTCTGCGCAGCAGGTTAAAATTGTCATTTCTTTGCTGCGCGGCGATCCCCAGGATTGGGCGTTTTCTTTGACACCTGATGATCCTATTCTAACTAATGTGGATGCATTTTTTCAAGCCTTGGGGTTGTTGTATGATGAACCTAATGCTATTGATCAAGCTGAGAAAGCCCTGTTGACATTGAGCCAGGGTCAGGATGCTGCAGAGTTATACTGTCAAAAATTCCGAAACTGAGCGGTCCTTACTACCTGGAATGATGGTGCCTTGGCAGCTCTCTTTCGGAAGGGTTTGTCAGAAACCATAAAAGATACTATGGTGGGATTTCCTGTTCCCTCTGGTCTTGACGATTCTATGTTATTAGCCATTCAGGTTGATCGGCGTTTACGTGAACGTAAAAGTACACGAGAAATGTTGCCACCTGTTGAACAAATGTCTGAACCTATGCAATGTGATAGAGTTTTGTCTAGGGCGCAACGTCAGGAGTTCAGAAGGCGTAGTAAGCTGTGTTTTTTCTGTGGAGATGCCTCTCATATGATTTCTGTCTGCCCTAAACGAGAGAAATGTTTTGCACACACATTTGCTGTGGGTGGTGTTCAACCTAAGTTTCTTCTGGCAATTACTCTGATCTGCTCCCTGTCCACATTTTCTGCTAAGGCTTTTGTGGATTCGGGAGCGGCTCTGAACCTGATGGACTTGGATTTTGCTAAACGTTGTGGGTTTCATATGACACCTCTGCGGACGCCTATCCCTTTGAGGGGTATTGATGCTACTCCTTTGGCGAAGAATAAACCTCAGTTTTGGACCCAGGTGGTAATGCGGGTCGCCCCAGACTATCAAGAAAATTGCAGATTTTTGGTGTTGCATAATTTGCATGATACCATTGTTCTGGGATTTCCCTGGTTGCAAATCCATAATCCAGTTTTGGATTGGAAATCTGTGTCTGTGGTGAGTTTTGGTTGTCGGTGTGCTCTTGATGACGCTCCTGTTTTCTCCACCTCTCCCCAGTCGCATGATGTTCCTGACTATTTGGCTGATTTTTATGATGTATTTAGTGAGAATAAGTCTGCGTCTTTGCCTCCTCATAGGAATTATGACTGTGCAATTGAGTTGAGCCCTGGGTGTAAATTTCCCAAGGGTCGACTTTTCAATTTATCTGTACCCGAGCATGAGGCTATGCGATCTTATATTAAGGAGTCGTTGGAGAAGGGTCATATTAGACCATCCTCTTCACCCTTGGGTGCTGGTTTTTTTTTCATGGCCAAGAAAGATGGTTCATTAAGGCATTGTATTGACTATCATTCCCTTAACAAAATTACTGTTGAATATCAGTATCCGTTACCCCTGATTTCTGATCTATTCTCCAGAGTTAAAGGTGCTTGCTGGTTTACCAAGCTTGACCTCAGGGGGGCGTATAATCTTATTAGCATTAAGCATGGGGATGAATGGAAGATGGCGTTTAATACTACGGAGGGACATTTTGAGTACCTAGTGATGCCTTTTGGGCTCACTAATGCCCCTTCTGTCTTCCAGTGCTTCATGAATGATATTTTCCGGGACTTTGTGGATAAATTTTTGATCATCTATCTGGATGATATTTTGATCTTTTCCAGGGATTGGGACTCTCATGTGGAACATGTTCGGACTGTGTTCCGGATTTTGAAGGAGAATTCCCTGTATGTTAAGGGATCGAAATGCCTTTTTGGTGTACAGAGGATATCATTTTTGGGATTTATTTTGTCTCCGTCAACTATTGAAATGGACCCGGCCAAGGTACAGGCCATTTATGATTGGGTTCAGCCCACTTCTTTGAAGGCCCTCCAGAAGTTTTTGGGTTTTGCTAATTTTTATTGTAAATTTATAGCTAATTTTTCTGGTATTGCCAAACCATTGACTGATTTGACTAAGAAGGGTGCTGATGTGCTGAATTGGTCTCCAGAGGCTGTTTCTTCCTTTCAGGAGCTGAAGCGGAGGTTCACTTCTGCTCCGGTTTTGCGGCAACCTGATGTCTCACTCCCGTTTCTGGTAGAGGTGGACGCTTCTGAGATTGGTGCAGGAGCTGTTTTGTCCCAAAAAGATCCGGTAACATCTAAAATGAATCCCTGTGCTTTCTTTTCCCGAAAGTTCTTCCCATCCGAACGCAACTATGATGTGGGGAATCGGGAACTGTTAGCCATGAAATGGGCATTTGAGGAGTGGAGACATTGGTTGGAGGGAGCTAAACATCAAGTCGTGGTCCTTACCGACCACAAGAATTTGATTTACCTTGAGTCCGCCAAACGCTTGAATCCTAGACAGGCTAGGTGGGCCTTGTTTTTCACACGTTTTTATTTTGTGGTCTCTTTTCTTTCGGGCACTAAGAATGTCAAGGCAGACGCCCTCTCTAGGAGTTTCTTTGCTGATTCTCCTATTGTGACCAAGCCTGCTACCATCTTAGGTGAGGGGGTAGTTCTTTCTGCCATCTCGCCCGATTTGAGACGTGCTCTGGAAGAGTTTTAGGAGGACAAACCTGAGCGTTGTCCCATTGGAAAATTGTATGTTCCTGACCAGTGGAGGAAGAGAGTAAAGTCTGAAGTTCATTGCTCCGCATTGGCTGGTCATCCAGGTATTTTTGGTACTAGAGATTTGGGGAGTCGGTCTTTTTGGTGGCCCGCCTTGTCTCGTGATGTCAGGAATTTTGTGCAGTCCTGTGGGACTTGCTCCCGGTCTAAACCTTGTTCTCGCTCTAGTGGGTTGTTGATGCCTTTGCCGGTGCCCAGGAGGCCATGGACCCATATTTCAATGGATTTTATCTCTGATATGCCTGTCTCTCAGAGAATGACTGTTATTTGGGTGATTTGTGATAGATTCTCTAAGATGGTCCATCTTGTACCACTCCCTAAGTTGCCATCTTCATCTGAGTTGGTGCCCTTGTTTTTGCAACAGGTGGTTCGCTTGCATGGGATTCCTGAGAATATTGTGTCTGACAGAGGAGTTCAGTTTGTTTCTAGATTTTGGAGGACTTTTTGTTCCAAGCTGGGAATTCAGTTGTCCTTCTCCTCTGCGTTTCACCCTCAGACCAATGGGCAGACGGAGAGAACAAACCAGACTTTGGAGTCTTATTTGAGATGTTTTATTTCTGCTGATCAGGATGGTTGGGTTTCATTCTTGCCCTTGGCCTAATTTGCTTTAAATAATAGAGCTAGTTCTGCCACTTTGATGTCACCTTTTTTTTGTAATTTTGGGTTTCATCCTCGATTCTCTTCAGGGCAGGTGGAGCCTTCTGCCTGCCCAGGTGTTGACACTGTGGTGGATAGAATGCACCAGATCTGGGACCAAGTGGTGGATAAGTTGTCTCTCTCCCAGGAAAAGGCCCAGCGGTTTTCCAACCGGCATAGGACCATTGGTCCCCGGTTTAAGGTGGGTGATATGGTATTGGTTGTCATCAAAGAATATCTCTATGAAGGTGGCTTCTCCAAAGTTTACAGCTAGATTTATTGGACCTTACAAGATTTTGGAGATTCTTAATCCGGTCTCTTTTCGATTGGCTCTTCCTGTTACATTCAAGATCCATAATGTGTTTCATAAGTCTCTGTTAAAGAGGTTTGTTGAGCCAGTAGTTCCTGTGGTGGCACCTCCTGACCCTGTATTGGTTGAAGGTAATGTGGAATATGAGTTTGAGAAGATACTGGATTCTCGTCTGGCTAGACGGAGACTCCAGTATTTGGTTAAGTGGAAGGGTTATGGCCAGGAGGATAATTCTTGGGTCCCTGCATCTGATATTCATGCCGAAAGATTGGTTCGTAATTTTCATCGGGCCCATCCTGATCGCCCTGGTGGCGTGGATGAGGGTTCGGTGACCCCTCCTCAAGGGGGAAGTACTGTTATGAGCTCATTTTCTCCTTCACCTTTGATGTCCGATGAACTCCCTCTGCTGGTGAAAGGAGGTAGTGAAATTGATTTGGATGGGAAAAACCTGTCATCTGAACAGGTGGAATGTGATTGGACATCCGGAATCTCTGAGTGGATATAAGGCCGCTGACGCCCTGCTGGGTTGCTGGTGATCCTCTCTGCTCTGAGTTCTGGCCTCCAGTTTAGTCCTGTCTACTAAAGCTAAGTTTTTGCTCTGCTATTGTTCCATGAGATTTTGTCTGGTTTACTTAGTGTTTGTGTTCAGCCAGTCCTGGTTGGGACTGGCTGAACTCCATTTTTGTCTCTGATCAGTTGATCTCTTTGCTCTGTTTTCAGAATATACCTGAGTGCTGATATAGTGATTTTGAAGTCTAGTGACTTCAGGGCCTTTTCTATCAGACGTGTTGGACATTATTTTTGGCAGGGTTTTTGCGTGATTGCAGACAGTTGCTTTTCTTTCCTGTTCTATCTAGTTAGTGAGGGCCCCATTGTTTGCTCAGCCTGTCTTTCTGTCTGTGTTTGTGTTTTCATCTTTTTTCACCGTCAATACATGTTGGGGGCTGTCTATTGCTTTGGGGTCTGCTCTGGGGCAGTTTAGATTTCCCCTTTCTTTAGGTTTATTTAGTTCTCCGGCTGTGAACGAGGTGTCTAGGACCACCGTAGGAACATCCCACGGCTACTGTTAGTTGTTGTGAATAGGATCAGGGGTCTGCAATCCGCTAGCTACCAACCTCTCAGGTTTTCTGGACTTAGCTTGTATTTTTGTTTTTTCCTCCTCCGGTGACTCATTCATAACATCCTACATTCTTCCAATGACCCTGTCCATAATCAAAGGACATCATCGATGTAACGCCACCACTTAAACACATGGTCCTTGAACTCTGTTGATGGATAAACCCGGGTCAACTCCCACCACCCGAGAAAAAGGTTGGCATACGATGGTGCACTATCTTCCTGATTGGCAGTTTCATCCTCTTAAACAGACTTGGATGAGATATATACAAAGACACGCAACTGTTGAAGAGACCTGGATACAATAATGGACTTGTTGGGCTCTATCTGCCCTCTGTATTGGGTCACTATCGGCATTTGTTTGCCCTTTTTTTTGCATTTTTTTGCATTTTTCTCTGTGCTCTTAAATGTTCCGCATTGTCTATATCCTGTATGATTATTTCAATTTCATTCAATTGTTATAGGTAACTTGCAACTAAATTCGTATGGGTATCCTTCATACATCATCTTTATTACATGGTCTATACTTTATCTTGCTTTTGGACATTGGGAGGAGCTTGTGGAGTTTTTTCCCTCTACTGTATGGCTTGGCCGTCTTTAGAGGTTGAATCCTACATTTTCCATGCCCATGTTTGTGGGGTGGAACTTGTGGATTCACCATCTCCTCTGTGTATTTCATGTTTTCTGATATGACCCGTAGTTGGATGGCAAAAACTTTTGTGTACATATCGACTACTTGGGTATTTTGTTCACCGGGTTTTGTATCATATGGTACCTTTTCAATATCTAATATGTAATTACACTTACTCTAGGTGACTTGATACCAAGTCTTCATTTTTCCTTTTTCCTTTTTACATTTTCCTCCTACTCTTGGTTAAATTTAAATTTGAACATTCATATAAGGGCACAGGGAGGAGCTTGTGGAGTCCTTTTGTTCCCTCCACTGTACGGTTTTACCGTCTCTAGAGGTTGACCAGCTGGCACCTTTCATCCGCATGATCTGGAACTTGTGGAGTGATTTTTCCCTCTGCATGTTTTCTTTTCTTTGTGATTTGGTTGTCAGTTGGGGATGGGATAGATTTCTGTGTATTCTTTGATCACTTGGGGTCTTTTGTGGCCTCTCAATTTGATTTTTCTCCACATGAATATCTGTAGTTTCTATCCAGTGACCTTAGGGTCCAATATGATGATATGACATGACCCCCCTTTTACTCCACCATTTGTGGGGTCACGATTTGGCATTATAATTCCACCATTGTTTTGCGTCTTGGTGACAAACCTTACAGCAGTATTTTAGATTTAGTGGTTAATTCCACTAAAAGAGCATTTTTTTTGTCCTGTACACTATTCTTGTTTAGATCTGTGGGTCATCTAGGTTATTGTATCGTGAACCTCAGGAGTATGAATAGGTATTTAATGGATGTTGCATTACACTAAAGTTTATGTTGAGGTTATGCCATCTTTTATCTAAAATCGAAGCGTTCAAAATAGTATATCTTCTTATAGTGGTTTTATGAGACTGCGTATAGCGCTATCCATCCATCTTACCATCGTTCATTATTATATACTTCATGACTACGACTATGAAATCAATGCCTTTCTTTGCGCCTGCGTAGTATGGACTTTGATTTACATAGGGATTCCTTTGGACTTCTATACTGCGTTCCCTCTTTTTTCATGTAATTACACTTCCTAAGGCTAGTTTCACACTTGCTTTTTTTTGCAGCGCGTTTTTCCCGTAAAAAAACGCATTGAAAAAACGCATACAAAAGCATACAACTGCTGCGTTTTTTTCAAGCATTTTTATGAGCATGCATGAAAAAAACGCAGCGTTTTTATGCGTTTGTATGCGTTTTTAGTGCGTTTTTACCGCGTTTGCGTTTTTTTCCAACATTAGGTGGCCCCTCACACTAACCCAAACCATGACTTTACTAACCCTAACCCTGACCCTAACCCTGACCCTAACCCTAACCCTGACCCTAACCCTTAACCAAATCATACTTAACCCTAACCCTAACCCTAACCCTGACCCTGACCCTAACCCTAACCCTAACCCTGACCCTAACCCTTAACAAAACCATACTTAACCCTAACCCTGACCCTAACCCTTAACCAAATCATACTTAACCCTAACCCAAACCCTAAACCCTAACTAACCCTAACCCTAACCCTGACCCTGACCCTAACCCTAACCCTAACCCTGACCCTAACCCTTAACAAAACCATACTTAACCCTGACCCTAACCCTAACCCTAACCCTAACACTAACCCTAACCCTGACCCTAACCCTAACCCTGACCCTAACCCTTAACAAAACCATACTTAACCCTAACCCTGACCCTAACCCTAACCCTGACCCTAACCCTAACCCTGACCCTAACCCTAACCCTCACCCTAACCCTTAACCAAACCATACTTAACCCTAATCCTGACCCTAACCCTGACCCTAACCCTTAACAAAACCATACTTAACCCTAACCCTGACCCTAACCCTGACCCTGACCCTGACCCTAACCCTAACCCTAACCCTGACCCTAACCCTTAACCAAACCATACTTAACCCTAATCCTGACCCTAACCCTGACCCTAACCCTTAACCAAACCATACTTAACCCTAACCCTGACCCTAACCCTAACCCTGACCCTAACCCTAACCCTAACCCTGACCCTGACCCTTAACCAAACCATACTTAACCCTAATCCTGACCCTAACCCTGACCCTAACCCTTAACCAAACCATACTTAACCCTAACCCTGACCCTAACCCTAACCCTAACCCTAACCCTGACCCTAACCCTAACCCTAACCCTGACCCTAACCCTTAACCAAACCATACTTAACCCTAATCCTGACCCTAACCCTGAACCTAACCCTTAACCAAACCATACTTAACCCTAACCCTGACCCAAACCCCAACCCTAACCCTGACCCTGACCCTAACCCTAACCCTAAACCCCCTTAACTAACCCTAACTCTAACCCAAACCCCTAAATTCCATGGTTAAAAAAAAAAACGCATATGCAAAAAAACGCATACATGAGCATGCCAGTGCGCACATATGCGCATCCATAGGCTATAATGGCCATTTTTAGCGCAAAACGTGCGCATATGTGCGCATGCGCTTTTTTGCAGGGCCAAAAAATGCAACATGCTGCGTCTGGAAAATACAAACGCACACCCCAAAAAAACGCAGCGCATGAAAATCGCATACATGCGCTTACAAGCGCGCAGGTATGCGCACCCATGTTAAATATAGGGGAAAAACGCATGCGCACATATGCGTTTTTTTCCAGCGCTAAAAAACGCAAATGTGAAACCAGCCTAACTCCCCCTTATTGAGGATGTTTGGATTTGGAACGACTCCTTGTGTAATGTGTTATTTCGATTGCGTATGGTGCTATGTATCATGGATATGATCCACGGTATTATCTGTCTGGTATATATATATATATATATATATATAATATATCTTACTTTTTCAATGTTTTTCTTATATATGTATGCAACGATATAAAGATAGAGACATATTTTACGACTATGATTGCGAGATTATTGTCTTTTTTCGCGCCTGCGCAGTATGGACTTTGATTCACTTAGGGATTTCTATACCGCGCTACCTTCTTTCATGTAACCACGCCTCCCAACTCCCCGTCATTGGGGATGTTTGGATTCGGAACGCCTCTGTGTGTAAAGTGATATATCCTCCTGCGCCTGCACAGTAGGAATTTGACACGTCATACCACCCGAACCAGGAAATGATTGTCAGCCTTGTACAACATCTCTCCTCCTGGCGTGGCTGCGCCTTCCAGCCTCCATCTTTTTTACGCGGCTTTAACAGGTATATTTGCCGCGGCTGCACTGTATTATCACTAATTATTGAATATATTTATAAGGCTTATTGCAGATTGACTCTCCAGCCCCTGACGAAGCCCCCTAGCGGTGGCGACACGCGTCGGGCACTCCACAAGCTCCCCCACATGTGAGCGTTACTCCTTGATTACTCAGGCAGGACTTATTTGCTGCATTTGCACAGTGTAACATTTTTGGCGCATGTATTGCTGTGCTTTTATTCATAGCTATTTTGCATTTTACTACTCCATTGAGTGTGGTTTAATCATGTTTGTTAGCATGGCTCCTATGTGTTATAGTTGTACTGGGTGCTAATTTGCATTTTGTCTACACATCTTCATCTTTTTTAGGCTTTTTTACTGGCATATTTATGGTTCTTATCTGCCTTATGTGTATATCCCTTTAAAAATAGCCTTGGACCATCTGACCTTGTTATTAGCACTAGTGCATTCATGTGTATTATGTCCTATACCTTTGTATTAGCTCTTATGATTTAGGGGTGTCTTGTTTGGCCCCATTATGGCCCTTGTGTGCTTTTCTGTATGCCATTTCATGACTTTTTAATGTTTTTATCTATGGTGTTTTTTCTGCAATAAAAATTGTTTAATTGTGGTGATCCCTGTGTTTGTGATCAGTAGCTTTTTCTTCGTATTCTACAATATCTTATACATGACACGCTGGCGAACACGTGTGACCGATGTAACTGTACCACACGGGGGATAAGCCACAATGCCACGGAATCTGTGTACTGGCAAATAATTTAAAGTGGTTGTCTATTTTGAAATCTTACATTTCCATGGGGCTGCAGACCTCTAAATTTCCAATTTTATGGGGTTACTCGACACTCTATCTACACTCTTTTATTTGTTGATAGGCTGCAGCGATAATGTAACAACCGTGCATGTGATCGCTGTAGCCAATCACTAAATTCAGTGGCAATGCCAGTCTTCACTGGAAAACATCAAACATGGAGGGTTAGCTAGCAGCACTCTTCATAGGAAAAATGAGCAGATCAGGGCATTCCCCGTATACAGACTCAAGGTCCAAAATCCAATCAACACCAAGCACTGAAATGTCCTGTGACAGGTCGATATGTCGTATCCTGTGTATGGTCGAATAAAGATGTTCTGAACTTAATCATCGGCTGGACACTGTACTATTTTCCTGTTCACCAGAACATATGACTTCTCTTTTTATTACATTTTTTTGTAGGAAGAATTAAAAAAAAACCAGCAATTCTGGCATAGTTTTTCATATGTCTTTTAGAGTACATACTATTAAATAATATGGTTTTATAGCAAAGGTCATTACAGATACGTAAATATCAAACATGGTTTTTCTTTGTGGGGGGGGGACTTTTTCAAAATTCACACCTTTTATTGGGAAGGGAAGGGGGGAAAAGGGATTGTTATCTGGGGGTTGGATGTATTACATTTTTTTCCACACTTACAACACAGTGTCGTTGACATTTTTAGACTCCTAAATCCACCCTTATTCCCTTTTATGGTTAAAAAAAGGTTGCTTAGGTTTTTTTACTTAATTTTTTATTGTTTTATACATCATTTCTAGTCTCACAACAAAACTTTAAATCTTGTACATATGATCCTTTGATCACATAGATAAAATACCATTTAGGTCATATTGACACACTGCCTATTAGACTCTGCTAGACTGTCTGACCCCCAGTTGCTATATAATAACCTACCAATCCCCACAATTGCATCAAGGGCCAATGGGCTGACAGAGGGAGCATGATCCCCCTGTAAAACTGCTGAAATAATGCAGTAACTACTGAGCGCAGCATCCAAACAGTTGAACTTCTGTGATCAGAGGTAGCTTTGGTCCAAGCAGACACAGTGGGATCTCACTGTGTACTACGTCTGGCACCCACTGCAGAAGGCATGGGCACAACTCCTGTGTCTGCGCCATCCCTCAAATGGGAGAGAATAATAAATTAACAATAAATACATACTTCTTTTATGAAGAACTTGATGGACACAATGCAGTCCACCATTTATATGCACATATATTCTGATTTGTTTCTGATGTATTTATATGCATTTATTTGTCATTTATTTCTTTTTCAGGCTCCTTAGCATCTGCAACATCCTCAACCCCAGCACCAGGACAAGTCAGCCCTTATATGATATTACTCGGCTTTATATGTGGCTTAATGATTGTTCTCCTTCTCATTTATGGTGTAGTTAAATACATCAGTCAAAGAAAGGAGACAGAGTGTGGGTGAGTCTTGAACCTGATTAATGTGGGATGATTTTTACGTACAAGATAGAAGAAGTCAAGTGCTTTATGGTTTTTAATAGATAACATCACAATTCCACAATTCATTTGCCAAACTAGTCTCCACTTTTACAAAAAAAGGAAAAAAAATTTAATCTTCTTTAGCATGCACTTGATTGCACATATTAGAAAATTCAGTGAATAGTGATTCTTCAGTATGATAGTTGCACACCCCCTCATCAAGAATGGCGAGAACATTGCCAATCTTAATTAATTGGAGTCTTTGTATTTTAATTCTCTCCTGTTTTCAAAATTTCCTTGCTCTGTCACAGAATTGAAACAATACTTTCTCCATCCAGAGGTTGACAATCTGTCTTGATCATATCATACTGGACATACATGGTGAATTCAGATGCGCTAACCAAGCTGTGACAGGGCTTGTACATACCGTATATACTCGTGTATAAGCCGAGTTTTTCAGCACATTTTTTTGTGTGCTGAAAACGCCCCCCTCGGCTTATACACGAGTCATTGTCCCAGAAACCCGGTGGGGGAGAGGGAGCGGCTGGTCACACAGGCAGGAGTCGGCGGCTGTGGCTAAAGCCTGTGCCGCTGCTGTAATAGCACACAGTGCCAGCCGCAGCCGCTGGCTTCCAGTACACATATTCACCTTCCTGCGTACCCGGGGTGCTGGCACTGCATCTCATTCCGGCCGCCATCACCTGCAGCTCTTCCTGCCGAGCGATCACGTAGCCCCACTCAGTAAGGTAATGAACATGCACTGCTCTCCACTCCCATAGGCGTGGAGTGCATATTCATTACCTTAATGAGTGGTGCCAGGTGTTTGCTTGGCAGGAAGAGCTGCAGGCGCCGGCGGCTAGAACGAGATGCAGTGCCAGCACCCAGGGCGCGCAGGTAGGTGAGTAGGATTTTTGTTTGTTTTTTTCCAATAGGAAACATTCAAACAGGGATAGGAGGTAAAGAGCCATGCATACAGGGACGAGACGAAAAAGGTATGCATACAATTACAGGGACAGGGGAGGCATGCATACCAGGACAGGGACAAGGGAGGCATGCATACCAGGACAGGGATGGCGAGCCATGCATGCAATGACAGGGACGGAAGAGGCATGCATACAATGACAGGGACTGGGAGGCATGTGTCATGATCCAGGTTGGATTATGACAGATAAATGCACTAGTAACCTTTTTTTTCCTTAAGCTGTGTGCTTAAAGATAGTTTTGCCCCCCGGTGGCCATTAGGGTCATTGCACTGTGGTGATTTCAGGTCTAGTTTTGCCCCCAGTGGCCGTTAGGGTCATTGCACTCTGGTTACTTTAGTGCACGTGATTATATAGCAGGTGTGATTGCTCTGGCTCTGCTATAAAAGAGTGTCAGGTGTTGCAATCACTGTTGGTGATAGTGGTCATTTCCAACCATCCTTGGAGGAGGAAGGAGCTAGAGAGAGAGTTCCTGGCAGCTCAGTTGGAGTCCTGGTGTGGAAGGAGTCACAGAGGGAATTTCCTTGCTGCTCTGGCAGAGCTTGGTGGCAGCTATTCAGGAGGAAAGCTGCATTCTGGTGGTGGACTCCGTTGCTGGGAGCAAGAACAACAGAGCAAAGCTAAGTGGTGTTTCCCTGTTTGTCACTTTCCTCAATGTGTTTTTCAGTGCAGTGGTGGGATTAGTTCTGCACCGTCCATTTCATTAGAAAGGGCTAGGTGCAGGGCGAGCTAGGGTTCTTAGGTTCCAGCTCGGCGACAGGTGGAGAGCCTGTATAGGGACTGTCAGGAGTGTAGAGACTGGCTCAGGGGAGTGCAAGAGGTCTCCATGTCCTCGTTCCCTATCGCAGGGCCCTCCATTGTATCGGTTTCCCTGGTGTTTCCCCTTATTATTTAAATTCGCCCTGCTGCAGGCGGTGTATCCAGTTTCACGCGTAATTCTGAAATTCGCCTGCTGGAGGCGGTGTATCCGGCTGCACGTTATATTATTTAAATTCGCCCTACTGGAGGCGGTGTATCCAGGGTCATGTGTGTGATAGAAATTCACCCTGCTGGAGGCGGTGTGTCCAGTCACACGTTGACCTGATGCATGCATATAATGACAGGGACGGGGGAGCCATGCATACATTGACAGGGACAGGGGAGCCATGCATACCAGGACAGGGATGAGGGGTCAGCGAGTCAATAAGTTTACCCAGTTTTCCGTGGCAAAAATAGGCGCTTCAGCTTATACTCGGGTCGACTTATACTCGAGTATATACGGTAGTTTGATCTTTTCTTTGGAAACCTATGGATGCAAACTTGGACGATAAAGAAACCAGACAGAAGAACAATCTACGCCTTCGAAATTTGGTGCTGGAGAAGGATGTTGTTAATACTATGGATGGCAAGAAGAACCAATAAATTAGTTTTGAAACAAGTCAGACATGTCACTTGAAGCCAAGGATTTCCAAAATATGGCTTGCCTAATTTGGACACATCATATGAAGAGAGCAATCACTGGAGAAGGACATCATGGTTGCAAGAATAGAAGGAACAAGGTGAAGAGGAAGACCAGCAACCCGATGGCTTGATACTATCAAGATAACGGCGAAGAAGTCCCTGGTGCACAAGATCGATCTTCCAACATAGAATTCATCCACCAAGTCACCATGGCTTGAGATAGAGCTGAAGGCCGTTAAAGAAAAACATAACCAAAAAACAAGCTGTACAACCTATGTGACCAAAATAAGAGTCTTTGGAAACTAGATAAAATTTTCTCATTCTGTGAAAGCAATGAGAGTTCTTAAAAATTCTAGCACATTGAAGCACAAACTGGCTTTAGTAAAGGGCTAAACTTCATTGTACATTGATAAACTTCACTATCAACAAACCAGAACTTCCCCCATTCCATACTTACAGATAGGTTGGTTAATGTAATTTCCAATAAGCAGATGTTTTTCTGCAATGAAAGTGAGTGCTGAATAGAATACATGATTGGTATGAAGATTCCTATCAGTTGAGGAATGTTACTGGTCTGATGTTGTAGACAATAGATTCTTGTTGTTCTTGTGACATAACATTCATAACACAGCATGGAGATGAAGCATGTACAAAGAATGTCATTCTGATTCCCTCATCTCCTGGGACTTCATGATATCAGCTGATTGTGGAGCTACATATGATGGAGTTAAATGTCACATCCTGCTTTTTGGGTGTCTCCCTGCCTGGTGGAAGTCCTGACGAGTGATTTTGTAAATAAGTCGTTACTTGTTATTGAAGAAACAGGACATCTACTTTTCTGCAGTCTAATTATTAATTGCAGGGAAGCTAAAATGTTGATTCTCACAGTTTAGAGTTAAATCTGAATCCCTATATTCAGCTTGTTGCTGGTTTTAGAAAGATTGTTAGTTGGGGAGGAACCAAAAAGTAATCCATATCATGACTGTTTCCAGTCTTAGGGTCCCGTTACACTAAACGACGCACCAGCGATCCCGACAACGATACGACCAGGTCAGGATCGCTGGTGCGTCGCTACATGATCGCTGGTGAGCTCTCAAACAGGCAGACTCACCAGCGATCAGGACCAGCGAGGACGCTGGTATCCAAGGTAAATAGCGGGTAACTTAGCGTGCATGGCTTAGTTACTCGCTGTGTACCCTGGATACCAGTGTGCTCTCACTGGGAGGTGGTATCCAGGGCAAATAGCGGGTAACTAAGTGCGCGCGGCGCTTAGTTATCCGCTGTTTACCTTGGATACCAGCTCCCAGCGCGAGCACACTGGTATCTAGGGTACACAGCGGGTAACTAAGCCACGCGTGCACTTAGTTACCCGCTATTTACCTTGGATACCAGCTCCCAGCGTCTGCTTAAAGTGCTGGGAGCTCACTTTTCGTTGGTCTCCGCTGCCACACGCAGCGATGCATGCTGGCCAGCGGGAGACCAACGATCAAAAAATGGCCCAGGACATTCCTGCACGATCAGTGATACCCGGCGGGGGGGCTGGTTGCTGATGCGTGCCACACACAGCGAGATCGCTGATGCATAACAAAATCGGTGACGCATCAGCGATCTCGCTATCAATCTCGCTTAGTCTGAAGTTCGCCTTAGAACAGAGAGTCACTGAATACATTACAAACACAAACATTAAGAAGGTAACAGTTGATCGGCCAACGACCACCACTTCCACTTGCCTCCTACTTATGTTATTTCTCCCAGGCCAAGCGTGCATGTGTTCTCATTAAAAAGAAAAAAATGGAGTAAGCTTTCACTTACATGAGCAGATAATCTTTTAAATATTGAATGGTGTGATTGTATCTCATGATGAGTAAAGGTCCCGTTACATTTAGCGATGCACCAGCGATCCTGACAACGATACGACCCGGTCAGGATCGCTGGTGCATCACTAAATGGTCGCTAGTGAGCTGCCAAATAGGCAGATCTCACCAGCGATGCAGCAGCGGTCGGCGGTCGTGACTTACCTGTCACACGCAGCGAGGGTGACGTCTTCTGCCCGCGTCCATGGAGTCGCTCATCGGCGCCAGCAGGAACCCGACGACGAGAAATGGACCAGGACGATCTCGCGCGATCAGTGATATCCAGCGGGGAGCCGGGTAGGAGGTAAGTGTCACATGTGGAAAGATCGCTACCGATATCGCTGTTGCATCACAAAATCGGTGACGCTTTAGCGATATCGCTAGCGATCTCGCTATGTGTAAAGGGGGCTTAAACGATGTCAGACAATTGTTTACACAGGAAGAGACTCGTGAATGAAATGGTTGAATAGTGATTGTTATATCTGACATTGTGCTCACACAGACAGATAATCTGATGTATAGGTGTGTTCAACAATCAGATCTCATAAGTGATACTAAGTATTTTGAATATATGAATATATGAATTAATCCAATATTGCACAAACATTTCCATTTGATAAAGTACAAAAAATTATAATCAAATTAGTGGAACAAAATTTTTCCCATAATCATGAATATGTGCTCATTCCAATGTGCCAACTACTACTGAATTATTTATTGTCTTGGAACACAGTCAACTCTTATTTATTTAGGGTGCCATTCTCCTACACACAGCGGTGGACAATGCTGCTTTTCCCTGTGCTAGTTCCCATGGTTAAGATGCTTCCCTGGGCAATCCGCACACTGATGAAGGTCTGATACAGACTGAAACGTTTGTGTATGTTAGAAAAAATACAGGGAAAAATGAAATGCCTGACCGTGTCAATGTGCCTGGTAGCCTTGAATTTGCCAGCAGCGATCCAAAAAATTCCGTCTGATCGTCGGATCACAATGAGAGGAAGAAAAAAGTTGTCGGATCACACAGCTGAATAATCAAAAACAATTCTTCTTTATTTCACACCATCATAAAAACATGTAGATATATCCACAAATAGATAAAAACAGTCACATTCTTCCGCGTTTCTGGCTATCAGCCCTTAGTCATAGAATGTAACATTATGGAGGTACCGTTACACTTAGCGATGCACCTGCGATCCCGACAACGATATGGATCGCTGGTGCATCACTAAGTGGTCGCTAGTGAGCTGCCACACAGGCAGATCTCACCAGCGACATAGCAGGGGTCGCTAATTACCTGTCAGACGCGGCGATCCGGAAGTCCTCCCGCCCGCGTCCACGCGTCGCTCGTCGGCGCCACAGGAAGCCCAGCAGGAAGCAGACGACGAGAAATGGTTCAGGACGTTCTTGCGCGACCAGCGATGAGCAGCGGGGGAGCCGGTCGGAGTTAAGTATCAGACATAGCGATATCGCTAGCAATATCGCTGCTACGTCACAAAATCGGTGACGTTACAGCTATATTGCTAGCGATATTGCTATGTGTAACTGTAACGGGGGCTTATGACTAAGGGCTGATAGCCAGAAACGCGTAAGAATGTGACTCTGTTTTTATCTATTTGTGGATATATCTACATGTTTTTATGATGGTGTGAAATAAAGAAGAATTGTTTTTGATTATTCAGCTGTGTGATCCGACAACTTTTTTCTTTCTCCGTTTGTGTATGTTAGTTTGGATTGCTGTTCATCATTAAATATCTTTCTTTTTTCATCAATTTGGAGAGCCTAGTTTCTTACATCTCAACACTATTTAAGGCTTGAATTTCCACTCCTTTTATTTGATGGTCAAGTAATTGAACGATTAAACAATCTCCATTACACAATTTTTGAAAGTTGAACAAGTTTATTTCATACTCTATGAACGTGAGTTTTTGGACCCCATCGTTCACTCACTCGACCCATTTATATTACTCAGTTATAAGGAACGATGGGTCATTACCAGTAGAATCTGACAAATTACACAGGTCTGCAAAAAATGCCATTTCAAGAGCTGTTTTGGTTATTCCACGTATCTCTATGTTTTTTGGTGCGCTGAACCCGAAAATGACCTTTGTTTGGTCAAAGGACATCACTTTTCCTGACAATTTAGATAACTATGTTAAATAAGACAATACCGCTAAATAAATGAAAATAGACTTATAAAATTTATTTTTTTTTACAAATTTTTCATGAAAATCATTTTTGAACTGAAATGAGCTCACTAACAGTCACTAAAATCGATATTTTTTCCCAGTGAGGATCCTCTTGGTACATTTACGCTTGTGAGTTGCATCTGGACTCTCTCTGAAGAATACAATAGTTGTCTGCCATCATTGTAATGCTCCATTTTCCCTGGTATCTTCTTTCCATCTCTTTACTGTCCTGGTGGAATCGTTCACCTTGCTTTTCACTCACAGCTCGCAAATTTTCAGGAAAGTAGTCAAGGTGGGAATGGAGGATATGCACTCTCAAACTCATCAGGCAACCTAAAGCCTGAAATGCTTTCAGCATTCGTCCGGCGATCTTTTTGTAGTCAGGATTTTTCTTATTGCCTAAAAATTTCTCTACGACCTCTTTAAATGCAATCCAATCTTCTTTTTGAGGATCCGTCAAGGTATCCTCTCTTTATTCCTGCTTTTGAGCCTTGATCCGAGTAACTCATTGGCATCTTTGGGAAGATTCAGCTCTCTTACTAAATCCTTCATTTCCTCCTGGGAAAAAAAAAATGCTGGTCTTGTATCATCTTCAAAGTCAGAACTTGATTCGTCATCTGGTTCAGGTATGTTTCCACCTTCATCAGAGCTAGGTATCTCTTCCAAGGTAGCCGGGCTTTGGGTACTGGTATATCTGTTCCATGGAGGATGGGACGAATTGCTGAGTGAAGATAAGGTTATGAAATGGAATTCTTCCATATGGAATTATACCCTGTCACATGGCATGAACAAAAGTAATAGTTGTCACTATGGTTCTTTTGCTGTCGCCATACCATAGAAATCCCATAACAGAAAGCTTTTTTCTTACCCTTGAACCAATTTCGGAGGTCCTCAACACACGGGTTGCACACTTTATGAGGCACCCAAACTTTATCTTGATCTCCAAGTTTTAGACCGAAGTATGTGAAGTATACTTTTTTCACAAAGTCTGTAATATTCAGCTGTTGATTCAACACTGTATATTTACTACAAATGAAACAAACGGTCAGGTGAATTAACACACTTCTGCAAAGCCATAATACTAATTTGGGGAAAAACAGATGATGAATGAAATTCCAATGCAAGTTTCTGGAAAGCGTAAAGCCCCCGTCACACATAGCGATCTCGCTAGCGAGATCGCTGCTGAGTCACATTTTTTGTGACGCAACAGCGATCTCACCAGCGAGATCGCTGTGTGTGACACTGACCAGCGACCGGCCCCCTTCCGGTTATCTTTGATTGTCCTGGAATGGCCAGGACATTTTTTTGATCGCTGGTCTCCCGCTGGCCAGCACGCATTGCTGCGTGTGACAGGTGGGAGACCAGCGATCAGCACGCTGGTAACTAGGGTAAACGCAGGGTTTCTAAGCAGCGCGCATCACATAGAAACCCGATGTGTACCTTAGTTACCAGCGCGCTGATGCAGGGAGCTGGTAACCAAGGTACACATCGGGTTTCTAAGTGATGCGCGCTGCTTAGAAACCAGATGTGTACCTTAGTTACCAGCTCCCTGCATCA